>NC_142592.1:7210400-7521789 GCF_965207765.1 Zootoca vivipara
ATTTCAGATCTTCTGTGGAGTTTTTTTACCTCTCTTTGACAAACTGTGTTATTGTTTTGACAATGTTTGTGTTTTATTGTAAATGTAGTAAATACAGAGAGAGATACATGTGACGGCTAAATTATTATGTACCGTACATACTTTCTGATCTGCATACCGATTCAATTAGTTAGTACAGTAAAGGCATTGTTAAATATTATTGTTATCCAGGAACATGAGGCTGATAATTCAACAGTGCCTCTAGGGTTTTAGCATATCTAGGAAAGGTTGCCAACTTAAATATTTGGAAAGGTTGTGCTTAATTTCCTATTAAAGAAAGCTGACAGAAATTGTGGTGTTGATGGCATCGGAAAGAATGTTAACATCTCTTATGCAGGGCTGCAAAAATATTTTCTGTTTCCAGACTTCAGCTTTAGTATTTTAGGGGCCAGAATAAAAACTGTGGCTGAGCACAACCAAACCCTGGGGATTTTTAAAAAAAACTTTGGTAATTATCACAGTAGCCTAGCAAACATTATTTGAGTGAATGGCTTGCGACTTATAATTTAACGTTATTATAATGGGCATTTTTGGGTGCTTTTTTGAGTGCTTACTGTGTTTTATTTAAGAACCAACCAAGCAGAAAGTCTAAAATTAAAAAAGATAACTGAAGCTGCTGAATTTCAAAGAAAATGTTTCCAAGATGAAGTTCTATTCCTGAAGCTAAGCAGGTCTTGGCCTGGTCAATATCTGGATGAGTATCCTGCTCTTCCGTTGTTTGCACAGTCTTTCCCTTGATCTGGAATTTCTGTTTTAGTTGCTGTGTAGTGTTATTAATGAGTTTGCTTTATTGTATATTTTAACAATTTAAATGTTTCTGTAACTTGCATTTATACTTTGCAAATGCCTTAGAAGCCTACTTTGGCATTAAGTGACATATGAGTTTGTAAATGAAATAGAAAACATTCACTAAACCAAGAAAGAATCTCTTTAACCTCGAGGTTTAGGGGTTCACAGAGTCAAATCTGAAGTTTGAAGAGCAGTATAGTGTTGTGGTACAATCTGAAAGCTTTTCCATATTTCATCTGCTGTCATTATGAGGCAATAGATTATATCAGGCATGTCGAACAGGTAGATTGTGATCTACTGGTAGATCACTGGACGTCTGCGGTAGATCACTGGTAGATCATTGGCTCCCCCCAAAGAAGCTGAAAAACTGTGGCTCCCCTAAAAAAGCTCCCTGGAAAAAGCTCCCTGCCAGTTTTTAACCCTGTGAGTAGATCGCAGTCTCTTGGGAGTTGGCCAATGGCCACCCCTGGATTATATTTTTAAAAACCTACTTTGAGTTGGATCTAGACATGCCCTTCTCCAAATGGAAGAGCTCCTTTCGTTGACAGAAGGGATTCTGATCTAGTAGATCAGTGGTTTCCAAAGAGGGTGGTACCATTCCTTGGGGGGCAGTGGGATTACCAGGCACTAACAAGCAAGGGGGGGGATGCTGTAAGTTAAAATGACTATCAGACTTTGAAGAGCTGGTACCACTGGATTAAATTCAATTTTGTTGGATAAAATTAAAAAAAAAAGTTTTAACTGGATTTTGAATAAATGTACAATTTATTTTTACTGTTTGAATTTTATTGGGTTATTATCTTCCCTTGGGGGGAGGTGTTCAAACTGCTGTTTGGAATAATGGTTTTCAGAGGAAATTTCATAGCACAGGGAGCATTGAAGATGAGTTAATGGAACCAAGGGGACGGTGGTCCAAAAAAAGATTGGGACCTATTTCAGTAGAGGCTCCCCTTCAGCAGCCCCTTGCACCAGGGGGCAAAACAAAGACCCAGTTTGACACTCCCTGTGCACAGGCTGGGAACCTCAATGGCACCTCTCTGGAGTCTTCATCTGGGGCAAAAAACCTGGCTAGCCCCCACCCTACCTTGCACTACTCCCACCCTATCCCAGATGGTACCCCAGCCCTCTGATATGCTTTCTGAAGGGTGGCTGCAGGGGAAGGTGAAATCAGGAAAAGTTGTGTCCTCTGCTGCTAACAGGAGAAATCCATTAGTGGAACTCCACTTAGGATTAGTGCGGATACAACCCATTCTGTCCAGATTTTTTGGCTGGGTTGCATCCAATATTTCCTGAACTTAAGTTGTTCTAAATACTATTGAAGGAAATCAAAGGGACTTAAAAATGCTTTAACTTCGGCTGGCTCATGTTGCTGGCATTTATGTATTCCTGATGGTGATTATTGAATTCAAGGAAAATGCAGCAGAAATAATTTAATTGAAAATTAAGCTGAACTATGCTGATGACAAAGGACTAAAAATGACCCGATCTTTTCTTTTGTGTTTCTAGTCTTCCTGTGGCATGGAGTTGGTGAGCGGTGAACAACCTGTTGTTATGAGAGACGACAACAAGCGAAGAAGGAGAAGGATGAAGCCACACTGTACAGCAAGCAACTTGTCTTCAACTGAATTGATATCCATTGAGTTCATTCTACCTACAAGCAACATGCTAATAGATATAGCCAGCAACTGTACAGTAGAGCAGATGAAAGCACAAGTTTGGATGCGAGCAATAGAGAGGAACCAGACCTCGGATTTCTACCATAAATTCACTCCAGATCAATTTGTTCTTCAGTACCAAAAGAAGGGACAGTGGTATGAAATTTATGACAAGCATCAAATAATACAGACCCTTGACTGTATATTGTATTGGAAAGTGCTACAAAAGAAAGTGGGCAAAATTCATGTGATCCAAAAGCAGAAGCCCACAGAGGACGTTCAGAAGTTTCAAAAGCAACTCAATTATTTGATTGGCTATGATGTTACTGATGTCAGTAATGTGCATGATGACGAGCTGGAATTTGCTCGACGCAGGTTAGTCACTCCACGGACAATTGAAGTAACCTGCAGAGATCCAAAATTGTATTCAATGCACCCTTGGATTACATCCAAACCACTTCCAGACTACTTGCTTAGTAAAATTGTCAATAATAATATTTTTATAAATATACACAGAGGAACAACTAGCCAAAAGATTAAAGTACCTATTGATGACAGTCCAGATCTCATCCTTCAGAGTTTTTTCACCAAAATGGCAAAGAAGAAATCTTTGATGAATATTCCTGAAGATTACAGTGAGCTGAACTTTGTTCTGAGGGTGAGTGGCAGGGATGAGTATATTGTAGGAGACACACCTCTCAAAAACTTCCACTGGATAAGGCAGTGCCTCAAGAATGAGGATGAAATTCACCTGGTCCTGGATGATCCACCTGACCCAAACCAGGATGAGGTACAAAAAGAGGAGTGGCCCTTAGTGGACGACTGCACTGGAGTGTCAGGATACCATGAACAGCTGACAATAGATGGCAAGGATCACGAGAGAGTATTCACTATATCATTGTGGGATTGCAACAGGAAATTCAGGGTCAAAATAATTGGCATTGATATCCCTGTGCTTCCAAGAAACGCAGACCTTACTGTATTTGTTGAGGCTAATATTCAACATGGGCAGCAGCTCCTTTCACAGAAAAGAACTACAGCTAAACCATTTACTGAAGAAGTCCTGTGGAACACTTGGCTTGAGTTTGATATCAAGATCAAAGACTTGCCCAAAGGGGCACTTCTGACCCTGCAGGTATATTGTGGCAAAGCGCCAGCTTCGGCTGCAAAGGCTAACCTCCATTTGCATGATTCCCCAAGTTCTGACGCTAAATGCAAAACCCAGCTTCTCTATTATGTAAACATTTTGTTGATAGACCACCGGTCCCTGCTCCGGACTGGTGACTACGTGCTTCATATGTGGAAATTTCCAGGCAAAGGGGAAGAGCAGGGAAGTATAAATGCCGATAAGCTTACTTCAGCCACAAATCCAGATAAAGACAATTCCATGGCTGTCTCCATTGTCCTGGACAAATACTGCCACCCCATAGCCTTGCCCAAACACAAGATAGCATCTGAGCCACAAGCGGACAGGGCCAGAGCTGAAATGCCCAACCAACTGCGCAAGCAGCTTGAAGAGATCATAGCCACGGACCTGCTTAATCCACTTACCCCTGAAGACAAAGAGTTACTGTGGCATTTCCGGTATGAAAGTATAAAGCACCCAAAGGCATACCCTAAGCTGCTTAGCTCTGTGAAATGGGGACAGCAAGAAATAGTAGCTGAAACATACCAATTATTATCCAAGAGAGATGCTTGGGACCAAAGCACTTTGGATGTTGGATTGACAATGCAACTTTTAGACTGTAACTTTTCCGATGAAAACGTGAGAGCGATGGCGGTGCAAAAACTGGAGGGTTTAGAAGATGATGATGTTCTTCATTATCTCTTGCAGCTAGTTCAGGTATGATGGATATTCATTCCATTTTCTTTTCTTTTCTTTTTAAGGGAACATGAAAAGCTTTGGGCAGCATGATGGGCATACATCTATTGCCTGGTGCATCTGAATGTGTGAACTGATCAGATTGCCTTTCAGGTCCCACAAAGTTGGAATGAGGAATCTTTTTCAGCTTGAGGTGCACATTCTGTTCTGAACAACCTTACAGGGGGGGCATGCCAAGGGTGGGTGGGGCCTGAAGGAAAAGTGGGTGGAGTAGTTAATGTAAATTTCACCTTTATGTGGCTAATTTCCACACACACTCACACCCCTCTCTCTGTCCTCAGTCCCAGCAAGCAAGAAGCATTATCAGGGTTCAGTGACACATTTCATCCAGGCAAAAATGCTCAGGTTGACTCCTGGACTTGAGGTTCTCCAGGACTAAGTGATATGACATCTCATGTCTATTGTGTCCATTCAGAAGTGCACGTTTCCAATTGATTTTGCAACCATCCATTGCTCAGCATAAATGTATGAAGTAGTCAATATACCCAAGTTCTCTTTTTACCACAGAATCTTTGCCTGTGTGAGAGTAGTAGAACAGCATTCTAACCAAACAACATGCTTTTGTATACCTTCATCCCCTATAAGGTACTTGTTTTGCTGCTGGCTTTTCTTTGTATGTCAACCACCTTGGTATATCTTCTTGAAATGAAAGGGAGTGTATCAGTTGTTTTAATAATTCCCAAGGGCATAATTTAAAGGGGGGAAATGCTAGCTTGTGTTTAGGTCAAAGTAGCCTGTGTTGCACTAAAAATTGCAATTCCTCTTGTCAGCTGACAAATGTACCCTTGGTGAAAGTGCCCCAATGTGGTAAAATGGCATGTTACATCTTAAAATGAAATGTGTTTCAGATGAAAGATGATGACAAGTGGGAACGTGTACAGAGGGCAACTAAGATAATAATAATAATAATAATAATAATAATAATAATAATAATAATAATAATATATTATTTATACCCTGCCCATCTGGCTGGGTTTCCCCAGCCACTCTGGGCGGCTTCCAACAGAAAAATGAAATAAAAAAATCTATTAAACATTAAAAGCCTCCCTAAACAGGGCTGCCTTCAGATGTCTTCTAAAAATCTAGTAGCTGTTTTTCTCTTTGACATCTGATGGGAGGGCGTTCCACAGGGCAGGCGCCACCACCGAGAAGGCCCTCTGCCTGGTTCCCTGCAACTTGGCTTCTCACAACGAGGGAACCGCCAGAAGGCCCTTGGTACTGGACCTCAGTGTCCGGGCAGAACGATGGGGGTGGAGATGCTTCTTCAGGTATACTGGACCGAGGCCGTTTAGGGCTTTAAAGGTCAACACCAACACTTTGAACTGTGCTCGGAAACGTACTGGGAGCCAATGTAGATCTTTCAAGACTGGTGTTATGTGGTCTCGGCGGCCACTCCCAGTCACCACTCTAGCTGCCACATTCTGGATTAGTTGTAGTTTCCGGGTCACCTTCAAAGGTACCCCCACGTAGAGCGCATTGCAGTAGTCCAAGCGGGAGATAACTAGAGCATGCACCACTCTGGTGAGACAGTTTGCAGGCAGGTAGGGTCTCAGCCTGCGTACCAGATGGATCTGATAGACAGCTGCCCTGGACACAGAATTGACCTGCGCCTCCATGGACAGCTGTGAGTCCAGAATGATGATCAAGGATCTAGAAACCAAGCCTTATGAAGAATGTTTGAGGGAGTTGGGTATGTTTAGCCTGGAAAAGAGACTAAAAGGAGATATGATAGCCAATTTTGATTATCTGAAGGGCTGTCACATAGAAGATGGAGCAAGCTTGTTTTCTCCTGCTCTGGTGGGTAGGACCCGAACCAATGGCTTCAAGTCACAAGAAAGGAAATTCTGACTAAATGTCAGGAAGAACTTTCTGACAGTAAGATGTTTGACTGTGGAACGAACTCCCTCAGGAGATTGTGGACTCTCCTTCCTTGGAGGTTTTTAAGCAGAGGTTGGATGGCTATCTGTCATGGATGCTTTAGCTGAGATTTCTGCATGGCAGGGGGTTGGACTAGATGACCCTAGGGGACACTTCCAGCTCTACAATTCGCTCCCCCCACAGCTCATGGGACAAATTTGACAGGGGGTGGAGCTGCCCACCTGTCAATCACCTGAAGACACATTGACACCAGGTGTCTTTATTTTTGTCTGCGTGAGTCTTCAGAAGCCCCTTTCAAAGCACTGCCTTGCCGAGTGCTTTGCCAAACAGCTGGCTGGTGGTGCCTGCAAACTTGCTTTTATCTGCCTCACAGTTCAGGCATAGGGCAGCTTGGCTGAAAGCAACTAAAACATCATTATTTGCTCTGGCGTTACCAGGAGGTTAGTTGCTGACAAGGTAGTAAGCTGTAGCTTTGCTAGAGCTTTACTTTCATATTTTTATCTGCTCTGGTTCTATCTTGCCACACTTAGTAAAGGGAAGATGGGTTCTGAGTCAAAATGGTCTGCATGTTTAACTTTCTGATTGTGTCTTTAAAAATTAAAGCATGATCAAATCCATAAACAAATTGTATGTGTGTGATTATATCCTGTTGCACACACCACCCCCTGTTACAGTCACCTTAATAATCTTACATTTTATTTGACATTAATGGTATGTATGTCCCTCTCCACTTACTTTTGTTATCTGTTTTTCAGGCTGTGAAATTTGAGCCTTATCATGACAGTGCATTAGCCCGATTTCTTCTAAAACGTGGCTTAAGGGTAAGTATTCTAAACTCCTTAAAGAAAATGAAATGTACAAATACTGCCAGAATTAAGACTTTTTAATTGAGAAGATAATCTCATCTCTTAATATGTTCTCTTCCTCCCACTCAATAGAACAAAAGAATAGGACACTTTCTGTTTTGGTTTTTGAGAAGCGAGATTGCACAATCCATGCACTATCAGCAAAGGTTTGCTGTGATCCTGGAAGCTTATCTGAGAGGCTGTGGGAAAGCCATGCTGCTAGACTTTATGAAGCAGGTTCAAGTAACTGAGCTGTTGCATAAAGTGACAATGGACATGAAGGCAGTTTCTGCGGAAAAGCACGATGTCACACCTCAAGGTACGTGCAGATCTTATAAGCACAATCTCACCTGTATGTTAAGGTTTTATTGTGTGTAATGCAGGGATAGGGAAGTTGTGGCCTTTTCATTTTTTCCCTGAACTACAAATCCCATCATCCTTTGCTATTTGGCCAGGCGCTCTGGGGCTGATAGGAGGTAGAGTCTCAACAAGTTCAGGAGGGGGCCACCGGCACCGTACCACTGGTGTAATGAAAGTTAATTCGCAAAATTCTGTGGTGCCTTTGCATCCTTGGTAGGTGGTGCAGATGTAGTTTTCAAAATGGATTGCTTTTTGTTTTTATACGGCTTACGAAGCTAATCCCCACACCGAACAAAACCAAGTGTTTGTTTCATCTGCTATTTTTGGAACTTTTTATGGATGGTCTGCTCTTTTTAAACCATTGCATTTTTACTGATGGTTTAGTGCTGCCATTCTAGTGTTGTGTATGAAATGATGTTTTGAAACGATGTATGTTGTTTATTTCTATTTTGTTCTCTTGGATGTTTCTTTGGTTGTTTTAACAGAAAAGCAGGATTAAGAGAATAATAATAACAACAGCCCCATTCTGAGTAGCATCTTTGTTAGCATTTTCAATTCAGACGAGATGCTAATACTCTGGAATCTGCCACAATAAGTGTTCAATCTTGATCATGACTCCTAGTGGGGATAATCTTGCCCATGGGCCTAAATTAGACGCTCCCTCAAGCCACCCTGTTTGGCCCATGTGGTCATTTTGGTCAAGTCACAATGACCAGTTGTGCTACCAATTTGGTTAAAAAGGTAAAGGAACCCCTGACCATTAGGTCCAGTCGTGACCGACTCTGGGGTTGCGCGCTCATCTCGCATTATTGGCCGAGGGAGCCGGCGTATAGCTTCCAGGTCATGTGGCCAGCATGACAAAGCCGCTTTGGGCGAACCACAGCAGCACATGGAAACGCCGTTTACCTTCCCGCTGTAGCGGTTCCTATTTATCTACTTGCATTTTGACGTGCTTTCGAACTGCTAGGTTGGCAGGAGCTGGGACCAAGCAACGGGAGCTCACCCCGTCACAGGGATTCGAACCGCTGACCTTCCGATCAGCAAGCCCTAGGCTCAGCGGTTTAACCACAGCGCCACCTGGGTCCCGCACCAATTTGGTTAACCCACCCCCAAAAAAGTTGCAACCCCCTGTAAAGTCCAGTCTTTGTATGGACTTTGTGTATTGCTTTGAAGTCCTGGCAACCAGCTGATTGTGGGGCTTCAAAGCACCATACACAACTTTATGCAAGCACTGACAATCAACTGATAATTGAAGTTTGCAAGAGTTGTGCCCAGCAGGCTTGCACCCACACTGTTTAATTTCAGATGCTATGGGACCAAGTTTGTTTCAGACTTTCATATGCTGCTTAATTATTTGTGGTTCTAAACAATGTAGCCTACATAAAATGATCCACACAAAATTAGGGAAGTTTTTAATGACTGATGTTCCAATGTATTTTTAATCTTTTGTTGGAAGTCACCCAGAGTGGCTGGGGAGACCCAGCCAGATGGGTGGGGTATAAATAATAAATGTATTATTATTATTCAGAAAAATGATAAAAAAAATGATCATAAAATGGAACTCTACCTTAAAATGCCTGCTGGAACAATAAAGTCTTAGTCATATGCCTAAAATTTAGCCTGTTTAATCTTCGTTGGGAGGGAGTTCTGCAGGCCTTGGCCCACTGCACTGAATGCACAGCTTTCAGTGGGTCACCTGATGTTATCGTGACATTAGGTGATTGACAGGTGAGTGGTCCTGCCCAGTAGTCAGTGTTGGACCATGGAGAGATGAGGTTCTATCGCTTTAGCTGGATCTGATTCTCCAGCACTGCTGGAAAAGTTCTAATGAACCTTAAGATTGGAGGCAAACACATCTTCCATTGGTACAGACTTTTTTATCCACTTCTAGTTAAGAAGTAGGCTAGCTGAATGTGCGTACCATGGGGCTAGCAATCTATTGTCCAAGTTGCAGTCCACTATATCCTGACTAATAGTTTCTGACTGCAACCTTTTTTTTTTTTTTTTGGATTGTCACTTCAGTAATCGCACAGCTCAAACAGAAACTTGAGAAACTACAGGACAGCAAGTTTCCCGAATGCTTTAGAGTTCCATATGACCCTGGTCTGAAAGCAGGAGCACTTGTGGTAAATATAATTCTCTCAACTAATGAACCTGGGTGGTTGAGTTGCAAACAGGATTGGAGAAGAAAGTAGGGTCCCTGAGAAACAAGAGGGGGGAGGTATCAGCATGATCGGGTGAACCCTAGAATATGCAGACATTTGGTTTTTTTAAAAAAAATCCCAAAGATGTAAATAAATGAATGAATAAACTGCTTAGTGAGGACTGAGCATGCTCAGTTGTCTCCAGGAGTCATGGAATCTTGCAAGCCAGCTGGAAAATAAAACCGGGAGAGAGTAGAGCAGGGATGCTAGTCATAGCTGCCAAGTACCCCGTTTTCCCCAGGAAACCCCCATTTTTCTTACCTTTTCCCGGCGGTCCCCCGTATCACTTTGTCTCCCGCTATTCTCCATTATATTCTCCTGCTGGTGGCCTTTTTCCCCCTGATTTGCCCATCTACGGGCACCGAAAATGGCCACCGCCAGCTTTGAAAGTTGCGTCTGGAAGTGCGTAGACGTGACTTCCGGTGTCGGTGGTGGCCATTTTTGGTGCCCATAGATGGGCAGAGCGACACCGGAAGTTGCGTCTACGCACTTCCGGACATGCGTAGACGCGACTTTCGAAGCCGGCGGCGGCCATTTTTTGTGCCCATAGATGGGCAAAGCGACACCAGAAGTTGTGTCTACGCAACTTCTGGTGTCATGCAGCTGCCGGTCCCGGATTCTGCAGTCCAGGACTTGGCAGGTATGATGCAAGTCCTTTTTGGCAGTGCCCAAGGGCTACATTCAAAATTAGCTAACACTTTGAGGGCTGCATCTCTCTGTGGCACCCTTCCCCCAACACACTTTCCCCCTCCCCTTCAACAAGTTAATGGCAAGAGCAATTTCTCCATTAACTTGCATGGAGACAAGAGGAAGGTTGCAGCCCTGAAAATGGGGGGGGGGGAGCAAGTCCCCCAACAGGGACCTTGGGCTGTGTGTGAAACACCCACCCACCCCCCAATATAATTTTGGCAGATATTTCTAAAGACAGTTTTTTACATTTATGAACTCTGGGGGTATATCCATTGTTTCAAAATGACTGTTAGATTTGTTAATCTTTGGACATCGGTTCTGGCTGTAGGAAATATATGAATGTGTATCTTGCAGATAGAAAAGTGTAAAGTAATGGCATCCAAGAAAAAACCGCTTTGGCTAGAATTCAAATGTGCAGATCCTACTTCCTTATCCAATGAAACGATTGGCATCATCTTCAAACATGGAGATGACCTGCGACAGGACATGCTTATTTTACAGGTATTATCCGCATTATGTAGTGTTGTAAGTTTGCAGGGGAGGAGGTAGGCCTGTACGCAAGATCCTTCTAACCACTGGATCCAGCAAGTGTTTAAAGTATAAGCCAGGCTAATTTCCTGTGTTCAGCTGATTGCCTGGGTGATGGGCCATTAAGAGAACAAAGGGCTCTGTGTGAGAAGGCAAACTGATGGGCCCCCTCCCCCAGCTTGCAGTTAGTTACAAGACAAAGCCAGAGTTTAGAGTTTGCATTGGTGTGACCTAGAAGTAAAGCAGTAAGTGGGACAGAGAGTCAAGAGCAACATTTGAGAGCAATGTTTGATTTCTGTTTGAAACCAAAGTTGCAGCTGTGGGAGAAAGAAGACCCTTAGGGTGTTAATGCTGTGACCCTTTCATTGGAGGCTCAGGTTGTACAGATGTCATTTTTTTGGTCTTTTTTTTTTACCACAGTTTAATGCCTTAAATCAGTGTTTCCCAACCAGTGTGCCTCCAGATGTTTTGGGACTACAACTCCCATCATCCCTAGCTAGCAAGACCAGTGGTCAGGAATGATGGGAGTTGTAGTCCCAAAACATCTGGAGGCACACTGGTTGGGAAAAACTGCCTTAAATCATTGTTTCCAGACATTTGATACTGAGTACATAATATTTATAGGCCTACCTCAGAGATACAGTGGTACCTCAACTTCCGAAGGTGATCCGTTCCACGGCGCTCTTCGGAAGTCGAAACCTCTGGAAGTCAAAGTGTCCATTTTGCGCATGCGCAAAGCACGATTTTGCGCTTTGCGCATGCGCAGAACGCGCGCGACGCGAAAATACTTCTGGGTTAGCGGACTTCGGAAGTCAAGGCATTTGGAAGTCGAGGTACCATTGTATTGCGATTTCAGTTCATGGGCGTAGCCAGGATTTTTGTTGCAGAGGCAGGCTTTATGTTAGGAGGGGCAGAACCTCAGTTAAGTATTTTAATTGATTTTTATTGATTAGGGGGCAGCTGGCTATGCCCAAGGTTTTGTTCCAGACCGCCACAATGAAGCAAATATTGCGAATAAAGCAAGCCACTCAATGTTCTTGGTTTCTCAGTGCATATAAAAGTTATGGTTGCATGGTCTGTTAAGCCAGGCCCCCTTGGCTGCAGGGGCAGGAGGGGGGGGGAACCCAACTCCAGTCCCAGCCAACTCCAAGAACAATGGGGAAGGAATCCTAGTTGCAACTGCAGGATAGCCCAAGTAGTAATGCTTTCAAGTTGCAGTGCTGAACCCCTTCTCTATGTTCGATGAGAATGTATATGGGGCTTCCTTATTTTGACTGGCTTGGAATAGTGTAGGTGCTCCCAGCTTTTTGGTTCAATTTTACGAGGAATGTCTCAGCCCTTCACACGAATCAATGTCTTATTCAGAGAGATGACAGTGGAATCAGGACCGAAAGCAGAGCAAAGATTTTTATACATTTCACATTTAGCTTTTTATTCTGAAATCTTCTGCTTCTCCGTAAGCTTGCCTCTTCTACAAAATGGATACGCCTTAAATCTTTTTTGTAACATTAAAATTGCTTCTTAACAGTTATGATTAAACAGTGCAAGCCTAACCATGTCTACTCGGAAACAAGTCAAACTGGATTCAATTAGGAATAGGATTGCAGCCCAAGTCATTGTTGTGTCTTTTGCTTTACCAGATACTTCGAATCATGGAGTCCATCTGGGAGGAAGAATCCTTGGATTTATGTCTGTTGCCATATGGGTGCATTTCTACAGGAAATAAAATAGGTAGAGCATTTAACAAGATCAAAACCCCACAGAACTTTTTGGAATTGGGAATGTTGTTTTATTTTTGTGTGGAGTTATGTTATACACCAGTCCTACTTGACTTCCCCTTGCACAAAGAGACCCTTAATCTCAGGGCCATGAGTTGAAGTAAACTAGAGCAATGCATAAATGATAGCAAGTTGTGTTTGATCTGTGCATGTATCAAACATATTCCTGCTCAGGTACATTTTTTGCAGCTATTGCTGTCATCTGTGTTGAGGTTGTTTTTTCTCCCAACATGGAAGTAGGCAATGGCTCCTTCCTCCCATTCTATTTAAGCTATACTTGACAGAGTTCCATCTCTTTTTTGGGGGGGGGGTGTGTCTTTCCACCGTCCCAAAATCAGCTGCATAAAGACTTCTGTTCTCTTACATGCAGATGAATTATTCTAATTTCACAGACATGTCTGTGTCTTGGACTTCTACAGATTGGATTTGCTGATTTTTTTTTATTTTTAAGAATCCCTGCTAATTACTTGAATAAAGTAATGGGGTTTTCTAAGAAGGAGGAAGTTAGATATCCTTGTGTCCAGAATGACTGTAGACTTGAACACGGCATTCGGTTCTGTGAACCCATTACATGGAGAGCCCGGGGAAAATCAGCAAAGGCTAAAGCAGACCAAAGTGTTGCATTTACCGCCAACCTTTTTTATTATGATTGCACAAACATTGTGGACACATAACTGCTGTTGCCATGATTGACAATCTGTGATATACTCTGCAAAAATAAATAAATCATGTTTGCCTCACCAGTATTTTAAGAATCCTTGCAGGAGAAATAAAATATCTAGTGTGAGAATACTAGCAGTTTCAGTCGTGGCATTGATCAGGAATTAGAAGAAGAAGAAAACTTTTTTGATCAATTTTGAATCTGGTTCAAATCAGTTTTGAAAGGTTTAGTCCAGTATTTTGATTCCAAATGTTATCCTGTTGAATTCAAGCACAGGAAGAAACCTGCTCGCTGATCTCAGAAACTATCATGCAAAACTTGGTTGCAGTGTCTTAAGAGATGTCTAAGTGCATAGAGAACGGACAAACAGCATTCTGAAATATATTGTAGAATATTAGCATGCATTTAATTTTTTATAGGAATGATTGAAATTGTAAAGGATGCCACAACGATTGCCAAAATCCAGCAAAGCACAGTTGGAAACACAGGAGCCTTTAAGGATGAAATATTAAACCAGTGGCTAAAGGATAAATGTGTAATTGAAGAAAAGGTGAGTATTTCTTCTTTTCACTGGTTTAAAAAAATGTAATTATTATGAGTAATTATTTTGAGTTGTTGTATGTGGTTTTTTTAAATATTCTTATAGTAGTTAAGTTGACACAATTCCATTCCTACCAGGAGCACTCACAGAAACCTTTGGAAGATCCCAACACCACTTTTCAGTGAAATGCCAATTCTTGTGTCAAGCAGACTGTATATAGAAGTGTTCACTTTCCAACCTCACTCTACATATCTATGTATAAATTTTTTGATACAAGTCGTACTTGCTTCAGATAGGTGCATTTAAAACTTTCCATTTGAGTCTGACTTGGGACTTGAGGAAAGGCTTCCTATTTTCTTTCGGCTTGCTTTTATTAACTTCTCTGTCTTGCTTGTAAAATGACCACGATGACAATAAGCATACAAAAATGTAAAGAGGTTGTATCCAGCTCATTTATACTCCTCAGAGTATAACTGAGCTAGATACCACCACTGTAATAAATAGACATTAGTTAGTCACGTCCATTAATTTCAACAAGCCTACTCTCTTTATTACTGATATTGGATACAGCCCATAGTATCTATTTGTTGGCTTCTGTCTGTCTTGGGAGACAATGGAAGAAGGCGCCTTTGGGAATAAAGTCAAAGTGTTGGGAGAGGCTATAGAGCAGTCTTCCCCAAACTGCGGCCCTCCAGATGTTTTGGCCTACAACTCCCATGACCCCTAGCTAACAGGACCAGTGGTCGGGGAAGATGGGAATTGTAGTCCAAAACATCTGGAGGGCCGAAGTTTGGGGATGCCTGCTATAGAGGCTGGTAGGGGAGAGAGAGGTTTTGTTGCAGGTGGGGCAGCTGAAGGCATCTGGTTTTGCTTCAACAGCTGCCAATTCTTTGAAAGCAAAGTTTTGCATAAGCTGACATATGGTTGTGAAAAAAGAGCATTTTATTCTTTATAATAGTGAAATTTTGGCACTAAACTTGATCTCGGAAACACAGAAAGCAATCTTGCATTGAATCAGACCACTTATCCACCTCGTTCAGTATTGTCTACCTAGGCAGGCAATTGCTCTCCCAGACTTCAGACAAGGACTTCAGCAGCCCTACATGGAGATGTCGGGATCTGCTGCATGCAAATCATGGGCTCCGCCTGTGAACTTTGGCCCTTCTTTACAGCTGCTTTCTTTAATTTATTAGTTTCAGGCAGCCGTGGATAGATTTGTGTACTCGTGTGCTGGTTACTGCGTGGCAACCTTTGTCCTTGGAATAGGAGACAGGCACAATGACAATATTATGATCACAGAGTCAGGTGAGTGTGTTTTGTCTTTGTTCACACCCGGGTGGCATCTATTTCAATGTAATTTGAATGCAAGCCTGCCACTGTTAATGTAAGTAATCTTTATTGTCTACTGTTTACCATGACCCTAGAATTATTATTCTTACTTTTTAAAAATGCTGTTACATGCCTAGGATTAGAGAAGAGGTTAGGTTTTGGTTAAAACCTGTGGGTGACTGGAAGGTGGAATAAACTTTGGGAGAAAATGAACCTGAAAGTACAATGTTTGTGTGAAGGCAATTGCAAGACCATCCATCATGTGCTCCTCACCCATAGCTTGGAGTTTGCTTCACAGCTCCCCTAACAGAGAGACTTAGCAGCGAGCCAGTCTAAGATTTCAGCCCTCAGCAGTGGCAGAATTCAAGCTGTCTGTCGTTCCCCCTTTTAAAAATTCATCCTTTGTGTTGCTGAAACTGCAAACCTTTTAAAACAGTTAAAACAGTTGCACAGCTGCTCTGGGAACTGGGTGAATGAGGTATGCCGATGTTTTGCATCCTGGAGGTGCTCTCTTCAAAACTGGCTCCCCTGCCCCGCCACATTCAAGCCAGCCCTCTTAAATCCTGCAGAAACATTTCCCACCCCCAGTCTAGAGCGTAACCCAGAGAATAATGTCTGTTTAGAAGGCTGCAGATCCAGTATTGGACCACCATTTTTAGAGTGTTCTGTCCGTCTTCGTCTTTCATCCTCAGAAAGGGGAGAGACATGCAATTTTTCAGTCATTAGGTTATAAGAAAAAGCAATATTTGACAAAGTTAAGAGAGCTAGTTCCATGGAAAGGTAAGGTCAATAGAGTTGGGTGGGGGAGAGGCTGAGGAGGGCTGACAGTTTTTGAGTCATACAAGAAGCACTTTTTCAAACTATATCCAGGTCAAAAAAGCATGCAAGATCACAAACTAATTTGCACCTGCAATGAGGTCTTTTTAATGATCACTAAGCATAATATTGATTTCTCCTTCCTAAGGCAATCTATTTCATATCGACTTCGGCCATATTCTTGGAAATTACAAGAGCTTCCTTGGAATTAATAAGGAAAGAGTTCCTTTTGTATTAACACCGGATTTTCTGTTTCTCATGGGAACCACTGGAAAGAAAACGAGTCCACGCTTTCAAAATTTTCAGGTATAAAAACAATAACCAATGAGTGGGAATGAACCTTATAAGAAAAATGTGCAGTACACCTTAGATTTGGATATTAGCTGTAACATGTTATCATCCAGCATTGCAAAATAAGTTGACCAAGATCCCTACATTTGAATCTGAAGGAAGGGGAAGAAAATAGCAGAGGAAGGATTTTAGGGGGAGGGGCAACAAAATGATTTAGGGGCTGCATGCTTTTTCTATTCAGCAGTAGACCATAATATTCCTTGAGGTTTTAAAAACGCAACCCATCTATTCCCCTGTGGCAAGGCTAACTACCCTTTACCATATATACTTTGTGTGGAGAGAAATGTTGTACAATTGATACTAGATCCTGGCTAGCAGTACTGTAGGGCTGAATCATATGCCACATTTCTACACTGCATATGGAAATATAAATGTGTACAACAGAATAGCATGTACAGATGCATGTCCTCATGTGCTGGGGTTGTCTTCAGATTCCCCGTGTTTATGCATGAGATATGTAAGAGACTTCCTTATTTATATTGGAGCATTTGGATTCCACCTACCAACTGAAACTCTTGAGGCAGTTTGCAATATATTTAAAATGCAATAAAATAGGCAATGGTGCACTAGTTATGAGAGTGGGGTGAATATGAATATACAAACGTAAGAGGCTGCGGGAGCACAGATATTAGAAACCTCTCTACCTATCTTCTGATGTTCCATCTGCCACTCCAGAACTTGGGTGATGGGTGGAGTCTTGAAAAAGCAGTCTCTCCTCCATTTCTGCATCCTTTGACTTGGAAGCACTGACTGCTTCTGAAACTCTGGGTGCTTCCTTCCCTACTTCATCAGTCACAATAGTTGACCCTCAAGTCATTAGCTGTAACTGTATGGAGATTCACATGCTAGCGGTTTACATGCTCTGCATTGCTAGCAGTCTGCAGTTCCATGGAAGTCTATTGGGGATTCCTCACAGGACGCATCAGAAATGTTGGACAAGCTTCCTCGAAAAAGTCTTACTCTTGCTGACCACCTCCTTTGATCTGCAGTTGCAAATGGAGTGCTGGTTGCAAGCTCTACCCACCCACTCAGCTTCTTCAGGGCAATAGCAAAACCCAAAAAGTGTGGCTGGCATCCCATGTGAACAGAATGTGCTCCTTCTAACATGCCTCTGGATCCTCTGCAAAGCTCCAGGGTTCCTTGCCAGTTAAATCCCATGCAGAAAAAGTTCCATGTTGGACAGAAGTTAGGTCTGTGGTTTTCAAACCAACCCAGAGCAAAGCATTTGCAGAAGCACAAAAACAATCGTGACAAAATTAGGTGGATTGGACTTTGTGCATCCTTACTGGATCCTGTGTATCTCTTTAGACTCTGTTCTCCAAAGTAGCACTACACCCTATTGCTGCTGTTTGAGAAGAATGGGTAGAGTCAGTGGGCATAGCAGCCATTGGAAGTGCTATTTCACACGGATGTTCACCACACATATTTAGATAAGAGGACTGATTTTGGGTGCTGTTTTTTCTGACTAACCACAAGTTGCTTCATAGCGTATAGTCATTTCAATGAGATTTGTTTGTTTGCCTCTAAAGGATATCTGTGTGAAGGCTTACCTTGCTCTTCGGCATCACACAAACCTTCTCATCATCCTGTTTTCCATGATGCTGATGACTGGAATGCCTCAGCTGACTAGCAAAGAAGATATTGAGTATATTCGCGATGCACTGACGGTTGGCAAAAATGAAGAAGATGCTAAGAAGTATTTCCTAGATCAGATCGAAATTTGTAGGGATAAAGGGTGGACTGTGCAGTTCAATTGGTTTCTGCATCTTGTGCTTGGAATCAAACAAGGAGTGGAGAAACATTCTGCCTAATGGTGAATGGATGCACAAATAACTAGAAAGTAACCTGCTGTTGCAATCGGTTCTTAGCCTTTTAGGCCACCCCAGTTCCAGGGACTTTCCCCTGCCAAAAATCCAACTCTCATTAAAACAGTACTTTTGTCGAGGTGTTGATACTGCACAGTGGGTGATTTAACATACACAAAGCCTTGTTGAAATGGCCTTCATTCTCCCCCCTTATTTGCCACAGGTGTTTTAATAACCTAATGTTAAAATTTAGATGGCACCACTGCTTTGCTGATTGTTTTGTGTAGCTCCTGCAACAAGATAGAAAGACCTTCTGGAAATACTGGACCACATGCAGAATAAATTTTAAAGTAATTTTTCTCTTTTTAAGCCATTTAATTCTTAAGTAAACTAATTTACAAAGTTACAGGTAGGTAGCTGTGTTGGTCTGAGTCGAAGCAAAATAGAAAAAAATTCCTTCAGTAGCACCTTAAAGACCAACTAAGTTTTATTTTGGTATGAGCTTTCATGTTGGTCTTTAAGGTGCTACTGAAGGATTTTTTTTTCTATTTTGCTGTAATTTACAAATATTTTCTCTTGAGTGAGATCAAATGTAGTGTGAGCAGGTATCCACTTGTGAACTTGGGGTTTCCTTCCTCCTCTTCCACCTGAAGGCCCCAAGCCTGCTCCAGGGGTTGGAGGATCTTCCAGTTAAGATTTGGAGAGATGGAGGTGGGCAAAGAGAAGCTGGAAGTCTGCTCTCTGCTTTCATAATACTAGCAAAGGGACTCCATTGTTTTAAGGGTAGGAAGTTGGAAGAGGAAACGTCATAGCGGTGTCATTCTAGGTCGAGAAATCCTCTCTGTTGCTGGGATGAATATTTCACACAAGAGGAATCATTCATCCATCTGGAAGCTGAAGTGCCACTGTCCGTGGATTCCTCTGGTAGTTAATCACAGAGTGTTTCAGATAATCCCTTTGAAGAAAGAAGATGGAAGAGCAAATTGCAGGAGCCAATTTGCATTGGTGGGGGACAGGGACTGCTAGGGTTGATAGGTAGTAAATAGCTGATCCATTCTTAAGTTACAGTACTGCGTGTGAAGTCTGTACCTATTATTACTCCTATGAGTGGAAGGAGAAAAGCTCTGTAACAGTGATTATTTGTGCAAGAGAAGCACTGTTTGGAAAGGAATTTTACGCATCTAAATTTCATTCTCGGCAGTGTCGGTTAGGTTTCAAGTTTTCAACCTTTCTTCTGAAGTTTTCCCCCCTCCTTTTTTTAAAAGTGAGTTTTCATTGCCTGGCACAGTGATATATTTATACTAATTAATAGTAAACTCAGTGAAATATTAACCTGTATTTAAAAGCTTTATAATGGTGGTACTAGAAGAAACACTGTCCAAGAGCCTCTCCTTCGTTTACCAAATGTTTTGACAAGCCAAAAGCTTATTTATTTTTCTCAGTGCCAGGTGTTTTAGTTTTCAAATACATACCACTGCCACAATCCAGAACCACAATGGTCATACCCAGCTTAACAAACGATATATATATTTTTAATGGGCCATTCACTTATATCTAGTACTGCACCACGATCAAAACAGAATATAGAGAGACTATATATTAAATTTAACTAATAAGGGTGGTATTCAGAGTAGACGCACTATAATTAATGAACTGAAGTTAGTTTTGTTCATTACTTTTAATGGGTCTACTCTGAGTAAAAATTAGTTGAACACTACCCCTAGGTGTGTTAAGATCTTCACTAGAAAGATGGTGAGAATTTTATAATTGATTCTAGAACTGTAAAATTACAAAAGCATTGCTAATGCAAATGTTGTCTGAATTGTGTTTATATAGCCAAAACAAAAATGGCTTGAAATTCTGGCTTCCATGTGTTACGTAACATAACAATTAATTGGTATGTAACAGAGTATGTATGTTAAATGTTAAAAAGCACAATAGATTTGGCTTAATCCTTTTCTCGTCTACATGAGTCACTTAACACAGTGACCCAGATTAACAAAGTAATTTGTTGTGACTCTTTATTAAGAAATTCTTTCTTTCCTTGTCTATTAAAATTGTTGTCTTATGTTCAGTGATTTCTTATGTATTAAGTAATTTTGGCTGAAATAGGAAAACCTTTTCTAACAAAGTTGCTTGTATATGTTTTAAAACTCAGTATGTGTACTGTAGGCTTACAGTTTTAAAAACTGTGTCGTAATTTTGAAAGGATTTGTTTATATATGATTAAACAATACTCATACACCTATTTTTCTCTCATAATTTTCTTTCAAAACTCTATAACTGAAAATATTCCATACTGATTAGGAGGAAGTCAGGTTTCTATTTTGTCCTTGTGAATCAGGGATTTAAGGAGTGTAAGTACACAGTGGTGATAATCCAAGATTTTGCTTTTCTTTCATTGAATTTCAAATTCATAATTTCATATGTGGTGTTGTTCAACATGCATTTTCAGGGCATTTTCACACCCAACAGAAAATGTACCGTACTTTCTGTATTTCTAGTGAGTGAGTTGTATGTACTGACTACTAGCAATTATTGGCTAGAAAGTACACTTGGTTTTAAAATGGCTTCCTTGCACTCTTCCTGCTGCATTAACATTCACACATGTAAACAAATGGCACAGGAACACTCACTGTTGGCCGAAAATGCCCTAAATAATATCAAGTGCTAGAGTGCTAATATATGGCAAATGGCAGCAGGAACATTATTTCACCCTAACCACCAATAACAATTACGGTAAATTGAACAACCTTGCAAAACTTTTCTAATTTTGCACCAAGTATTTTCTCATTTGTAATCATTTAATCTGCTTTTGTTTGCCCAATGGATACCTTACTCAGCAGCACTGCCTCTGGCTCCTAAGATTTCTCCAAACATTCCTCATCTATTTCAATCTCAACCCTAGAGCTGGAAATACATGTCTTTATTGGTCCATGGGGTCACGAAGAGTCGGACACGACTAAACGACTAAACAACAACAACAAAGCTAGGAAGCCAAATTCTGTAGCGAGTGCTATAGGCTGTGCCCCTTGGGGCTAGATCAGGCGTTCCCAAACTGCGGCCCTCCAGATGTTTTGGCCTACAACTCCCATGATCCCTAGCTAATAGGACCAGTGGTTGGGGAAGATGGGAATTGTAGTCCAAAACATCTGGAGGGCCGAAGTTTGGGGATGCTTGGGCTAGACCAGGCATGTCAAACTTGCGGCCCTCCAGATGTTTTGGACTACAATTCCCATCTTCCCCAACCACTGGTCCTGCTAGCTAGGGATCATGGGAGTTGTAGGCCCAAACATCTGGAGGGCTGCAAGTTTGACATGCCTGGGCTAGACCCTTCCCCAGTGGTTGCATTGTGAATACACACGGCCCTCAGCTATGTGAGTTCACACACTGCAGAGAGAAATGGCTTGTGGACCCTTTTGTGTAAGTGTGACCTTTTCCCCAGCATTGAAGTAAAACCAGACCACAGACCAAAAATATTCTTTGGAAGGATTTAAAATGAGACATGCTGCAAAGCTGAGGCCAGCTTAGCAACTTTGCTGCCAAGTAGTTTTCAGTAAAAAAAAAAATCTGTTGTGAACCACCTTGGGATCTTTGGGTGAAAGGTGGTATACTAATACCACCAATACTAACAGTATTAATATGATCTCACTAAAATCTTTAGGCATGCCACTTTTTCTCAGCCTTAACCTCCACATCTGAACAAGGGGGGTAATACTGCTACCTGACCTTACAGGGTACTTTTAAGGGTTACAAAATATTTGAAGCACTTTGCACACTCAAGCACTATATAAATGCTTATTAATGTCGCTGTTACTAAGTTCCATTTGTGCTTGTTGTGTATTGGTTAAGGCAGCAAATAATACCAGATCAGGATAAGTATTTAATAAGAAGCTAAGGTAAAGGGACCTCTGACCATTAGGTCCAGTCACAACTGACTCTGGGGTTGCGCGCTCATCTCGCATTATTGGCCGAGGGAGCAGGTGTACAGCTTCCAGGTCATGTGGCCAGCATGACAAAGCCGCTTCTGGTGAATCAGAGCAGCACACGGAAATGCTGCTTACCTTCCCGCTGTATTTATCTACTTGCACTTTGATGTGCTTTCAAACTGCTAGGTAGGCAGGAGCTGGGACCGAGCAGCGGGAGCTCACCCTGTCGCAGGGATTCGAACCGCCAACCTTCTGATCAGCAAGCCCTAGGTTCTGTGGTTTAACCCACAGCGCCACCTGCGTCTAATAAGAAGCTAATATTTAATAATTAACATTCATGCCCTTTTAAATGTGCTTGTGAGAGAGGGGCTATTGGTTATATTATGTGGTTTTATTCTGTATTTTAAAGTATGTTTATGCTGTGAACTGCCTTGAGACCTTCAGGTGAAGGGCAGTATACAAAATTAATTAATCGATTAGTTAAGCAGCAGGGAGACTAGGTCCCCTGGCCATGCTCCAAGTTTTATGAATCTCCTGTAAGGAGCAGCAGCAACAGCAGCAGCATCTTCTGCCACAAAAAGGCGAAGGAAGTGGGGGAAACAGGCCTGGCGTGTTCCTGTGCCTTGTAACAGCAGCCTGGTTTGTGGGAGGCAGCTTTTCAGGGAAATAGAAGCTCAGCCGATTTCTAGAAATCACGCTGCTGTTTCATAGAAAGGAACTGGGGGGGAATGGTGACTCTTCCATTGCACTATATTGACTTATCATGTACCGGGTACGTAAGGCTTTTCCCAACGCTGATGCAGCCCCACAACCGGGCCTTGCTTGCTTGCTTGCTCGCGTGCCTTCCTACGATTGCATTTGAAACGCAGCAGCAGCAGCCGCGCGCGCGGCGGAAGGTTGTCATGGTTTCGCGGGTCACATGCGCGCGAGGTTTCCCCCAGCGCCGGGGGGCGGGAGATGCGGTTGCAGTCGCCGTCGGGACTGGCTGGTTCCCGGCTGCTGCTGCTGCTGCTGCTGCTGCACGGAGCAGGGCGGGGGTGCAAGAAAAAGACCCAAGGCAAGCAAGCGAGCCAGCTAACCGGCAGCAGCAGCAAGTGCAGCCTTGCAAGTGCCCAACGCGTTGCAAGCTCGGCGGGGGGGAGCGGGTGGCTCGGGGACCCCCGCTGGGCTTTCCCCTCCCTCCCTCTCCACCCGCCCACATTCCTTCCTGCCCCCCACCCCGCGCGCTCCCCCGGGATGAGCATCTCCGTCCCGGAGGGGCTGACGGAGCTGCTGCAAGGCTTCACGGTGGAGGTGCTGCGGAGCCAGCCGGGGGACCTGCTGGAATTCGCCCTCCAGTACTTCGGGCGCCTCAAGGCGGAGGCGGGTCCGGGGGCAGCAGGGGGGCGGCAGCAGCAGCAAGAGGACGGAGGCGAGCAGCGAAGCCACTTCAATGCGGGTCCCCCCGAGACGGGCGGCCGCCTGGTGCTGCGCAGGGCCCCCTCCGAGGGCGGCCGAGGGGTCAACTTCGCCGAGGAGCCCATGCAAACCGACTCCGAAGCGGACGACGACGACGACGACGAGGCGGAAGGATTCGCCGGTAAGCCCAGCCTCCGTCGGAAAACGCCCCCCGCCAAGGGAGGGCGAAGGGGGGGGAGCGGAGGTCACCCCAGGCAGGCAACGTATTGGGGAGGGGGAGTCTGCTTCCAGCCCCATTTTCCCGAGAAAAGGGGGACAGGGCTGACCCCCGAGGCCCACGCGCCCTTCCACCTCGGCTCTGAGGTGAAGGTGGGGGAACTAGGGTGCCGCCCCCTCGGGTCGCCTTGCTTGGCATTGCTTCGCGTGAAGGAACAAAGGCAGCGGGTCACTTCCCGCGAGGGACTCTCTGCCTGCCCCCCCCCAAAAGCTGCATTTCTGCCAGTAAACTGCTTTGAAGTCTTTTTATTATTAAGTAGTATATAAATAAAATAATAATAATACAGGATATTTGCCCCTGCAATCTTAGTAATTTCTTAAGCTACATTAACCAACCTCCCCCCCCCACATCACCCCACAAGCTGTCAGATCCCCTCATATTTGGCACCACCCAAGCAGTAAAAGGTCCCCAGGGGCTGGATTGCCATCTTTTGGGCTGGCCCCTGCTCCTGTGCCCTTCTAAGAATCGCTTGCTCTGCAGATCAGCAGTTGGGAGTAAGTTGGCGAAGTTTTCTGGCTCGGCGCTTAGGTCTGTTGCGGTGTAGGAAATCTTTCATTCACAAATTTGGGGAGGAAAAACAATTGTTTTCTTATGAATGAAACCGTTCAGCAAATGCCTGGGTAAACACTTGGTAGAGCTGCCAAGAGCCAGATGACACGGCTTCTGGGGCGGGATTCCCCCCCCCCCCACCGTGTGAGCTGTCACTTGGCAGATCTCACCATAGGGCAAGTAGCCATATCCTCGGTGGTAGTCAGAGACATCTTTGGGAAGTGGAGGAGCAGGCCTTGGTATACCTGAGCAGGAAGCTCAGGATTTAGGGGAGGAATAGCAGCATCTCCCAACCGCTCTCTGTTCCAGGGATGAGCTGCATGAGATGAAGCTGCTCATGTGATGTGCAGCTCAGTTCTGCTTCTTTGGATTTTGAAAGCACCCCCCCCAGCTGTCCTAGAGGCAGAGAAAGGAGGAGAGGCGTGATGAGCTTGCTTGCTTGTCACCATCCCTGCCCACTCAGCTATGAGGGGCTGTTAGCAGACTTATCCTTCGCAAGCCAGCTAGAGGAAATGCTTTGTTGGATGCCGGAGCTTTCAGTTTTTCCTTTGCTTCCTTGAGGATAATCTTCCCTACTTCTCTCAAATAATGGAAGGACTAAGCTGAACCAACCAAGCTGGCCTTGGTGTGTTGAATGAGAAGGCGCTAGCTTTCTGTTTTTCTCATGTGTCAAATGGGGGCAACACCTTGAAGCAATGACTTCCTCTGAACACATTCAAATTCCCTTCCCTTGACAATTAGCACTCAGCTAGCCTCCACGGATTTGGGGAAGATTTAGAAGTAACCGGGATAACGCACATTTGTAGGTTTGTGCTCCAATGTATATATATTTCTTCCTGTCTTTCTCTTTCTCATAGGTTTCTCAGTTTTGGGGTGGCAAAACTATACTAAAATTAAGAAAAGTCTAGGAAAGTACTGCTTCTTTGTGCATTGAATAAGCATAGCTAGGGACAAGCTGGCAGTCATTGCAAGTAGGAGATAATGTTACTTGCAAAAGGGCTCATAGAGTGATGGTGGCTAATTTTTCCTTTGTTTTTCCTCCTCCTTGGAAACACACAAAGGGCTTTGCAACTGCTAGCAAACCTATATTGAGCGTTAATGTGAAAGTTGACACTTCCTAAAAGGAGGCTGAGGCTTTAAAAGGAAAGAGAACAAGCAGAGTGTTGTAGGGGTGTTAGTTAGGGGAACATGGCAATATTTGGCCTATGTTTTAAGTTTGTTGTTTTTCCAGAAATGGTTAGTTTTGTGATATTTATCTGTAACTGAAATCATCTATTCCTTCATGGTTACGGGAACCACAGTTGTTTATATGATTCCCATGTGGACAAACTGCAATTTATTGTGGGAGCCAACACTCATAGATGTTTTGCATGCCTTGGTTTGCTCCCAGGCGTCTGTTCAACAGCGAGCTGGGGCCAACCCTGGCTCTGGGACTTGTGTATCTGTATGATGCTCAGGTTTATTGCATTCACGTGCTACATTTTAAGTCAGGCATAGGCAAACTCAGCCCTCCAGATGTTTTGGGACTACAACTCCCATCATCCCTAGCTAACAGGACCAGTGGTCAGGGATGAATGGAGTTGTAGTAGTCCCAAAACATCTGGAGGGCCAAGTTTGCCTGTGCCTGTTTTAAGTAGACATATAAAACACCTTCCACTAGACACCTCAGTCTCTAGACACCGTGACTCTGAGGTTTAGAAAGCCATGATTCTCAGAACTTTGATGCAAAATGGGAGAGTGGGTTTGTGGGATTTTGTAACCGACTCGCTATGTAATATGGGGTCCTCGAAACAAAGCTGACTAAAGCCTTGCTTACCCTTGCAGCTTGGAAGATGGTGGTAGAGAGGACTGTAGGTGGCGAATAAACATTTTTGGAGGCTCCTGTACATTAAAATCAACAACCCTGTGCTTCCTGTAAATAGAAATCTAGCCTAGCAGGCTGTGGGCTAGAACCTCTTTCCCTGATTACCATCGTTTATTTATGAGTGCCGCCTATGTGCAATGTGCACGAAGCTTACCACGAACAGGTGTGACAGGTCCCAGCCCCAGGGGCCTTCCATAGACATTGAGAAATAACAGAAGAAGGGGGAAATGGAAGCACACGTGGGTAGGCAGGGGAAGAATGTGTGATCATTTCAATGGCTCATACTTTGGTTTAGTCAGGGCAAGGTAGGAAGCAGCAGATGGGAGGGCAATGGAGGAAGACAATGATAGGGATAAGAAGAAGTGGCAGGGTGGTGCCAAAATCTGCTTCCTTGTTTTAGTTTTGTTGCATATGCAGGCAGTCTTTTTAAAAATAATAATAATAATAATGTGGGGAAGCATTCAGAAAATACATTCCCTGCTTGCTGCCAGAAGAGGCACAGCTTTCTCTGTCGACTCAGGATTGCTACCTCCTTCTAAGTGTGAGTCCATGGATTTAAGACCCATTCTGCACATTCCATAGGTAAAATGGTTGGAAAATGGACCCGACCTTTTCGCTTTGTAGGCATGGAAACCAATGCTCCTCTTCCCACAAAAAAAAGTTTCCTGAATGTAGTAAAACTACAAAGCTATTCAGTTTTTTTCCTCCTCAGTTTACTTAAGAGGAAGATTATTCAAAAGTACAACACTCCCTCTCCCCACCCCACCCTGGTCCGAAGTGGCACAGTCCAGAATTCTACCACATTCTGTGAAATGTGTAGAACTCTAAATGATGCAGGTTCCAGAGCCAACTTTATGGGAATTGTTCTTCTTTTAGAAGCACATTGTTCTGTACAATTAATCAGTAGTAATGAATGTTATACAAGTCAACTGGAATGAGTACAAATTGAAAATCAAATAGTCAAAATAAAAAGCAAAGTTGTAATTATTATTCTTTCAGGTAACTAAATCTAGGAAGTGCACATGTTTATGTGTGCAGCTCTTCAAGCGTGCCCAAATTTGTAAGAGTTTTTGGTGCCTTCATTCCCCCTCCCTGCAATTGAACGTGCATGAATGAGTTGTTATATCTTAAAATATTTACAAGTATTATTATAAAACAATTTTCAGGCAAAGGTATGTATGTTTAAAACATACTGACAATGCAATTCTATACTTGGAGAAGAAAGTCCCAAGTGGGGGACATACTCGGGTAGGTGGGTAGGACTGTTGCGTTTTGTTGAATGTCTTTCCCCATATGAAGCATTTCCTATAGCCAATTATGTCTCTTTACTGGAGAAAAAGTTTTTTTAAAAAAACTTTTATTTTTTTCCAGTTTTCGAATATACTTATACCAATCACCATATGCCGTATTTTTCCATGTATAAGACTAGTTTTTTAAAAAAAACAACAACCAAAAAATTAGGTTTAAAATTGGGGCTCGTCTTATACACGGGTAGTGCTGAGGGGGTGTTTTCTTAATTTGGAGTCTCCAAAAGCACCATGGGGGCATCTTATACACGGAAAAATATGGTACCTCAACCTCTCAAGAAACATTCCATGCATATACAGTACAGTGTAAACAATATAGTCAAACATTAAGCAAGTGTTTGGTGTTTGTGTTCCTTGGTGTTTGTTAGCCTCCCTGTAAGAGCTGTGTCTTTAGCGCTTCCAATATTGTGTTAATATATTTCTAGCTGCAGAAATGAAAAAAAGAAGAAGTAGGTCCTTAAACAGTAAATTCTTAGGATCATTTATAAACAAGATTTTAAAAAGCCAGCCTTGGATCAGACTGTATCACCAGTCCCATAAGAGAAGGGAAACTTCACTTCAGCTTGTGAAATTAACAACACATACTTCCTTAGGTTTTGTTTTGTTTTTAATTTTAAAAAATGTAAATCAAATGACCATGCTGAATTGGATCTTTCTCAATTTAGGGCAGTGGACTGAGTTCCAGAAAGCATGGGTTAATCACCATTGATGGCATGAGGGGAGTGCATTTTCCCAACTCTGCTCAGAACGTTTCAGGTGATGACAAGCTGAAATACTTTGGGTGCTGAAATATAGTACCCAAAGTGATAGTAAAACATAGGAATGCATTATGGTGGCTGTGCGACCATATAGAGCTGAATGGGTCTCCAAGGGTCAAAAGGAGAATCGGGACTTGCCTTAGGGGAAATTGATGCTTGCCAACCAACCAATGGCTACTAGGCATGTTCTCTGCTTTCACAGTTAGAGGCAGTCGTGGTTCTGAATACCCATTGTGGGGAACCACAGGAAGGGGAGAGTGCTCTCATGCTCATTCCTGCTTGTGGGTTCCCTGCAGGCATCTGGTAGGGCCTCTGTGAGAATGGGATGCTGAAATGGATGGACCATTGGCCTGATCCAGTAGGGTCCTCTTCTGTCCTTATGGCTTATCACAAGCCTGGAGCAAGCTGTACCTTTGTAACGAAATAAGTGTAAACCTAACATTCCCACAGCTATGCTCTCTGGGAAGGCAAATCCTTTGCTTATCATTATTGTTTCAGTTGTTATGCTACAGCTAACAGTTACATGTGCAGTTGGTGAAACTGTGTAGGTCTTGATTGGATAGTGCAGATGTGCACAGCAGCTCTGAACATTCCTGAAGCCAATTATATCATCTGTGAACCCTGGGAGGCCGGGGGGGGGGGACCACCACACAACCTGAAAGTGGAGAGAGAGAGAGAGAGAGAGAATGGATTAAAATATCTACATTATGGCTGTCAAATTTGTGGCTTATGGTAATGTTAAGAACTCGGTTGACTTAACTGTTGGTGAGTGAAGCCTTGTCACATTGTATTTGTAATGGTGGATATTTTTTTGTGTATTTATATGTTGATTTCTCATTGTACGTGGTTATGCTCAAGCTGTATAAGAATGGCAAGTGTACAGCAGTAAATTAATACTTCCAGTGACCTGGTTTTTAGAGCACAGTTATTGTAAACAATGTATTCATGCTTCAAAATTATCTTTGCAATGACAGAAGACCATTACCTTAAAATTATTTGGTTTTCTGTAGATGTACATATGTTACCAGTATTTATAACTTCCAAGAAATGATTTTAAGTTTACATTTTAATAAACCAGGATTTATCATGCTTGTAGGCATAATTTCAAGTAGGGCTTGCTTGCTTTTTAATCGTTGCACAGAAGAGACCATTTCAGCAGGTGCTTCTCTTCCATCAGGAAAATGTACAAATAGGCTCACACTTTTACCTCCATCCCATTTCCCAGGAGGCCCACATGAGTGGGAAAGAAAGAAAGAAAGAAAGAAAGAAAGAAAGAAAGAAAGAAAGAAAGAAAGAAAGCTCTCTGTTCCAGTACATTTACAAGACAGTTCCCAGATCATAAAATAAAATGTTTCAGGTTTTGGGTTGTATTCAGCATTAGACACTCTTAGGATAGACCCATTGAAGTCAATGGACATGGCTAAATTAAGCCAGTTTGGGTGGGTCTACTCTGTGTTAAATCTAGCTGGGTCGGACCCTTGGGTTTTTATTTTCTTTTTAGAAGAGAATAACTGAAGGGAGGAGAAAAAGCTTAGAAGTAGATTTTCCCCCTCTAGGACAGGTGGAGAAAATTGGTCACCTGCCGTTTTCATCAGCCCCAGCCGGCACTGCCAATATTTAGGGATGATGGGAACTGGAGTGTCTAGCAACATTTATAGAGGTCTGCCGCTTCCCTTTCCCTGCTCCAGGAAAAAAAAATGCTAGGAACAGAATATTTTGGGGGGAAGAGACCACACACTCACATGTCTTAAAGAGCACAGTAAATGGATGTTTAGGAGGGAACCATTATGTTCCTATGAACTAATTCTGCCATAGCGAGCATCTTTTAGGGAGTGCCATCTCTGTTCTTTTGTTTGAAAAGCTGTTGGAGGATAAAATGTGGTTGTTCTTTGAAAGTGCTTTTTGTGGATTGCTGCGTTTTAATTGCCTCAAGTGCTTACAGTAAGTGATAAGGAGTAGAGAGAGTATGAGGCAGCGATGTCACCAAGTTCAGTGTTAGAGATGAAAGCAGCTGATCTCTTGCTGTTCCTCTGCATTTTGCTGTGTGTCTAGGGAGGTTTCTGTAAATCTCGGCCAAAGAGGAAATGGCACAGCCATTACTGTTTCTTGCCTTATGGAAACCAGGAAAATTGTTGCAAGATACATGTGGTTCTGTTTTTCGCTTCATCTTAATGTGGTTGGTTTGCCACTTGTAATTGTCTAAGTATCATTAGTAATTATGTATCTCTTCCTATTTTGTGTGCTGTGTTCTCTTCTTGTTACATTGCTCAGTTTTGAAGCAAAGGTTTTTTTGAAATGGCCCCAGCGCAGCCAATAAATAAAACAGGTTAAGAATGTCCTTGGTTGGTTGGGAGAAACCCAATTCATATTAGATTGTTGTGCATGCCATAGACACATTTGTCTGTGTCTCATTTCGAATTGGGTTTTTTTGGTCTTTTTAATGGCTGAATTATTTTGATTTTTTTCTAAGCATTAAATTTTAACCTAAACTACACTGTTGTAGTGCAGATGTAAAGCTCTGGACGTCTTCAAGAATATCCATGTGTATTTATACCCCATATGGGTGGGGTATAAATAATAAAATTGTTATTGTATGTTCTTACTTTATTGAAAACAAGAAAAATAATTATATATTTTTCAACCTTTTTTGGGCAAAGGCACACTTGTTCCATGAAAAAAATCACGAGGCACACCACCATTAAAAAAGTTTTAAAATTTGAGAAACGCTGGCCTAGGGGAGGGGAATGTCTGTGCCACTAGCTGTGGGGAGCCTCCTTTTACAGCAGCAGTCTATCCCCAATAATTTAGGTGCCAGGGGTTAAACAAGTGGAGACAAGGCATTTTCATAAGAACCTAAGAAGAGCCCGCTGGATCAGGCCAGTGGCCCACCTAGTCCAGCATCCTGCCCTCACAATGGCCATCCAGAGGCCCCGTTGGGAAACCCACAAGCAGGATTCAGGCACAAGACCACTTTCCCCCTCCTGTAGTTTCTGGCACCTGGCATCCAGAAACACTGCTGCTTCCAAATGTGGCAGGGCAGAGGAGAGCCCTCAGCAGGTTGCCCTCTCCTCCACGAAACCCACCGATGTTGGTGGTCATCACTGCCTCCTGTGGGAGGGAGTTCCTAAGTTTAACAATGTGCTGCAGTTAGGAAGTCCGTCCTTTTACCTTCACTTCCAGTGCCAGGACCTCTGACCTGCTCTGCGTGCCCTTCCCACGTGCATTGCAAGGTTTGCTCCCTTAAGGGAGAGGATCTAGGGGAGAAAGGGGGTGCTTCCCTCCTGCACCCCCACCCTAGCCCCCCCACCATCCCTTGTCTCTCCTCCTCTGCACCTTTCCAACACCCTCCACCCACCCAAGGTCCCTTTATTATTGAACCTGGTGGTCATCTGCTCACCCTACTGAAAGCTGCAAAGGAGCCATTCTGCCCCCTCCAGCGAGGACGATGAGTCCATTACTGACCTCCCCTTCCGCCCGCCCCCACTAGCGTTATTAAGCCTCTCTAGGAATTGGATTCTTTGGATTTAACCATTATAGATCCACTTGAAATTCCCTTTCCCCCCACCCCCGCAAGTGGTGCCTCCCGGGCCGAATTTCAGGGCAAGAAATTGCCTTTACCTTTTCACGCAGCTTGCTACATTCGTACGTAAGTGAAGAAAGAATGCACATATCGAGTCAGCAAGAGGAGCGAGAGCGAGACAAACAGCAGCAGCAGCACCCGCCGGCCGCCTCTCACGTCCGAGGCCGTGGTGGTGGCTGTTGAGAGCTGCGCTCGCCCCGCGTCGTGACCCGGCCGGCTTCCTTTCCGGCGGGTCAGCGTTCCTTAATGGCGGGCGCCAGGCACGTGACAAGGCAGCAAATCGCCCTTCTCGTCGCCGCACGTCACGGCACACCAGCCAGTGTCTTGCGGCACACTAGTGTGCCGTGGAACAGCGGTTGAGAAACGCTGCCATAATGGACTGCCGCCACCGAGGACTCCGTTGTTGTTGTTGTTGTTGTTGTTGTTTTTAAATTGTTGTTATTTTTTACCTATCTCATTTTAAACTGATAATTAATGCTGCATTCTTAGTTTAGGTTTTGATTTATGTGGAAATTGTTTTCCATTTCGTTGTGTATTTTTTATGTGGTTTGTTTTTTTTTGTTTATGACTTTTGTAATTATGTAAATATTGTCATGTTGTAAGCTGCCTTGAGCATTTTGCTTTTAACTGTGGAAAGGCGGCATACAAATAAAATGATGATGATATGTACATAGCCTGCCCAGAGCAGCAAAAAATCAGCACAAGGTACGGTTTTCACATAGAAGATCTTGAATTCGATCCCTGGAATCGGCTGTTAAAAATATTTTAAGAACAAAATATGGCTACCCGGCACCTTAGAGAGCAGTAGACAGTACTAGAATTAGGTAAACCAATGGTAGGACCAGCCGGTAACGTATATAAGGTAGTACCTTCATATATTTTGGAAAACATGTCATGATTTTGCCAGTCATGTTTAGAGAAAATACTGCATCTACATCTTGTGACCTATATTTGTTTGATATTAGCCTGCCATACAGTGACAATGCAGAGGCTCCTTATGAATTTGTATATCCTAGCTGTTTGGTGTGGGATTAATAAACTCCCCTTCCCATAGTTTTCGGGACCCAGATGGCGCTGTGGTTAAACCACTGAGCCTAGGGCTTGCTGATCGGAAGGTCGGCGGTTCGAATCCCTGTGACGGGGTGAGCTCCCGTTACTTGGTCCCAGCTCCTGCCAACCTAGCAGTTCGAAAGCACGTCAAAATGCAAGTAGATAAATAGGAACCGCTACAGCGGGAAGTTAAACAGCGTTTCCATGTGCTGCTCTGGTTTGCCAGAAGCGGCTTTGTCATGCTGGCCACATGACCTGGAACCTGTATGCCAGCTCCCTCGGCCAATAATGCGAGATGAGCGCGCAACCCCAGAGTCGGTCACGACTGGACCTAATGGTCAGGGGTCCCTTTACCTTTACCCATAGTTTTCAGGACTGAGGCCCTATTTTTTAAAACTGGTACTTGGCAGATTTTATTTTACTAGAATTGCTTTCTTTTTGCTGGAATAAATATTTAACACTCTGTCAGAGATCAAAGCGGTTGCCTTGTAATATTTGTATCTGATCACTAGGGAGAAAGTTTCCAAGCTTTCGATCTAATTTGTCTGCTTTACATGCCATGGGGAACTTACTCCTAGTCTTCCGTACCAGTTCCCCTCCTCCTTAAGCAAATGCAAAAGGGGATGAGAGCTGACAGCAGGAAGAATTCCCTGCATACAGGAGATGCCTTGTTAATTTATCCTGGAAGTCTGGACCCTTTGTAACAGGATTTTTAATTTCCTTTGCCTCCCAGCTCAATTCATTGAGTTAAGAGGCAGTGGAAACGACAACTCCCTTGCTTCTGAGATAAAATCCCCAGACTTGTTTGGGAGGATTGGACCTTAAGGATAAGGTCTTCAAGGCCTGACTTGGCACCGTTGAGTCCTCCTGATACCAGTTTCTCCACTTGGATGGGAAGTAGAAATAACTGGTAAGGGACGCTGGCATATGAAGCAGAACTGAATTTCAGAAGGACGTTGGTGTCAGCTTGTAATGAGGATGGGATCAGAGCTGTCAAGTTTTCCCTTTTTAAAAGGGAAATTCCCTTATGCTGAATAGGCTTCCTCATGAGAAAAGGGAAAACTTGACAGCTATGGGATGGGATGTGGTGAATTCTTAATTTACTCAGTCCCAACTCTAAGTTTGCTGACACCAATAACAGGAAATGAAAAGGGTGTTGTTGTTTTTGCTTTTTGAAGAGTGTGTGTGACATGTACATGTTTGAAAAAGCAAGCTATAGGAATATCAATATTATTTACAGAACATCTGATTTTTACTGTTGGCTTTCAAAGTCAACTAATTTTGTATGTTTGTTTAGCAGCTCCACTGCTGTTGGATGCAAAATTATTTCTGTTCAGTGCCAGGAGTTGTATCATTGATTTAAAAATGGCTTCTATCTGAGTTTAAAACCAGTCTGTGGCCCAAAATCAAATCATAGGAATCAATATGAATTCATGTTCATTTCAATACAGTATATGAAAAGGCTGCACTATTACTAAGAGTAGTTTTATTTCTTAAAAAAACAAATATATTCATACTAGCTTATGCGCCGTCAACTATGTGAAGTCTCTAGCCTTTACTACTTCCACAGAAGATGTTTTCAAGATGGCACCTGGTATCTGATGTCTGGCTTGGTTTTCTTTTTTTATGGTGGTGCCATTGTGTTTAATATGGTGCTACTCTAGAGAAACCTAAGGGGCTGCTTTAGGCACCTACCACTGTCTTGAAGTATTAGTAGTAGTAGTAGTAGTACAGTAGTAGTATTACCTGCCCTTCACTAGGGCTGGGTGATAACAGCTTTTCAATACCGCAATGTATAAAGGTAAAGGGGCCCCTGACCATTAGGTCCAGTCGTGACCGACTCTGGGGTTGCGCGCTCATCTCGCATTATTGGCCGAGGGAGCTGGCGTACAGCTTCCAGGTCATGTGGCCAGCATGACAAAGCCGCTTCTGGCAAACCAGAGCAGCACACGGAAACGCCGTTTACCTTCCCGCTGTAGCAGTACCTGTTTATCTACTTGCACTTTGACGTGCTTTCGAACTGCTAGGTTGGCAGGAGCTGGGACCGAGCAACGGGAGCTCACCCCGTCTCAGGGATTCGAACCGCCGACCTTCTGATCAGCAAGCCCTAGTCTCAGTGGTTTAACCCACAGCGCCACCTGGGTCCCTAATACCGCAAGGTATCACCAGCCAAACATCACAATGTTGAAAAGCGGAGGAAGGAAGAAGCAGTATTGACACCCGGCACCCTGGTGCGCTGGGCGCTGGTGGTGGAGATACTCAGGAATGCAGTAGTTTCACCCGTGATCTACTGCTGGGTGAAGGTGCCATCATGCTTCAACCCTCAAACTGGTCCTGAGCGATGTATCGCTATACAGTATCACCCAGGCCTACCCTTCACCAGCAGGTCCCAGGGCAGTTTACAACAATTTTAAAATTCAGTGTAAAAAGCAGGTGAGACAGTCACAGGAATTCTGAAAACACACACCTCAGGTCTCAAAGTCCAGGGTGAAGAGGTGTGTCCTTAGCAGTCCCTGAAATCTGTGTAGTGAAGATGCCAGGCCCACCTCTGTCGGGAGGGAATTCCACAACTTAGGGACAGCAGAGTTACTAAGATGGCCCCCTCTGCTGATCTGAAGAGAGATGGTTTGCAGGAAAGGAAGCAGTCTCTCAGATCATTGTGTTTCAGGAGTGGAACAGAGAGGTGTCAAGTGGCTTGGAAAGCGTTGGGGTAGAATGCTAGAAGGGCAGTCCCTGTGGGTGGTTATTTGGTCTGGCACAGAACGGCCCTCTCTTTTCCTTAACTTCATGCTGTTTGTGGGGCAAATTGATACAAACATCTCTGCATAGGCCTGCCCACCCCAATCTATTGTCTATGTACAATCTACACTCTATGTACAAAGACACACCACGTGATATGGGTGCCATTTTGTTCCTAGAGCAGCGTGAGAGGACGGCAGCTTTCCTATCCTAGATTACATCCAATAGTGAAGAACTGCTTAGTGAAGACCTGGAGCATTTTTGGCCCATTTTGTGTACCGTAGTTGGAATCAAACTCTCTAGTTGTGCTGGTTTTAATTAATAAGTCACCGTTGTGACTTGCTTGTACTCAAATGGCTGCTATTGATACTGGCAATTGTAGCTTTTTTTAACACCTTAGGATATAAAGTATAGGAGCAAAACTTTGGCAGAGGGGACCCAACAGAGGTCCTATAATTCATTACTTGTGAAAGGGGTAATATATGATTTCTCAATCCAGGTAATTGCTTCTTTAGAAAAGACCAAATGAAGTTGTCAGTGACCTGTGTTGGACGGCTAATGTGTAATCACAATGTGAAACTTAGTGATTGTATGTAGGTTCCTGCTTAACAGATTGTTGGTAATGAAGGATATTGAATGAAATAACATATACAGATTGTATGTACAGTGGTTCTTAAAGAAATGGGAGTGCCTGATCACCTCATCTGTCTCCTGAGAAATGTATATGTGGGACAAGAAGCTACAGTTAGAACTGGATATGGAACAACTGATTGGTTCAAAATTGGGAAAGGAGTACGACAAGGCTGTATATTGTCTCCCTGCTTATTTAACTTATATGCAGAATTCATCATTCGAAAGGCTGGACTGGATGAATCCCAAGCCAGAATTAAGATTGCTGGAAGAAATATCAACAACCTCAGATATGCTGATGACACAACCTTGATGGCAGAAAGTGAGGAGGAATTAAAGAACCTTTTAATGAGGGTGAAAGAGGAGAGCGCAAAATATGGTCTGAAGCTCAACATCAAAAAAACCAAGATCATGGCCACTGGTCCCGTCACCTCCTGGCAAATAGAAGGGGAAGAAATGGAGGCAGTGAGAGATTTTACTTTCTTGGGTTCCATGATGACTGCAGTCACGAAATTAAAAGACGCCTGCTTCTTGGGAGAAAAGCATTGACAAACCTAGACAACATCTTAAAAAGCAGAGACATCACCTTGCCAACAAAGGTCCGTATAGTTAAAGCAATGGTTTTCCCAGTAGTGATGTATGGAAGTGAGAGCTGGACCATAAAGAAGGCTGATCGCCAAAGAATTGATGCTTTTGAATTCTGGTGCTGGAGGAGACTCTTGAGAGTCCCATGGACTGCAAGAGGATCAAACCTATCCATTCTGAAGGAAATCAGCCCTGAGTGCTCACTGGAAGGACAGATCCTGAAGCTGAGGCTCCAATACTTTGGCCACTTCATGAGAAGAGAAGACTCCCTGGAAAAGACCCTGATGTTGGGAAAGATTGAGGGCACAAGGAGAAGGGGACGACAGAGGACGAGATGGTTGGACAGTGTTCTCGAAGCTACGAACATGAGTTTGACCAAACTGCGGGAGGCAGTGGAAGACAGGAGTGCCTGGCGTGCTATGGTCCATGGGGTCACGAAGAGTCGGACACGACTAAACAACAATATACAATGGTGATGGTTGCTGAAAGAGATTTAGGTGTCATTTCTGAGTTATTGCAAAGTTCCAGATCTGTCATAATCTATACATATATAAATGTAAAAACAGCATGTGGGTGTGTTTCCATTTTTCACCGAAATCGCTTGACCAATAGCATTCAAATTTGCACACAACGTCCCATGCTACCATGAGATTAATCTTATAAAGTGTGTTAAGACAGATGTCACACCTACGCCATGTAAAACCCCTAAAACCCCGTGTTACAGAACACACAACTCACCCAAAAGTGCATGCTGAGAAAAGAACCTTCCCTCTCAACAGCACCTCTACCGCCGTTTACATACTAGGCCAAAGCCTTTACAGACTAGGCCGAATGAAGGTACTGACTCACCTGGATGGGGGTTGGGGGGAGGAGGGGACGTGATAGGTCAGGACACGGTGGGACCAGTCACAGGGATGACCTGGGGGGTGGGGGGAAGAGGAGCCTTGATACGACTCATGGATCGACACAGGGTGCTGGCAGTCACAGGGATTAGCCACGGCGGCACATGGCAGGGCCAGCTAGTACTCCAAAAATATTTATTAAAATTCTGCATATTAGCCAAGGCATCAAGTATATGTACTGAATTTCAACTTTCAAGTGATAGTTAACAACTGAGTGGGGAAAGCACATGCCATGAAAACAATGAAACTCTGGAGCTATCATGTTTAGCAAGTAGTAGTGATAGTGTTGATTGAAACAAAATGCAGAAAGAGATAAAAACGCAGTAAACCTTTAAAAACATTTTCTCATTAAGCAGGGCAAATTCTAGTTGCAGCTGTCTATCAGTTGTGCTCTGTCAGGAAAACTGCAATGGGATCAAGCATGTTGCAGGAAAGGACGGACTCTTGGCATCCTTCACACTCTCCCCCCATCTCTGAGCTGTGATTCCATGTTCATGTTCTCCCTTCCCTCCTTCTGTATCTATATATCTATGCATAATATTAAATTTTACCCGCTTGGATTTGGCTGAGCAAGTGACGTCATTGGAAGAGATGAAGGCTACCCTCCCTCTCTCCCTGTTTATTATGCACTTCAAATACAGAAAGGAAACCTTGCTCCTGCTGCTCTAATATCTGTCTGTCTTGGAAGTGGCATGCATACAAGGAATTGCAGGCACTGATGCAGTAGATACTCAGCTTTATGCAGCCCTTGCTTAGGTATGTAAATTAGGTGCACTTTGGGGCATGCTGTGGCTTCCAGTTAGGTACTTGGGTAAGCACACTAGATCTGATAGCTCCTGCTGTCTTCCGTCACAGATGCTGGATGCAGAGAACTTTGAACACCTGACCCTCTTCAATTAGCTGCTGCTTGGGTGCATAGACCTTAAGAAAAAACGTGGCATGCTCATAGGTGCAGAATACTTTTGATGACGCAAGTCAGTCTCCCTAGCAACGAAACAATAGCATAGCACTTTCTCTCGGAAAGGCAAAAAGAACATGTGCCTGAAGAAAACTGTTTTGTAGTATAATTGTCAAGTTTATTTAAACAGAAATGCTTGGGTTTTTCAACGCCATTTATGTACAGATGTCATGCTTTTGTTTTGCACATAAACAGATTCAAAAGTAATGCAACGGAACACAACAGAAATCACAACACAGGTTGATCTATAATATTGCAAAACTGACTTCCTTGTACAGTCAGTGAGCTTTGAGGTTTGCGGCATCTTTCTTTTTCTACCGCTATGCAGCCAGTGTTTCAAGTTAGAACAAATGTTTTTTCACCATTGCCGTCACTTTTGTTAAACTTGGATCTGAGACGTCCTTTCCCCGTTCTCCAAATTTTTATGAATTCGGTAGCTGCAGTATGCATGCTGAATTGTCCAGCCTCAAGGGATTCTGTCTTCATTTCAGTGGGTGAGGCAAATTCGCAGGAGTGAAAGGTGTGTTTATAAGCCTGTCCTCTCCATTAAATTAAATGCAGACACCTGTTTGCAGAAGAAGCCTTCATATGGACTAAGAGCTGGGAGGCCTGGACTCTGCCATTAAGCTCACTGTGTGAACTTGGGCCATTCACTGCCTCTTAGTTTAAGAGCTCAGTGGAACTAGGACGACTATGGAGAGATCCTAAGTAATCAATATCTCAGCTTCATCTTCCCCTGCAGTAAATGGGGATGATGCTGACCTACTTAGAGGGGTTTTTTGCAAGGGGAAATAGAGACTGTTAAAGTCCAGTGAATGTCCATGGAGTGTTCAGTGCTATAGTTTAGCTATGGAAGCTTAACTATAACACTGAACCCCATGAAAATCATTGTGTGCTTTCTGAAAGAATTTGTGGAAGCCTTTGTCCCAAGTGATATGAGGGGTGGACTCTCTTGTCAGGGTCAAACCATTACCTGGTGAAGTTTGGTCTGACAGTGGCAATTTCCCCTGGGCCACTCTGCCCTCAGAGACTGATGGAACCTGGTGTGTTTCCTGAATGCTCTGGGGGGTGGGCTTTGCAGCCAAGAAAGCTGACAGACACGTTGGTGCTCTAGTCTTGCTGTGGAACAGTGAGATGAAACAGGAAATATTATTGCTCCTGAGAGTTCTCTCCAGTGTTTGGGCTCCTTGGAATTCTGGGGAGCTTTGAAGCTTATAAAGCAAGGCAGACAAAGAGTAGAGAGCATAGGTGGCAAAGCCCACCAAACACTGGTTAATACATACAATTATGCTTACTATGTGGCAGTGCAGGTTGTGAAGATAGCTCATTTTTACAGCTGGCATTGCATCCTCTACCGTAGTAGCCAGCTGGCATAGTTATGTCAGACAGTCTGGAGGTCGCTGACTGTCAAGGACTGAAGGGCTCTGAGGGGTGTGTGGAGGAGGCAAGGGAGCTGGAGGAAGTCCTAGAGCATGGGTAGGCAAACTAAGACCCGGGGGCCAGATCCGGCCCAATCGCCTTCTAAATCTGGCTCACGGACGGTCTAAGAATCAGCGTGTTTTTACATGAGTAGAATGTGTCCTTTTATTTAAAATGCATCTCTGGGTTATTTGTGGGGCATAGGAATTCGTTCATTTCCCCCCCCAAAATATAGCCCAGCCCCCCACAAGGTCTGAGGGACAGTGGACCGGCCCCCTGCTGAAAAAGTTTGCTGACCCCTGATCTAGAGGGAGAGGCCAGGGATTTGTGGGGTTCTTTGCCCACCCATGAGGCAGGACTCGGGGCTGGGGGAAGAGGAAGAGTCGGGGCTGTCAAAGGGAGGGGAGGAGTTGGAGGAAGGATTGGGAATAGGAGGAAGAGAACAGTCCCTGAGAGAGTCTGGCCATTAGGATCTCCTCCATCCCCTCCTCCCCGTCTCCAAGGATAATGAGGGGCTTAAAGTGCCAGGCGCAGCAGCAGCTACCATGCCAGAGAAGTCTCAGGTTGATTGATGCACAGTGCACATTTCACTCAGGTGAAGGGATTTAAGTTCGGGAGAGGCATGGTTACTAGGGTTGCCAGACTCAATAGTGGGCAGGACTTCTGTGCCTTTAATTGCCCTGCTCTCTTTTGAGTCTGGAAACCTTAAAGAGAAACCAGCAGACCCTTTGTTTAATTTCCAAGCAAAGGGTCTGCTGGTTTCTCTTTAAGGTTTCCAGACTCAAAAGAGAGCAGGGCAATTAAAGGCACAGAAGTCCTGCCCACTATTGAGTCTGGCAACCCTAGTGGTTACGCTGTTGCTTCAGTGGTCCACTTCAGGGCACTAGCCTGAGGAGTAGTTGCCTAGCTAGCTACATAGTAGGAGTGGCTTGTATTTCCTGTGCACCTTGGGAGATGCTGTAATTTAGTACAGTGTAACCTCGTTTTATGAACACCTCGGTTTACGAATTTTCGGTTTACGAATGCCGCGGACCCATCTGGAACGGATTAATTCACTTTCCATTACTTTCAATGGGAAAGTTCGCTTCAGTTTATGAACGCTTCAGTTTATGAACAGATTACACCCATGCTTCAGGTTAAGTACGCTTCAGGTTGAGTACCCCGCGGACCCGTCTGGAACGGATTAATCCACTTTCCATTACTTTCAATGGGAAAGTTCGCTTCAGTTTATGAACGCTTCAGTTTATGAACAGACTTCCGGAACCAATTGTGTTCATAAACCGAGGCACCACTGTACTTTGCCAATAAAGAATTAAACTGCCACCCGTTTCTTCTCCTTGGGCTGTTCTCTGTGGGGGAGGAACTTCTGGAGCATTTGAGGACATGATGTGGCTATACCCTTCGAGGATAAAATTGCTCAACTTCAGAGTGGCCTTGACTGCAGTTGTTGCATTTCTGTTTATTTACACCTGGTCTTTCCCCCTGGCTGGACACAAGGCAACTTACAGACAAAGCCTCAGATTTCTGCCATTGTTTTAAACCACCACTTCCCCCTTCTCATAGTCCCTGCCTTCTCATTCCCATGCCATGGCTACTTCTGCTGTGCAACTTGGCTTCTCTTTTGCTTCCTTCTCTTAGCCTGTCCTCATGCACATCCAGGATTGTGACACGGCATTACAAATCCTTGAATGGGGGTTGCATGTTGACAACCTTACCTTTTTATGTATATAGGAAGAAGAAGATGCTAATAAGAATACTTGTGATTCTTATTATACACAAAAAAAGAAATGCATTTTCCACAGCAGCCTCCTCAAGGCCCTCTTGTAAAACGAGTTGCTGGCCTGGTGTATACAGCAGAGAATTGCTCTCCATTTCCCCCTGTGTAGTTTATTCTGCCTCTCTGTGGCCACCCCATCCCGCCCCACCCTGCCCTGACTTCCCTAACAAGATCACAATAGTTTCAACACCCTGGATATCTTTAAAAGTGGCAACTGTACCTGAGCTCTTTTTTTTGTAAAAGCTGTGTTAATATTGGAGATTTACAATCCCCTCACCCTCATACTGGAAATGGCCTTAATTAAAAAGCTAAGAGGGTGGTTTGGTTTTCATGGCTATTCCCTTGCTGCCTTTGTTATCTGCCTTTTGCTGCAAATAGCAGTCGTGGTTTTGTACAGCAGGACAGAAAGCAGTTCCCTGGGGACCAAAATGTTTCTCCTGTTTGCCACAGTGAGTTGCGCTTTAAAGCAAACTGTCACTGAAGGTATCAGCTTGAATCTCTTAACCAGAGAAGATGGGTGCTGTTTAGTGGAAAACAACATTTGTCATATTTTGGTTTCTTACAAAGTTCAAAATAGATATGAAGATGGTTAGGAAGTATTAGCCGTTGGGTTAGACTTGCTCATTTGGAAGCTGTTTTCTATGGTGTCATCAACTCTTAATGCCTAAAACAGGCAACCCCAGACTTGGCCCTCCAGCTGTTTTGGGACTACAACTCCCATCATCCCTAGCTAGCAGGACCAGCGGTCATGGATGATGGGAATTGTAGCCCCAAAACATCTGGAGGGCTGAGTTTGGGGATGCCTGTCCTAAAATCACGTGGCAGCTAAAGTTATTGTTGTTGGCTTAATTGAATAATCTGCTTACATATAACACTGATGGCCAAACTGGGTTATATACTGTTGGTAAATTGAGAGTTTGAAAGGGCTGTATTTGATTGAAAGAATTTGGAATTCGTTATACAGTACATTATTTTTAATGTGCTTCACAGTCTTAGTGTTGCCCTCCCAGCAGTTCTCTTGGTTATAAACAACAGAGTCTTGCGGTATCTTTAATATATTCACTACTACTCTTTGTGTCATAAACTTTCTTGGGCAAGAGCCCACTTCATCAGATGTATGAAGTGGGTAGGTTTATGTACCCATAGTAGAGAGAGAAGGGGTGATCATGGGTACGGTACTTCTTACAGAGCAAGGCCAAACAGTGAAGGATTACTTTGCAGAGGAAAAATGCATTTGAGAATGAGATCAAGTTGAATGAATGAAAGACCAATCGGAATAAGCATCACCCACTCCCAACTGTTCATGAATTGGCAAAGCAAAATAAGTAACACACACAAAAAACCTACAAAGGAACAACAGTTCACTTGGAGTATTGCAGGGTGGGAGTCAGGCTGATGTTTGAGAAAGTACTTTATACCTGTCAATATAGTCCAATAATATTTCACTCCTTTGCTGCAGGTTGGGGATTTGAGTGAGGCTGAAATGGTATTCACAGCAACCCTGCAGTGTTGTCCATTGCTGCTGTTCTTCCCACCCCACCCCCAATCACTGTATTAGCTTTTAAGTCATGAATGCACTTGGTTCAAGGTACCCTAGGGAGAACTGTCTCCATATACCGTGAAACGAAACATATACTAATACATTTGGGTGATGGCCTGCTTTGAGTCCTGTCCTTTATTTAAATTAGATTTGCAGGAACAAGGGACAGGGCATTCTCAACAGTGGCAAAATGCAAGTTGCCCATTGGGCTAGTGCATTGAAAAAGAATGGCATGCCCAACAACATCAGCTCCCCTTAAAAAAAAAGCTCAATATATAACATATTTGCCCTGCACCCCCAAAAGCTCAACAACTTTGACCTTAACCCCAAGAAAGGGGGTAGATCACTGCGCAGTCTCTTGGGAGTTGGCCACCCCTGAAAAATCCCAAACCCCTTTTATTCCAGCTTACGTTTTGCAGTTGCATTGTGTTACTTTTAATCTTTTTAAGGCTTCTAGATTGTGGGTTTCATTTATTCAATTATGTGTTAATGGGCGCTATTATGCCACATGGCATGATACATATTTCCAAAATAAATATGTAACATTACGATAATGGAAGGGGCTGCTCGTGCCCCAGCCAATCCATTCAGTAGGGAATGGACTGTGAGTGCAATCCTGAGGTTGAGTATCCTATACAAGGGAGGGTGAAACGGCATTGCAAGATACTACAGGAAAGAGCAGCTGGAGAACAAAAAAGAACCATATTTTGCATTTTGTAACATTTCTCCCTTGGTACCAGTTAACAGTAGTGTACATCTGTAATTAGAAACGGAAATTTCAAAGACACAGTTGAAATTCAGTGACCCTTACTCGTATACTTTATTAAGTGCAGAGTGGGGTTACTATAAAGGCAGAATGAGTATAAACACTTTAGAAATAGTTTGTTGTAAAAGAAAAAAGAAAAGGGGAAGAAATAGGTCGTTAGCTGTTTATGTTGCTACCCCTGACTAGTTATCTGCTGTACCAAGTACAGTGGTGCCTCGCTAGATGAATTTAATTCGTTCCACGGGTCTTTTCTTATAACGAAAAATCCGTCTAGCGAATCCCATAGGAATGCATTGAATTTTTTTTGAATTTTTTTTTGCCCATAGGAACGCATTAATTGAATTTCAATGCATTCCTATGAGAAACCGCGATTCGCTAGACGAATTTTTCGTAAAAGGAATTCGTCTAGCGAGGCAACCTCCGCTAGAAAAAACCTTTCGTTAAGCGGAAATTTCCTTAAGCAGGGCATTCGTTATGCGAGGCAGCACTGTAACTGAAAATTCAAAATGCATGAAAGGTGTTTCATCACTAGCTTTGTAAAGGAGATCTGGCCATGGACATCTGCTGGTCTTTTTGGAGTGGTGGTACAGAAAATACTGTAAATAAAGCAAAAGTAAAATCTGAGAACAGGCCTGCCATTTCTGGTGCTTTGAGCAAAGGTGAAGCCAGGCTAGGCCTAGCCTCTGAGGAACTTTTATTCCAGTTCTATCCCTCCTTTAGTTCTCGAGAGGTAGACTTGGCAACTAGACCTTGGGTTTGATTCTACTAAACAGCAGGAGCCGGTACAATGGGACTTTCCCCTTTCTCCTCCTGGGCTTCCCAAGTCATCACTGAAACCCTCAATTCTCCCCCTTCATCCCTTCGGTAGTTGCAATGCAGCTACAATCCACTTCACAGCTCCCTCCCTCATTTCTCTAAAAAATGCAACTGCAGCACATCAGGAATGGACTATAGGGTTGCTACACTACTCAGTCTCTCCCTGGCCCCCATAAAATGGGCTGAGCTACTTTGGTCATGTGGATGGGAGGGGAGCTGGAGCCCAGAAACATCTGGAAAACCGCAGGGTCCTCATCCCTGAGACAGAGAAATTGAATCTTGAGTTATTACTGGCTGCCTGACTTGACATCATTTATGAAGTAATGCACATCATGGAACTTTTTCTTTCAGTGCAAACACATTTTTAATTGTGAGCAATACTTCACGTTGCAATACTTTACATTAAGAAATGCTTGTGTCAAACTTGCAGGTCAATTTTTGCAACTGTCCCCACTCTTCTCAAGTCATTGGAAATGAGGTCTCAGTGGATGGTCAGAACATTATAATGCTCTTTCAGCTGTCTGTGCCCTCGCTTACAGCCCTCGAGAGATCTAGCATGGCTGCTCTTCTGATAAAATGTGATTTTCCCTGGCTTGGAGTTATGTTATTCAGGACCTAGCCTGCATTAGCTGGCAAATGGGTGATTACACTTCTGAGTTAAAGTCCTTGCACATACAAACATTGTGAATGAATCCTTACGTAGGCAGGGAAAAGACAATGTGGTTTTGAATGTTGGCAGACTGTGGATTAGAGGGGGAAAAGAGAAGTAAATTTCACCTGACTCATGCTGGTCCCCAGAACCGTTGCTTGCAAGTCTCTTGTTCCTTTAAATTTCATCATGAAGTGACGTTTTGAGAAATTAATTTCATTGTAGTATCTATGTATGCACATTTCACATATCTATGCACATTTCAACAAAGATAAATATATATACAAACAAACTGTAGTAACTGCAGTATGTTAGAAATCTACTTCATGTAGCGAAGAGAGTGTTGTATTCTGTACTCTGTGAGAATTTTCTAACAAAACATCTTTTTTTGTTTCTCTTAGCTCCAGTGATAAACCGGTTCATTAGAAGGGCATCAGGTGAGTTTCCTGTATTTGCATGCTTTCGTTGTTATTGTAACAAATTTCCCCCCTATTTTATTTAAGTATACTAATATTGTCTTATAACGAGAGAGAGAAATCAAAATGCTAATCAAAAGAAAGGGATGTAAAATCAAATATGAATTAATTGCACTTTTTTAAGGCTTTATTAAAAACCTATGACCAATGTGTGACTCAGAAACTGAATGTGGTTCTTCTGATCCTTATTGGAGTAGCAAGTGAAATGTCACTAGCCAGGGGACAGATTTGTTGAGAGAGTTGTGAACCACAGCTCACACCATTGACTGCTGTGACAGGCCAGCTCCATCAAGCCTCTTCTCCCCTCAAGTGTCATTTGGGGACAGCCAATCCAACTGCCTCAATGGGGGAGATAGGAATTGGGTCTCATTTCATCAGCTTCATCAGGCACCTCCTTCCTCCAAATCAGGGGTCAGCAACTTTTTCAGCCATGTGGTGGACCGGACTATATTTTGGAAAAAAAGAACTAATTCCTATGCCCCACAAATAATCCAGAGATGCATTTTAAATAAATCCGTGGCTGGATTGAGAAGGCGATTAGGCGACATCTGGCCCATGGGCCTTAGGTTGCCTACCCCTGCTCCAAACTGTGCCAGCTGGTCATCATAGGAACATCCGGTGTAGGAAATGGGTGCCCAGACTTCCCCCCCTTTTCCTCACTCTCCCTTGGGTTTTTCTCGTTTAAATCTGAAGCCTGTGGGTAGGGACTATCTTTTGGGCTGAAAAGTGGGGTACAAACACCCTAGGTAAAATAATAAATAAAGCATTGGACATTTTGTAAGTTTACAGCATAGGTGTCCAAGTGGTATGAAGAGTTTTGAAGTGGACGTTGTGCAGCAATGATAGAAAAACATGTTTGCACCTCATAACGCTCAGATACTTTCATCATATCTAACATATAGCAGAACACACACACACACATTTTGTTGATCAAGCAGACATAAACACATACAGTTCTCTTCCACAATTATTTTCAGAGTGAACAACTTTATCAACCTGCCACCTTTCTCCAATGTCAGAGACCAATATGAAGGCTCACCAAGGATTGAACTTTAATACTTTTATTTATTTGAATCATGTTCCTAAATACAAACTACAGTGGTACCTCGGTTTATGGACACAATTGGTTCCTAAACTGAAGCTGTCTGTCTGTTCATAAACTGAAGCGTTCATAAACTGAAGCGAACTTTCCCAGTGAAAGTAATGGAAAGTGGATTAATCCGTTCCAGACGGGTCCGTGGAGTACTCAACCTGAAGCGTACTTAACCCAAAGCATGGGTGTAATTGGTTCCGGAAGTCTGTTCATAAACTGAAGCGTTCATAAACTGAAGTGAACTTTCCCACTGAAAGTAATGGAAAGTGAATTAATCCATTCTAGATGGGTCCGCAGCGTTCGTAAACCGAAAATTTGTAAACCGAGGTGTTCATAAACCGAGGTTCCACTGTAAAAGCAAAAATATGAAGATGTTTCATGTGTGACTGAATGCTGAATAGATTTAAGCCTTTTACTCTGTAAATTTTGATCTAGGCAAACTCTGTAAATCTTGTTGCTGCTTTATCATTTTTCTATATAGTCACCCAGAAAGTGAAAAATTCTGTATTGCATTGCAGAGCATCACAGCAGAGCTCCTTGTAAAGGATCTGTTGCAAAGTGCCAAGTTGCTTGTGAAGGACCTCATTTGTATTGTAAAGTGTTCTGTTTTTATCTAATAAATAGATTTCTTGGACAGCTAATAGCATTGTTTCTTTAACTTAAATGAAGGTGAAGTTTAAGCACAACAAAAGCAAACTTGTGAAAAACAATTTCTGTAAATCTCCTAAAATCAAAATGGTTGTTCAACTGTTGACTGCAAACACTTCACTGAGTCTTTCTTTCTTTCTTTCTTTCTTTCTTTCTTTCTTTCTTTCTTTCTTTCTTTCTTTCTTTCTTTCTACATTGGATCTGCTTTACTCTCTGTCTTTAAAACCTAGCGGTAGATGTTATATTTGTGATATTTTTGTTTTTGTTTTGAGTTTCAGTATTGGACGCACGTTTAAGGATGACTTGCCTTTTCTTGGTACAGCTACCAATTAAATAGCCAGAGGTTAATTGCAGAAGCACCTGCTGACAATAATGTAGGCTGTTAATTATTTAGCAGATATCCCAGCCTACATACTGTGACAATTAACAATTTTTTAAAAAATCTTGCATAGCTATAATTGGTCTCAGCAGCTGTGATGGCACAGTTCCACACAAATCAATCCTCTGCAAATCTTTATCTTTCACCCAGTTTGCTTCCTTTGCCAACCCCAAATAGTTTCTAAATCCAGGGGATTTCCCCCCAAAATCATTTAGAGTTTAGGGTTAGCGTAAAAAGCTGATTGACAGTGAAATGCTTGAAAATAGATCTGGTGTGCTGCATCGCGGCCTCAGGGTTGAAAGTGCAAAAGTTGTTTTCCATAGCTAGTTACAGACTTTCACATAAGAATAACAGTTTAAGAGATGGGGGGTATTTGTAGAATAAGTGCCATTTGGTAGAAACAAGACATTTCCCCTCTTCTGACCTTGACCCATGGGGTTTGAAATGGTTTAATAAGGAGACAGAGACGAAGTATGACAGCTATCTTCAAATAACTAAAGGGCAGTCACATGGAACATGCAGCAAGCTTGTTTTCTCCTGCCAATGGCTTCCAAGTTACAAAAAAGGAGATTCCAACTAAACATCAGGATGGGGGGAATTCTGAAAGTAAGAGCTGATTGACAGTGGAATGGGCTCTCTCAGAAGGTGAGGAACACACCTTCCTTGGAGGTTTTCAAACAGAGGTTGGACGGCCAACTGTCATGCAAGATCTAGTTGAGATTTCTTCCAACTCTGCAGTTCTGTGAGCCTATGATTCTATAAGCTCATGTGAAGATGGATCTTATTTAGCATTAACAGCGGTTAAGATTGGTATAGCTGTAACCCTTAACCATGGTTTAGGCATAGACCAGGCATCCCCAAACTGTGGCCCTACAACTCCCATGATCCCTAGGTAACAGGACCAGTGGCCAGGGATGATTGGAGTTGTAGTAGTCCCAAAACATCTGGAGGGCCGAAGTTTGGGGATGCCTGGCATAGACTGTCAGGGAAGAATGAATGTGAGGAAAACAAAGTGTGTGATAACCTCTTGCCAGATTGAAGACACTGTGCACTATATTCTGCATACTTCCAACCTAGGGACTGATGCTTCTATTGATTTTCAGAATTTTCTAGGTCAGTCTAATGACTTTGAAATTACATGGTTGCTGGCCAGGATAAACAAATTTGTTACTTATAGAGTAGCCGCCCAGAGTGGCTGGGGAAACCCAGCCAGATGGGCGGGGTATAAATAATAATAAAATTTTTTTAAAAAAATCTAAATGATTTGGGGGAATGTTCCCATTTTAAGTTTTGATAAATTGTACTTCTGAAAATTGACTTGGAGATTTATTATGAGGAGTCCTGTTTGTGTTGGTTGAAAGAGTGGATAACATTGGAGAAAACAGATTTACAGTCATACCTTGGTTTAAGTATGCTTCAGTTTGAGTACTTTCAGTTTAAGTACTCCGCGGACCCGTCTGGAATGGATTAATCCACTTTCCATTACTTTCAATGGGAAAGTTCGCTTCAGGTTAAGTACTGACTTCCAGAACCAATTACACTCATACTTCGGGTTAAGTACGCTTCAGGTTGAGTACTCCGCGGACCCATCTGGAACGGATTAATCCACTTTCCATTACTTTCAATGGGAAAGTTCGCTTCAGCTTAAGTACACTTTCAGGTTAAGTACAGACTTCTGGAACCAATTGTGTACTTGAACTGAGGTACCACTGTAATGGCTGTTTGCGACGAACAAGAAAAATCGGACTGACTGATGCTACTCGCTGCTCCCAATTTCTTAGGAGTGGCAAGAGACTGGAAGCAATAGGACTGTACTGGGTCTGCCTGAATTGTACTGTTCAGATGTAGCTAAATTAGATAAATGAATGGAAGCCTTCACATTCTTGTGCTCTCTCTTTCATGCTACACATGCTGCTTGTGTTTGTTATAGATTCATAGCTGGCATGACAATACTCTTCCCCTCCTAACAATCTTTTGAGTCTATAAACAAGCTTAGTGAAGCTGCACAATGTTGTTGGCGAACTGGTTTTTTTTAAATTTTTGGTGGCATTCACACAAAGAATGAAACAATGCTAGGTGCTTCTGAAAGGAGTTGTTTAAAGTGCCTTACATATGTGGCAGTCACAGTGATCAGAATGCTTATTAGCACATTCTCTGCAATAGTACAAGACTTCAGTCAATACTATTCTTTCAAGGATACTGACACACCTGTGGTACTCTGCTTTGCTGTTCTACTTTATTAAATACCTCAAAAGTGGGGGGAAAGGTTGGCTGCTAGATTTCGCAGTTGGGGCTTTTCAGACTATTTACAATAGGTTGTAGTCCTACTCAAAGTAGGCCCAAAGAAATTAATAGGCATGACTAACTTAGGTGCATTAATTTCACTGGGTATACTCGTGAGCAGGATGGTTTGATGTGCAGTAGTCATATGAGTTTTAATGCAGGGTTAATACTCATAGCTATATGTGCAACCTTCAGAATTCTTTGGTGTAGGGCTCCCAATAATTGTTAGATGAGGAAATGTCAAAATTTCATTTGTTGTAGCTTTTTAGAGAGGTGTTTGCTGTTGAAGTGAAATTGCTTGGAAATTTTGTAGGCGCAAACACCCCCCTATTTATTTATTTATTTGTCAGTTTGGAAGCCTAAATTGTTCCCTGTGACATATCCTGAACACTAAAACAAGGAAAATAACTTTGGAGTAATCTGGTTAGAATTTGAAATCAGACAGTGCCATAGGACATTTGGGAGGAACACAGACCTCTGGGGAAACAGGGTCAGCACGTCTAGGCTAGCAAGTGGAGTTTAATGTTAGCAGGAATTAATGTAATCAGATAGCGTTGTATAGATTTATGTCCCTGAGCCGAAACGGGGAAGGTATAAATAGCATTTGAGGGTTAGAAAGTAGGCAATGCTTTTTCTGTCATATTCTCTTGACGAACTTCTAAGTAGCTGAAGTTGATGTGATTCAGGTGCATTGCAGGTGGAGGAAAATGTTTTTAACAGCTGTGCATATATATTATATCAAGACAGTTACATGTTAAGGACCTGATACCGTCATGGCAGCAGTGATACCAACTCAGGATCCTTGGCACCCTGCCCTTGAGTGCCTTGTTTCATGGCAGTGGAACACTTCTTCATGGCAATGGTGACAGTGACCCCTTCTCTGGCCTTCAGCTTACCATTTTACAAACTCTTGCTGGCAAGAATTCCATCACCAGGGACCCCTCCCCAGAACCGGCAGCCAGTGTAGGCTAGCTTAGCCAGGAAAGCGGGGTGGAGGGATGCTTGCGTACACTCCAGCCCAGCATAATGGGGAGCAGGTTGGATTATTCTGTTGGTCTGTCAAGGTTTGTTTCATGAGTGGAAGCTAAGAGGGTATTCTGATTTGCTTTATTTTTATCTGTTCCTCATTACAAACAGGGAAGAAAGGTTGGAACACCTAGAAATTTCTCCCTCAACTGTCAAATGGTGTAAAGTGAAATTACGTACAGCAGGAAGCTTCCCTCCTCCCTCTCCATCCCTCCCTCTCCCTTTTATATTTCTGGTGGAAAACTAAAAACCTAATTAAACAGGATGAGTGCTAACAGCTTTCAAGGAAAAGCCTTGAAAGCAAAACAAACACAAAATGGAAGCCAAAATTTCTAACCTGATGAATATGGTTTGCTGTTTTTTCATCACTCATTAGTGTGCTTATGTAACATTTAGCATTAGTTTGTTCTAATTCATGTTCAGGTGCTAATAGTTATGCAACCATATGAAAATTTGCAGTATTGGTGTAGTTACATGTTTCCTCAACGCCGTTCAGATAATCGGCTTATTTGTGCTTACATGGCAATTGATACTCAACCCAATTCTTCTGCAATTTTTGCTCATCCTCCTCCATCTGCTCATATCCTTATAACCGTAACACCAGGCTAGCATAAGAAGAGTCCTGCTGGATCAGGCCTGTGGCCCATGTCGCCAAGCAAACCGTTCTTGCAATGGCCAGTCAGATGCCCACGGTTTCATTTTGTGAGCTTCTGCTTAATTTACACACGATGACAGGAAGTCTTCTGCGTCTCCCAGAAAGTTTCTTCCCAAGGTTGAGGCACTCTAGAGTCCCCACAGTGTGAGAGTTGGCTTCCAAAAACAAACAAACAAACAAACAAACAAAACTTTTTTCACTCTCCACATGAGCAGGAACAGCCCATTGGGTTTGAATTTTCTCTCTGTAAATTTATTATTTTACCTGTTAGGCACTAGAAAGCCAGATTCATAGAATTGGACGTGTCACAGAAGGGTGTTGGCTACTCCCGAGTAAGCACTCCACACATCCTCTGGATTTTCAGAGTTTTATTGTGCATGCTATATATACAGTGGTGAGATGTCTCAAATCATGTCTGCTCTGCATGGGGCAGAAGCCCGCAATGGCGTCTCGCGGGCTCTGACCCTCTTTTTAAGACTGGGCATCCAAACGCCCCTCCTTCTTGCTCTACGGGTCCTCCGTGGTCCCAAACCAGGCTCCTGAGGTGCCTTTCTACCTGCCTCCTCCCTTCCAGCCCCTGCTGAAGCTAGCTCCGCCCCTGCTTCCCTGCTCCCAGCCTGGAGCTGAGCCTCCAGGACTCTGCAGAGCCCTGGACCCTTCTTTACCACTTCCTGTTCCTGGTTTTCTCTCCCAGACTTGCTGCTCTCCCAGCTGGTAGAAGTAAGCAGAGTGGGCTGCTCTCTGCAAGCCCTCTCTCTTACAGGAAGGGACCTTGAGGATCCTCTAGTCCAGTGTTTCCCAACCTTGTGCCTCCAGCTGTTTTCGGACTACAATTCCCATCATTCCTGACCACTGGTCTTGCTAGCTAGGGATGATGGGAATTGTAGTCTCAAAACATCTGGAGGCACAAGGTTGGGAAACACTGCTCTAGTCCACATGCAGCTGTCCCATTTGGGGACTGAACCTGCAACCTTGACGCTATCAGCACCATACTCTATCCAACTGAGCTTAACCAGAGTCCTGTAAGCCCAAATTGCTTAAGCTGGACCATAGCATGCAGAACATCCCAATTTCTTTCCCTCAACACTACCGGTAAAATGAATTGGTTGATTTTTTTTTTTTAACACTGTATATCCTGCCCATCACCACAAGCCAAGTCTGACCTTGATGGCTGGGGCTAATGTGAGTCAAACTAATGTGAGTCTGTGGACAGACATCTAGAGATGAGCACCGCAACCCCATAGGCGCCTTTGACTAGACTTAACCGTCCAGGGGTCCTTTACCTTTACAGTACCTTTAATGTGAGTCACAGTCTAAAACATCTGGAAGGCACCATGTTGGTAAATGCTGAAGGAGACGGTTATGCAGTGGGTGGACCAGCGATCTGACTTAGTACTGTATAAGGCAGCTGTATGGTCATTGCAGAATATATGAATGATGATCACGAGTACCCCGAACATAAAGTCCAGCTGCTAAGTTGCTCAGCACCAATGTGCTGATTTTAGAAAATGCCTCTAATTGAAATGTCGATGCACGCTGTGCTCCTTGATGGCGCTGCGGTCATCTTGCATTCTGACTTTCTCAGTTCGTGATTCTGGAGGGCCTTAAGCAACTTGTGTCCTGTTCCCGAACACAGGTTCTTGTCGATGGCCATGATCAGTGAGGGTTTTGTGGCCTCATCTTGCTGAACAGCAAAAGTTGCTCTGGAGCACCTCCCAAGGCCCAGAACAGGGCAGGATTAGACAGATGAGTCTTTTTAGCAGAAGCCTGCACAAGGACTTACGCTTGTTCAAAGGGGCTTCTCCTTTCCCCTTCCCCTCTGTTGCCCAAACCAAAATGGGCTTTGGAGGAATCCACAGATTGGATGATCTGGAGGGAAGAGAGTGGAGATGTGGAAATGCTTGCCATGATATAACAATCAACATAATTTTATGTTGAATTCCTTCCATAGTCCCCATTTAGTATAAACTGTGCCTATATTATTATTGTTATTGTTAGGTGTAGGCCGATTTGAGAAGAAATGGTACAGTAATGAACAATTGAAACTGAAGCATTGCGAACATCTCGAGTGTTTTCAAAAATATGCCAAAGGCATTCGTGTGGAACAATTAATGTTCAGCATTGGGGAGAACCCTTTGAGGTGATGTAAGCAGGTCTCTTTAATGATGTAAAAATTATTCCGTACAGAAATAGAACTCTTTCTCTAGGAGCTCAAATATGCTATAGGCATGGGTGCAAGAACACTCTCTTGAGGCAAGCAGTATGAGAGAAATTGTTCACCATCTTCTGAGAAGACAGGGATCTGCCCCTGATAATGAGGGCTTGGCGGAGTAGCAGCTCTCAAAATTGCTTCCATCCAAGAAAGCCTAATTATTGTACCAGATATTTATAATCAGTGGGCATATTGGATTGGGAACATCTCCAGTGGAAATGAATGGGAGCGTCAGAAAGCGTATCAGCTGTGCTTTTGTATCATTCTCATTCTTTTAAATGAAAGGGGCTTGTGGAGAGGAAGCTGCATGCAAGACCGCTGCCCACTCTGGATCAGTTAACAGATCAGCGTTGTTATGCCTGCACTGGGCTTAAAAGTAAGGTGGGCAGCTAGTTTTTAAATTGCAGAGTCTCTGCCAAATATTTGCAGATACATAATGGAGGAAATGTGTTGCTTACCTGTTAGAATGTCCTGGAAGATGTGGCTTCTTTTATTGCTTTGGTAAAGTCCTTGCTTCCCAGAAATCCGGTGTCTCCGCTGAAATGGTACATTTCATATTTACTGCAGGTGTTTGGGTCAGACTGAACCCTCTCTTGTCTTGCACGCGAAACTGAATCCTTTCCCCTCAGCTCTTCATTGGGACAGTAGAAAAGAGGCTTGGAAAATGTATTGGGGTGGGGGGGGAGAAAGACTGTGTTTCTTGAGACCTGGTGTGATGGAAAAGTTTGTTTGCTGAGCAGGTTGAGTTGCCAAGTGTTTTTTTTCTCTGCCAGCAAACAGTTAACTTGCAACGGCTCCTGATGGGCCAGAGTTCCAAGGGAGGCAGTTGGTGTGTGTGTGTGTGAGGGGGGAGTCACCACCGTGTAGTGTGTGGTTCTTAAGTGAACTTGTTATTTAAAACATGTGTGGTAATTGTTGTTGTTGTTAGTTAAACTGGCATGTCTGGAGCTTGTGGCAGCAGCGAGTGGAACTAAGTATGACCAGGGACTTGACTTTTCCGGCCAAAATGTAAGTTATGAAAGAGTCTTAATTTACCTTGTTAATTCACATAATTTTAGCAGGCACTGAAGTAAACTTTTGGAAATCAAACTCAGTTTAGAAAAGCAGAACAACAAACTTCGCAAGGAACATCGAAATGCTGATGGACAGTTCAAGGACCAACTTGAAGCAGAACAGTATTTTTCCTCACCGTATAAAACTCAAGTTCGAGAACTGAAAGAAGAATGTGAAGAAAAGGCAAAACTCGGTAAAGAAGTGCAGCAAAATAATGCAAGAGTTGCAGGACAAGAGGGATTCTTTGGCAGCACAACTTGAGATTACTTTAACCAAAGCCGATTCAGAACAGTTGGCTCCCCCCATTGCTGAAGAACAGTACTCTGATTGGGAAAAGGAAAAGATAATGAAGGAATTAGAAATAAAAGAAATGATGGCAAGGCATAAGCAAGAACTTGTGGAAAAAGATGCCACAATAGGATCACTGGAAGAAGCTAATAGGACACTAACTACTGATGAGGCTAATCTTGCAAATGAGACAGAAGAATGTAATAACAAGCTCATACCTACCGTACTCTATGTCACTTTCCAATCAACTGTGAGGCTTGTATGAAGCCGTTATGGCACATGTTCAAACCACTTCCTGCTCTGGAATCCCACCACTGCCACCAATTAATATGCAGCAGCACCAGTACCGGTACTTGCTAAAATTATGTGAATTAACAAGGCAAATTAAGACTTTTTCCATAACTTTAATTTTGACCGGAAAAATCAAGCCCCTGGTCATGCTTAGTTCCACTCATTGCTGCCACAAGCTCTAGACATGCCAGTTTAACTAATAACAACAACGACAGCAACAATTACCACACAAATTTTAAAGAACAAGTTCACTTAAGAACCACACACTACACGGTGGTGGAAACTCCCCCCCCCCAACTGCCTCCCTTGGAACTCTGGCCCATCAGGAGCCATTGCGAGTTAACTGTTTGCTGGCAGGGGGGAAAAAACACTTGGCGACTCAACCTGCTCAGCAAACAAACTTTTCCTTCACACCTGACAGCTGACAAGATCACTAGTAGAGACACGAAACACATGGAAACACATGGAATTGTATAGTAATCTGGTAACTTTCAAACATTGTCATTTTAAGCTTTTAGACCCTTGTTTATAACATCTGGAACTATGACAGTGTGAGCCTTGGAGCACTGCAAGGGGCAGTGAGAAAATAAAGGGGAAAGGGGGCAGAAGGAGTGTTATTCCCACCCACACCAGGCTGCTGTTAGTCCCAAACTAGGCCTTCTCATTAAATAAAAAGTAAACATAGGTTCTTTGATCAGATATAGTCATGTCCTCCTTCAGTTGCAGCCCCTTACATACTACATGGGGCCATTTTGTTACAGAATAGGTGGAACCAGGGTTCGAAATTAGCAGGGCGCCAGTCGCATTTTGCGTCTAAAGAGTCTCCATTTGCAAGCACCTCATAAAGTCTGGGTGCCATTTTTTTTGCGCCCGGCCAACACTCAAGGATTATTTGAAGCCTTGAAATCTATGTTAAGCATAGACAATATGTTAAGGAGTTCTACAATAAAGAGTTGAGCGTTTTGAAAACTGAAGCATGGTACCAGTATTTTTATTGTAAACACGAAATTGCTAAAAATGTGTCACTTATGTGAACTGCTTATTTTGCTTATCAAAATAATAATTAAAAAGTGTTGCTGACTCCCCCCCCAGTGGCGACTAGACATTCTGTTTTGGTGCCCATTTGGCTCCTAGCAGAACTGTGGATTCCTCAGGGTAGGCGCCCCACTAGTGAGAAAACATATTTATTTCTCTGTTGGTAGGCCAAGCTTCATATAAAATGCTCAAACATTCATCTGTGTAGTGCTTTGTAGGTTAGACAAACAGTGTTTTGTTGGGTTCCGTAGTAAAGAACTAGTTTCAAATGATGTTGGCATCTGTCTGTCTCAGAGGAGTGCGCCTTTGGGGGCAAGGTCAAACTGTCGGAAGGTTGCAGCACTCGCTGTGGCTCTAGAGACCAATACGGGAGAGACCTGTTTCGTTGCAGCTGAAGGCGCCCAGTTGTGCTTCTGCAGATGCACTATGGCATTTCTTCTCTGCACTCCTCCCGGCAATCATTCTTCCTCTGATCACTGTTATGGATGCATGACCTGACTCTCTCCAGGCACTGTGGTCAGCTGCAAGGGATTCCCACATGGCAGGGTTGAGATGCTGCCAACCACACATCCTTGAGTGGTGTTGCTGTGCTTGCTGGTGAACGTAGGCATGGTTCTGTGATTGCGCATGCATTATGCTGATCTCCCCACTGCCTCGCCCTTCCACCTCCCAGTTTGTGCAGCAACACTGTTGGCAGGAGGCCACGTGCATGTTGGCGCCCCCTCCTTGCCAGGCCAGGTGTTCCTTGCTTTCAGGTGTTCATAACATTGCACCCCTCAGTCTGGATTCAGCTCTATGCATGCTTAAAAATCTGCTCTATCAAAATGAAACCAAGGACTGACCATTTACATGGAAGTTTGCAGAACGGTATTCTGCATTTAGTGGGAAACCTATTAAAATCACCAGGATGATCTGTTATGAGGAACTTATGATTTCCCCTCATCCTTATTTAATACTGCAGAAATTATGACATTCTTATTGATTCAGTTCATCTTCCCATCTTCTGATTATGTAAGTGATCTCATGCATTATTTATTGGGCATTGAAATTACTCTTAATTTTTCCTTTCCACCAAGAAGATGATTTACAGTTTGAATAACATTACCTTCTCTGTAACCTTAGAGCCACCTATTTCCATCTTGATTAGTTTCTAAAGTAATCTTATTTCCATTTGTTCTTGCAGTACAGGACCTATTGTACTACAGTGATTGATGCAGTTCTTTTTGAATTTCACCTTGCACAAAATCATGACTGCTAAAAGTCCCTGAAATAGACACCGTATGTAGATGCACATGCAATGGTACAGCTGCTTAAGCTTTAAACTTTTATAACTTTCCCCAAATGTTTACATTATTTGAAGCTAGGTGGCTGATGGCCAGACAGAGAAGGCCTTTTCAGGCAAGCTGTTTATGGAGTGGCTCTTCTGGCGCCCAACTGTTTTGTCTTTTGTTGGAGTTAGGCAAAAATGTATGTTGTGTATTGGAATTTTCCCTCAGGTCCTCGTCAGTCGTTTTAGGCAGGAACTTTAGGCGGAAACTTTGAGTTATGTTTCTAACATTGTTTGAGCCAGCCTCTATAAAAGCAGGCCGGCTCAGCAGTTGAGTTCAGTTCTGTTTCAGCCTCCACACAAAGAGCTGCTTAGAGAAATCACAGTGTCGGCTGCTCTGTTCACCCACTATTCAACACTGGCGATGAGGATGGGATGGACATCAGAGCACTGCCAGATTCGGGAATCACTGAGCTGAATCACTGAACAGAACCAATTCAGAGCTGACCGTTCTGGCTAGAACACTGTGTTCCATCCATCGCCCTCCATGCTGGCATCGGAACCGTGGCTTCACTTGTGCCTCTACCGCCATTCGCCCCAGTTTCTGAATCAGGGGACTCATACCTCGCTCGGTTCGAATGTTACCTCCAAGCGAACGAACTGACAGAAGTGTCACAGGAACGTAAGAGGGGCCTTTTCCTCAGCCTCTGCGGGCCTGAAGTATTTGAGATGGCCCGAGTGTCGGTTGCACCTCTCGCAGTCCAGGCGACACCGTGGGACACGCTCGATAACATGCTTCGGAGCCACTACGCACCTAAGCCGTCCAAAATTGCGGCCCGCCATGTGTTTTACCATAGGAACCAGGCAGAGGGGGAGTCACCAGCAATTACACCGGCGTGCTCAGGAAGGCCGCCCTTAATTGTGAGTTCCGGGACCTGGAAGACGCCCTGATGGATTGAGTTGTCTGCGGAATCTGGGACATCCGTCTGCAGCAGCGTCTCCTGGCCAAGCCAGACCTCACACTACAGAGGGCCATGGAGGAGGCCGCGGCATTGGAAGCTGCTGAGGCTAGTACCCACATTCCATTAAGAAGCCAATTCCAGTGGACTACGAGGAGGCCAGCAGCCAAACTAAACGGGAGCATGGAAAATCCAAATCCAAACCTAAAGACCAATCAGCTTGTGCCAGGTGCGGAGGCAACCATTCCTGCGCCAAGTGCCAATTCAGGGACGCCATCTGTTGGCGATGCTCCAGAAACGGACACATCAAGAAGGTATGTCGATCCGTTCCATCTGACACACCCCCTCCACCATTTCGCAAGGCCAAGTCCTCACTCCGGTCCACCAATGAAAACTGTTTTGCCCTCACAAACTGCCGTTGTTCATCAGGATTTTCGATGGGGCAAACCAACTCACTGACACATCGCAAGCTACACGTGACGGTTTGTATCGAAGGAGCTCCTTGTGACATGGACACTGGGTCTGCCATGTCCGTCGTGTCCTGGAACACACTCAAGGGACTACCACCCAGGCTGTCAAAGAAGCAACTTGACCAACACCGAGTTCACCTCAGAGAGTACCAGGGAAACAACATTCGCGTGGTAGGTAGGTGTTGGCCGGTTCCAGGTCACTTTCAATGACTTTTCAGGCCTGCTCTGACTGGTGGTGGTTGAAGGGTCGCGACCAAGCCTCCTAGGGTTAGAATGGTTCAAAGCCCTCGGCATGGAAGTCACCGGCATCAACAGCATCTCCAACGTGGAAACTGAGGCCCTCATTAAAGACTTTTCCGAAGTTTTTGACTGCACCCTGGGCCCGCAAGTTGCCCCCATCAGACTCAAGCCACACTGCGTCCCGTTCGCACTCAAGGCAAAGGTGGACAAACAGCTGGACAAGTTAATCGCCCAGGGTGTTCTGGAACCAGTTGACCACGCCAAGTGGGAAACTCCCATCGTTTCACCAGTCAAGCCAGATGGATCAGAGCGGGTTTGCGCTGACTACAAGTGCATACTCAACAAGGCACTTCAGCAGCACGCTTATCCCATTCCCGTCGTCCACCACCTGCTGCATTCCTTGGATGAAGGCAAGGTTTTCGCGAAACTAGACCTTGCCCAAGCATATCAGCAACTACCTGTCAACGACGCTACTGCAGAAGCACAGACGATCGTCACATACCGAGGGGTGTTCCGGTGTCGCTGGTTGCAGTTTGGGGTGAGTGTGGCTCCCAGCATTTTCCAAAGCCTGATGGAACGTCTTCTGCAAGGGCTTCCAGGGGTGGTGCCATACTTCGATGATGTTTTGGTATCAGCGGGTTCAACCCAACAGCTATTTGAACGCCTACGCCCCATGCTAACCAGATTCCAGGAGGCCAGCCTAAAGGTAAAAAAAGAAAAGTGTGAGATTGCCGTTCCGCAGGTGGAGTTCCTGGGCTATCTTGTCAACGACTCCAGTCTTCACCCAACGGAATCCAAGATCCGGGCCATACAACAGGCCCCGATTCCGAAGAACAAGACAGAGTTGCAGGTGTTCTTGGGGTTGCTGAACTTTTACAACATGTTCTTACCCCACAAAGCAGCACTAGCAGAGCCCCTCCATCAACTCCTCAGCATGAAGACGTTGTGGTCCTGGCAAAATGACGGCCCTCACTGCGGTCAAGGCTCTTTTCTCATCAGACAGCGTACTGGTGCAGTATAGTGAAGCTAGACCACTGGTCTAGCAGTTGAGTTCAGTTCTGTTTCAGCCTCCAAATAAGAGCTGCTTGGAGAAATCACAGTGTTGGCTGCTCTGTTCACCCACTATTCAACATATTGTTTCCATTTTCCCAGGCCTTCCATTGTGGAATGTTATTAGGCTGATTAGCTTTTATCCTTTTGTTGAATATTTTTTCTGTGCAGTTCCGTGTTTACTGTGACTGCTTCTAATTATTTACCTGCATGCCACTTTTGACAGTTTTATTAAAGGGTAGCCTAGAACTTTTTAAATAAACAAGCAAACCCATATTCACCTCATTAGGAAATTAAAATAAAATCACAAGTTTTGAATATGGTGGTGTGTGCTTTCTAACATATGACAGACGGATATAAGCAAATTCCTGGATGTGCCCAGGATGGCCGCCCTAGTTTGAGAGAAGGGATTTGTGCATTAGTAGGTGGAGTCAACCCATTCCAGCCAGGACTCACGGGGGCATCTGTTGAGTTCTATGTGTCATGGTTCAACCTGGAAATGTTGGTGCTTAGCAATGGATTTTCTTCCATTGCTGGGACAGAACCCCGGCACATGCACAATGTAATAATCAAGAACCAAGTATCTCTGAGCATTTGCATTTTGCTTTTTTGTGTGGCATCCATCTTCACACTGCTTCATTCACATGATGGCAGAAGCAGAAACAGGCATGCAAATGTAGCTTTGGTGGAGCACCTATTTTATGCCATGCGCAAGCCACATCATAGGGAAATGGCAGTGAGGTGTCTCAAGAAATACAGTCAAAACTTGTTCTTTGCACTGGAGAAAAAAAGAGAGGGTTAATGAACCCTTTTGCCTGCATCTCAGCTTGCATGAGATGACAGTGTTGGGTAATGGGATTGGCATGCTACCAATATCCTCACTTTGAGGCCTGTGTTTGATTGAGCCTGGTCAAAATTTATTGGAAGAATCTAGAAGATATTCCATAGGAAAGATTGAAGGAGCTGGCTTTCTTTTGGCCCAATAAAAGAAAAAGACAAAGGGAATCAAATGTTTGCATAAAGTCTCTCTTTTTAGATATACTTGTTTTGATTTGTTCATTTCAAGTGCTTTTCTTTCGAGAAATGCAAGACGATAAAACAACAAGCTACACAATTCTAAACGTTCACAATTCTAAACGTTCCGGTTTCTACCGCCTCCGAAACGGCAGCGCTCCACCAAAGCTCTGTGCTGTGAGCGGTGTTGGCGAGGCTTTTTGGGGGTAGCGAGGGCTGCGCGACCCCAAGAAAAGTTGGTGGGGGTGACCCCCAACTGAAAACTCTGGCGACGTTGGACGGGACCCTCAGCATTCTCAAGCCAGTGGCAAGAGAGCAGAGGGAACCAGACGCATGCGGATGTGAACGCCTCCCAGCAAAAGCCCCAAAGCCCGGATCGGTGCAAGAGCGGTAAAAACTTTCAGAATCTTCAACCCAACTAAAATACCGGTACCGATAAAAATAAAAACAAGGACATTAGGCAAGGGAATTATTAAGAAGATAATACCAGAGGCAGAAAGAAAGCGCGGTACCGTGGCAATCCAGAGCGACGCAAACAACTGGGCGAAAGTGCGAGAGAGAGAGAACAGAAAATCATATTCTATGCAAAGAAAGTGTTCATAAAAATCGGAAAGGTACAGTACAACAGGGAAAGATAATTGAAGGAATTACTGCAACAAGGAAAGCTTCAGCCACTAAACGTTAAACGTTAACCGCTAACTGTGAGAAAGGAGGAGGAGAGGAGGAGGAGAAGGGGGAAAGAGCGGTTTGAAATCTAAACACCAGAGTAAGGAAAGCAGAATAGAGGCTTGAAAAGAGAGATTTACCCATTGCAGGACAGAGACTCATGACAATGGAATTTTAATTCAAAGACTTGAGGCTCAGGAACGATACCTGAAACAAAGATGGAGCGGCGTGGGACAAAGCGGGGCGGGGACTGTTAAGCAATAAGGAAATGACTGCTAGGAAAGACTAAGAAGGAACCATCGCACGAGAGAGAAAAGAAGCAGCGACACAAGTGGCAAGAAGCAGAACAACAGGAGGAGAATAGCAACAGAGAGATCTCCAAAGTCTGCTGGACCAGGGGGAAGAGTGTCACCAGAGGACAACTCAAGAATTGAAAGGGGATTTTTAAGAGTGACAAGGAAATGGCAGGGAAAAAATACAACCAGACTACCCTACTCAACCAGCAGGCAAGAAGGAACTCAGGAGCAGAAGGAGAGATGGACATGAGAGAATTGATCCTGAGTCTGAAAGGGGACATTTTGGAAATGAGAAAGGACTTTGGAGAATTGAAAATGGAGGTAAATGATAAGATGAAGGGATTGGATGAAAAATTAGATAAAATAAATGGGAAAGTAGAGGGAAACTCAAAAGCAATAACAGAGTTAAAAACGCAGGTTAAAGAGTTAGATGAGGAGGGTAAAGAATCATCCAAGATAGTGCAAGAAAATAAGGAAAAACTACAGCAAATGGAGGAACTGGTTAAGAAGGCTTTTAAGGAAATTAGGGAATGTAAGAAGGAATGTGAAACAGCTAAAAAAGAGAGGGATGAACTTAAAATAAGACAAGAGGCCACTTGGGATGCGATGGCTCTGTTACAAATGCAGGCTAGGGAACGAACTCTCAGGCTAAGGGGGGTCCCGGAAATGCCGGAAGAGAACCTATATACACTAATACCTAAAGGAATAGCAGAGTGGTTGCAAATAGGAGAAGAGGAAGTGATGGAGGAGATAGAAACACTATTCAGAGTTAACTCCAAGAAGGCCAAAGAAAACAACTGGCCAGGAGATTGTCTGATCACACTATATACAACAAGATTGAAGAATAAAATGTTTCAGAAGAAGAGGGGAGATAAGTTAAAGATTGAAGGAGTAAACATAATAGTGTTGAAAGAAGTGCCACCACGCATTTTGAAAAAAAGGGACAAATATCATTTTTTAACAAAGGCCCTAAATGCCAAATCTATATTTTATAAATGGGAATACCCTGAAGGGCTTACCTTCACTTACATGGGGAGAAAAAGAAGGTTTGTTACACCTGAAGCTGCTGATATTTTTTACAGAAGGTATAAATCGCAACTAGGAGGAGATAAAAGCCAGACAGGAAAGGAAACCCATCAAAAACAGATAGAAGAAAACACTCACACAGATAGTGAAGACGAAAAGTAGAAGCCCCCTTTTTTTAAAGATGGATAAGTAAATAAATAAAAGGAAAATTCAATTTTATGTTATTTTTTCTCATTTTTTTTTCTTTGTTGAAAGGTATCGTATACTGAAATTAATAAAATGAATCTCAAATTAATCACATGGAATGTGAATGGTCTAAATGATAAAAAGAGACGAAATAGTATAAGACATGTATTACTTAAACAAAAATTAGATATTATTTGTTTGCAAGAAACCCACATTAAGAAAGATCATGAAAGACTATTAATAGACCCGAAATTAGGAGTGGAATTTATAGCAGCAGACGAGAGGAAAAAGAGAGGGGTGGTGATTTACGCAAGGGCGAGTTTGGAGCCGGAACTAGTATATACGGACCAAGAAGGTAGATTGGTTATGATAAAAATAAAACATCTAGGAGAAATGATATACATAATGGGGATATATGCGCCAAACGATAAAAAACTAGAATTTTATAAAAAGGTGGAGATGAAAATGTTGGAATATGTCGGAGGGAAAATGGTACTAATGGGGGATTTGAATGGAGTATGTGATCCAAAAAAAGACAGAACAGGGAAGGGGAGAGAAAGCAAGAAAGGGAGACTACCGCGATCCTTTTTCAATTTAGTAAGAACTTTAGATATGAAAGATGCCTGGAGGCATAAGAATGAAATGGAAAAGGAGTACACCTATTTCTCTAATTCTAAAAACATGGCAAGCAGAATTGATGCTATCTGGCTATCGACAGAAATGCTAGGAAGAATACAGGAGGTCAAAATACAACCTAGAATACTATCAGACCATAACTCCATAATTATGAGCCTAAGGGCTGAATGGAAGACGGGAATGAGAAGGTGGAAACTAAATGATGCATTGCTGTATGATGAAAGAATCATAGAAGGGGCCAAAGAAACGCTGAGAGAGTTTTTTGAGTTAAACAGCAATGACAACATAAACATTAAAACCATCTGGGATACCAGTAAAGCGGTGATAAGGGGATACTTTATTAAGCAGAATGCCATGTTAAAAAACAGAAAGGAAAAAGAAAAAAAGAGAATAATAGAAGAGCTAGAGAAAAAAGAAAAAGAGCTGAACAAAAACCCCAATAATGAGAAAATAAGGAAAGAAATTGGTATATTAAAAGTGGACTACAAAATTAAAATAGAACAAGAGATGGAATGGAGACATAAATTATGGAGACAGAACAACTTCGAGTTTGGAAACAAACCAAGTAAATATCTGGCCTGGCAACTCAAAAAGAGAAGAAATGAGAAATTGGTAAACAGATTAAGAGAAGGAACAAAAATAATGGATAATCCCCAGACGATAATGAAAAAGTTTGTAAAATACTATGGAGAATTGTATAAGAAAAATGAGGAAAATAAGGAGGAGATCAATAAATATTTAGAGAAACACCAATTGAGGATTAATATTAAAGAAAAAGCTAAGGAATTAGAAAAACCAATTACCGTACAAGAGATAAAAGAGACAATGAAGAAAAGTAAATTAGGAAAAGCGCCAGGTCCAGACGGGCTTCCCACAGAATATTACAAGAAAATGGAAAACATCCTCCTAAACCCCCTAAAAGAGATAATGAATCAAACCTTAGAAAAAGGCATAATACCCGAGACATGGAAGGAAGCGTATATCACGCTCCTTCCCAAAGGAGATACAGACCTGGAATTAATGGCAAATTACAGGCCTATATCTCTATTAAACAGCGACTATAAGATATTCGCAGGGATAATAGCCCAGAGACTAAAAAATATACTTAAGGAAATTATTCACCCAGACCAGGCAGGGTTCCTCCCAGGGAGGCAGATATTTAATAACACCAGGAATATAATAGATATATTAGAATATTTGGAATTTAAAATTGACAAAAAAGCTGCCTTATTGATGATAGATGCCGAAAAGGCATTTGACAATGTCTCATGGGAATTTTTGAAGAAACAAATAAGCATGATTGGTCTGCAGGAAAAGATGCAAAAGGCCATAGGTGCTGTATACCAACAACAGAAGGCGAGACTGATAATAAATGGAGGAGTGACAGAATCTTTTTGGATAGAGAAAGGCACCAGACAAGGCTGCCCTCTCTCCCCCCTGCTATATATTCTAGTGCTAGAAGTGCTATTAAACAAAATCAGAAGTGAAAAAGAGATAAAGGGTATAACGGTTGGGAAAAGAGAATATAAAATACGTGCCTTCGCGGACGATATAGTAGTAACAGCGCAAGACCCAAAAGAAACCATCCCAAGAGTATTAAAAATTATAAAAGAATATGGGAAAGTGGCGGGACTGAAGATAAATTATAAAAAAACTACGTTGCTAACCAAAAATTTGGACAAAAAGGAAAGGGAAGAGTTAAATCAATTGACAGGTCTGGAATTAAGAAAGAAGGTCAAATACCTAGGTATCTGGATAACAGCAAAAAGCCTAAAACTTTATGAGGATAACTACAAAAAAGTGTGGAGTGAGATCAAAAGGGAAATGGAACAGTGGAGTAAACTACATCTCTCCCTCTGGGGCAGAGTCTCAATAGTGAAAATGAATATACTCCCAAAGTTGATATACCTGTTTCAGGCAATACCAATTTTGGGAGGAATAAAATGTTTTGCCGAGTGGAAAAAAGACCTCACCAAATTTGTGTGGAATAATAAAAGACCGAGGATCAAATATCAGTTATTAACAGACAGGAAGGAAAGAGGGGGATTCTCCCTCCCCAACCTAGAGCTGTACCATGCAGCAGCTGGACTGGTCTGGGTAAAAGATTGGATAACCCTGGAGAGGCCAGAGGTTCTAGACCTAGAGGGGGCAGGAAATAGATTTGGGTGGCACTCCTACCTGTTACATGAGAAAGTCAAGTCACATAAGGGGTTTTTAAACCATCTAATAAAAAAGTCCCTGTACCTGATATGGGTGAAATACAAAGGCATATTAGAACCCAAGATACCCTTGTGGAAATCACCGATAAATGTAATTACGGTCAAAAAAGTAAATATGGAAGAAAAAGTCGTCACATACCATGAGTTATTGGAAAATATACAGAATGAACCAACATTAAAAAGGTATGAAGAAATTAAGAATCATCTTTCGGTCTGGCTGCAATACAGATTAATCAGGGACTAATAGAGGATAAAAAATTGGGAATTGCAAAGGAGAGGTCTAAATTTGAAAAAGAGTTAATACATAATGATAAAAAATTAATCTCACGCATGTATGATCTGTTACTGGAATGGGAGCTAAAAGAGGAGCAGACGAAACCTTCCATGATAAAATGGGCCCAGGACCTTGGTCATAACATCCTTATAGAACAATGGGAAAGGCTGTGGAGAAAAGATATAAAATTTACGGCCTGTTATGATCTGCGGGAAAATATTTTTAAAATGATGTACAGGTGGTACCAGACCCCTGAAAAATTAGCCAAGATGTATAAAAACAAGTCACCAAAATGTTGGAGATGTGAGAAGGAAAAAGGAACACAAATGCACATGTGGTGGAAATGTGCTGAGATAAGCAAATATTGGAATAACATCTACGAAGAATTAAAGAAAATGTTGAAATGCAAGATTATAAAAAAACCAGAAATGTTCCTATTAAATATAATACCAGAAGAAATAAAAAGTGCAAATAGAATACTACTTATGTATGGTATTGTAGCGGCGAGGGTCCTAATCGCCAGAAATTGGAAAAATAAAAACACACCCAACGTATCAGATTGGCAAATTTTAATGAAAGAATATTCACAGCTAGCCAGGGTCACTGGGAGAATTAGAGGACAAACAAAACAAAAAATAAAGGAGGAATGGAGGATTTTTGATGATTATATATTAATGAGTAAAGTAACAAGATCATGAAAGCAGATTGGAACTGAACCTATTGGAAAATAAAAGGAAAAATTGAGGTGAACCTTTTGTATATAATAAGATGGATTAATGTAATTTGCACAGGATATGATTGGAAGACCGCTGTTACTTTTCTATTTATGTATTTTTACTCTTTCATGTTTTGTGTATGTTTTTTTTTTTTGTATATATCTAGGTTGGTTAGAGAAGATAACTTGTGTATAGACTAGGACATGGTAGGCTCAACATAGCCACCTCTTTCTTTTTTCTTCCTTTTTTTTTCTCCTCCTATTTCCTTTCTTTTCTTTTCTTCATTGTTTGGTAAACGAAGATTTATTCTTTTGTATGGTTTTAAAGATTGAAATAAATAAAAAACATTTAAAAAAAAAAGAATGTTGGTCTCAAAATGGAATCCTGAGAGCATTTGGTTTGAAACTCAGTTGATATTTTCATTGTTTTTGCAGTGTGCGCAGAAGCTTATAATCCTGATGAAGAAGAGGATGAAACTGAATCAAGGGTATGTTGACTCTGTAGACTAAATGTATGTTTGTATTATTGGAAGACAAATTCAGGAAATATGCAAACACACTCCTTAATAGAAGTTGTATCACATAAGTTTTTGGAAAATGTGTTAAAATATAAATTAAAAAACCATTTTCTTTCACCGGCATCTTTCTTGTAATTTCCCTTTGATAGGAATCAAAGACTAAAGTTTCCTTTCATCATTCCGGTGCTGTGTCTTTTTAATTTGAGATTGATTTAAAATTCTGAAAGTTTCAGTTGTTTCCCTGACAATATTTATTTAGTGGTATGATTTATATCTCGCTTTCCATGAGTGTTCATCTAAATTGTGCTTTGGCCTCTTTTAAGATCGTTTTTCTTAAGACTAAGAGAAGTGAAGTAGAAATTGCAATTATTTCTTCCAGATTATTCACCCCAAAACAGATGATCAAAGAAACAGACTGCAAGAAGCTTGCAAAGACATACTTCTATTTAAGAACCTAGATCCAGTAAGTGGTCACTTTATTTCTTTTAACGATCCCAGAAACACTTAAGAGATTCATCTTTCAGGGAAATTCTGAGATGAAGCATGATTCTGTGGTTTTGTTCCTGTAACAACAAATCATTGTGAAAGTTGGTGTCAATAGCAAGAGAAGGTATAGTATTGTCTGTAACAAACAATACCAACATTCTTTTAAGAGAAGCTGTTAGAATTGTTATATTCTTTGTTTCCAAAGGCTCATGTGGTATGAATGTGTTTGCTTGTATGAACTTGATATATTATAAAAGTTGTTTAGAGTAGCATTGGTGTTACTTAATCTGTTTTGCATTTTTGCCTCGTTGCTCTACTCCAGGGGTCAGCAACCTTTTTCAGCCATGGGACGGTCCACCATCCCTCAGACCATGTCGTGGTCCGGACTATATTTTGAAGGGGAAAAAATGAACTAATTCCTATGCCCCACAAATAACCCAGAGATGCATTTTAAATAAAAGCACACATTCTGCTCATGTAAAAACACGCTGATTCCCGGACCATCCACGGGCCAGATTTAGAAGGCGATTGGGCCGCATCCGGCCCACGGACCTTAGGTTGCCTACCTCTGCTCTACTCCAAACTTAGTATGCATTTATTTTTAACCATCTAGATTCTAGACACAATCTGCTGCATTTCTGCTAGGGGCTGTGTGTGTGTCGGAGGCTCCTGCTTTCCTATCTCCAGCTTGATGACGAACTGTGCATTGTAGCAGAAAAGTGGAGTCCCCAAAGCTATAATAATAATGCTTATGAGCTGAGAATGGGCATAGCTCAAAGGTAGCTTTGAAAGCAAAAAGGTTCCTTGGCTGCTTCAGGTTGTGCTGGAATGCTGTCAGAAACTCTGAAGAGCCACTTTTAGTCATTATAGACTCTATTGACCTAGATGGGTGAATGGATTGACTCAGTACAAAGCTGTTTCTGGTAGTCTGATATTCATGTACTGCAGGGAGTATTGGAGTCACTTCTGTAATGTGGAAAATCGGTGCACAAAGGGCACTAGCATATAGCAAGTAGAGTCGTACCTTGGTTCCCCAACGCCCTGGAATTCAGACGCTTTGGCTCTCGAACTCCACAAACCTGGAAGTGATTGTTTCAGTTTGCGAACGTTCTTTTGGAACCCTTCCACAGCTTCTGATTGGCTGCAGTAGCTTCCTGCAGCCAATCAGAAGCTGCGAATTGGTTTCTGAACATTTTGGAAGTCGAACGGACTTCTGGAACGGATTCTGTTCGACTTCCAAGGTACGACTGTATGGATCTGTTTTTGTAGCATTTGTGTCACTTATGGGTTGACTGTGACACCTATTAAATACAGTACTGTGTCTTCTCCAGGATCCCAGGCTCTTCATGGCAAGCACCTCTGTTACAACTGCTGACTGCAACAGCTGTCAGAGATGATTGAGGTGCAGGGATGGGTGTCTGAAGGACCTTTTTTTGTGGATGGGTATGCAAAACACTGGTGCAGGGAACAGGCTAATTTTTCCACAGAAAAAAACTGTGCCTGTGCATTTTGTCTTGTATCTCAGGTTCTAAAAATGCTAGAAGTTTACCCATTTTAAAAAATGGAAGCTGGAAATCTGGGGATTATCCAGGAGGCACATTCCTCCCTTGCACTCCCCCCCTGCACCCATGTGTGCAGGGGAGATTTAAGAGCAGTATAGGAAAAAGTGAAGGACTGGTTTCTCCCAGGGAGATGTGTCTCCCATAGTTGCAAATTACTGCAGTAGCAGTAGGTCACAGTATCTTTCCCTAAACCTGAATCATCTGCTTTTGGTCTAGGCCTAGGGTATACTGTATAGCAAGGCCAATATCCCTTTCCTGTCCACCTGCACCTCTTCCCTTGCAGTCTGAATGCCAAATTACCACCAGAGTTGTGTATAGCTCAGCAAGCGTTGAACTTGTGTATAGCTACTGGCTCTGTCTCAACATCAGATTCACGTTTGCTATGGAAATTTGGCACAGGGTAGATTTTTGTAATGCTTTGTGGAAAGTGTCCTGACAATGCAACTTTGGAGGTAAATCACCATTATGACACATAAAAATTTGGAGACATTGATTCTGTTTTACAGTACCATACTTTTGAAGCAAGAAGGAATTGTTCACACATTGTGGCTACAAACTTGGTGTGTGTGTTGTATGTGCACTAGATAGTCCCCCTCCCCTTGCCATGTAGTATTTCACAACATTTTGAAACAAGCTTGTGTATAGCTGAATTCTTTATAAAGAGTATATTACAGAACCCTGAATTGTAATTACTTTTCCTCCACTTGAATTTTATCTGCACAAGTAAACAGTGTTCCCTTGTATTAGATCTTTCTTAGAAAGCAAGCAAATGGTGACTTACGGATTAGTCAGAACCATTTTGCTTCAGTATGCAATCTATTTGCATAATATGAGAACAAAACATCATCTATACTGAAATGTGCTAAGGGATTTTGTGGCAGCAGCAGCAGGGATGACGAAGCCCGTGGCATCTATTACTCGAACCAATGCAAGGTTTTGGAACATTTACAAGGCTTAAATGCAGGGGAATGAGACACAGGATGTTTATAGAACATATCCATCAGTTTGAGAAAGCGAAAGGTCAGTTTGACTGGTACTGAAACCATAGGAGAGAGAAGGAGATTTGTGGTGGGTTAGGAAGACTCAGTGAGAAGAGGCAGGGAAGCTAAGTAAGAAGTGTTGGCAGAAGCAAAGCACATTGTTGGCTGTGGACCTAAATACAGGAACCCGAGGGAAGAATAGATGGAGTCAGACACAATTCTGAAGAAAAGATGGGCAGAGAAGATAGACTGTTTTAAATTAGGAAGGTGTGTGGAGCAGTCAGGGAGAGAGAAAATCAAGGGTACTGATCCGCACAGGGTCCTGACTAGGAGCTAGGATGGTGGAATAAAGGCAGGTGTTACTATTCATTGGGATAATAAGCAGGAACTTGAAGACACAATGGAAAGCTGAGAAATAAGGTTGAAGAAAGTTTTTTTTTGGGGGGGATGTTGTGACTAAAGGACTAGAAACAAAAAGGCCTGTGGAGTGTTGGCAGAAGGGGAGTGAAAAGACAGGGGAGTTTAGAAACGGGGGGCCAGAAAGCCAATGGGGGAGCATAAGATGGCAAGGTCTACACCTTGAGAAAGCTCCTGTATTTTTAAGGGCCACATAGAAGGTGAAAATCTGCCCAAGCATAACCTCTCCCATTGCTGCAGCATTATGATGATGGGAAAGCTTGCACTCAGTGATATAACTCTTTCTAATTCTTCTTTTATGGGGTTTTGGGGTCCCCCCCTGGGGGCCATTTAATTCCAAGTGACAATGTGCATGTGGCACGTAGTGTCCAAACCCAATGAAAACGTTGAGAGCAGGTCATTGACAAGGAGCCAGGCTAGCTAGTAAGCACACAAGAATAAACAAATGAAAAATACAACAGGGTGGACAAGGGCTACAAGAACCAGTCATTCTACAGGAAACATGTAGAATTTCGTGTTATGCTGTTATCCTAGTCAGGATGCTGTTATCCAGAAGTACTATTTTCAACACACACACACACACACACACATGAAATTCTCTGTCTGGTATGCCAGAATGTTGAGAGAGGTGGATTAGCTAGCTAACTTAACCTTGCTATTTTTTGCTTTCTTAATTTCAAATTCTAAACAATTCTACTGAATAGTTAAATACAGTGTGTGCTTATTAAGAGAGACAGATTTGTTACGTATTTTGTCTTGAATGGCTTATTGCAAGAGACAACTGCTATGCTTTTTAGTTCTGGGTCATACAGTACCAGGATCCTTGATGCCTGCCCATAAAACAAGCCTAGAATGGGAGACGTGGGTGATATGAACAGGTTTTAGGAATTGTCTTCGTTGCGAGATTTTGCAGGCGATCCACGAGTTTGTTTGGGTCTTGGGTGTAAGCCTGGGTCAGTTAGTAGAGTCCTGGGTGAGAGCCATGAGGCTGAGAGGTATTGAGGGGGAAGTGTGTGGGAAGAACAGGAAAATCTATTTTTGTATATTTATTAGTAATTCATATGAATGGTTTTATTGTGGATTTTTTTAAAAAAATGTTTTTATTAAATATTTTCTTGAATTAGAAATGTGCATACGGTATCTCAGTTTTCCATTTAATAAATCAGATCAGTTATATTCAATGTGAGACACTAATGTTATAGACAGTATAAGTTTGGGAAGAACAGCTGGGGAGAGAGAGAGAGAGAGAGAGAGAGAGAGTTGGGGTAGTAAATATATTGTGGATTTTTGTAAAATTTGTTTCTCCTGGACACCGAAAACCTGAAAGCAAATGCTCCAGTTTTTGAACATTTTTCAGAACCTGAACGTCCAACGCGGCTTCCACTTGAGTGCAAGAAGCTCTTGCAACCAATCGGAAGCCGCACCTCGGTTGTTGAACGTTTCAGAAACTGAATGGGCTTTCGGAGCAGATTATGTTTGACAACCGAGGTTTGACTGTACAGTGGTTAGAGCAGGCTTCTGGTACCTCGGCCCTCCAGATGTTTTGAGACTACAGTTCCCATCATCCCTGACCACTGGTGCTGCAAGCTAGGGATCATGGGAGTTGTAGGCCAAAAACATCTAGAGGGCCGAGGTTGAGGAAGCCTGGGTTAGAGCACATGGAACAGTAAATAAATGATCTAAATGAATCAAGATTATCCATCTTTGTGGATACTTTTTTTGTGCACAATGCCCTCATAGTGGATGTTGCCGGAAGTGTATTGTGCTGGCATCTTATTATCTTATATATGTGGCATGATAGGACACACATGCAGCCCAGGGCATTGCTGTCTGTCTGTGGTGTAACAATTTTCTCTGCCTGAAAGTTGCTGCCTTTTTTGGCAGGCTCAGCATACCTTAAACCCTTTCACATTGCTGGCTTGCAGTGGCTTTTAAGCCTCTTTTTTTCCCATTGACAGACTGAACTGCTTGCGTTTTGCAGACCACTTTTTCTTAAAATGGATAGCCAAATGGGTCTTTGAATCTATTGAAGCTGATTGCACTGCATAAAAAAGGCAAATTTCTTTTGGTTAAAAATTTGAATAGAAAAATGGGTTCCCTCTTTAACATGGGCTGAAAAATGTCAAGTGAACAAGTTTTCTCCAGCATTTTCCTCATTATTTTCATTGGCATGTTTGCTTGTTTTTGTAGGGGGGGGGGAGTCCTAGGATGTGTCTAGCAATGGACAAACAGTGCCATTTCAGTCCCCTTGCGAGGCTACCAGAAACTACCAGTGGGCTGCATGAAGTTTTCCTTTGTTGTAATTGACTTTTTTTTTAAAGTACACCACTTCATAACAGTGTTCCTGAATTGAGTATTGATGCTGAAGATATTGACCACAGTCTAGGAAAGGGTTACAGGTTAAAGACCAAAATTCAGCTGATGCCCTTTCTGTGTATTGCCTTTTGGTTAAATACCGATTTTATGCTGCTGTGTTATCTGAGTTCAATACAAACCAAGCTAGAAAGAGAAAGCAAGCATTTAAACTAACTGGTGAAATGGGCCATGGTAGATCTTTAAGGATTTTTTTTTAATAAGTTACATTTTCAGTTATAATTTGGCACATACTGTATAATCGTTTAAGAAGTACGCTCTGAGTGCATTATATTGGAGAGGCCCTATCTATACTATAAATCAGTTTGTTTTTTGTTTTCAGGCAGACAGGACTGCAATCTTACATCTAGATTTTCAGGTGCACATGAGCCGAAGCCTGAAGCAAACACTGTCAATTTCTTAATCATAGTTAAAAGATCAGGAACAGGCTGAGTGCTCACCCCCTGCTTCCTTTTTGCCTCTCTTCATCTGCATTGTTGTTATGTCTGCACTGTGCTGATCAGGTTTAATTTTACCCTTGGTAAGCCAGCTTCAGAAACTGCTTAGAGAGAGAATGCTGTATCACAGCTGACACTGGAAGAGGAAAGGAGGAGAAATTTCCTTCAGAGGGAGCCTGTCTCCCCATCTGCATCATGTCTAAAGCAGAACTAAGTGCCAGTCTAATAAACTAAAAACACAACCTGGCCTTAGGGAAGCACGTGTATGTCACAACTGGTCACAAAAATGAGCCAGGTTCCCCCCTGAGCCAGGTTCTTTTTTTTTAAGTCTTAAGTCATTGCATTTGAGAGTAGCATTTAAATTAGCTTCTTGGATAGACATGGGGATCATGGAACTGCTCTGAGCTCCTGGAAAGAAAAGTGAGCAATAAATGCAATAAATGAATGAATATTCTTGATCAACAGGAGCAGATGTCTCAGGTATTAGATGCCATGTTTGAAAAGTTGACTGAAGGAGGGGAGCATGTCATTGATCAAGGTGATGATGGTGACAACTTCTATGTAATTGATCGGTAAGTGTTTTTATTTTATTCTATGTACAGTGCGGTTGTGTGGAGGGCCTGAGATTCCCAACATAATTTGGAGAAAATCGGCAATACTTTATTTACACTTTTTATTTTCCCAATTTATAAACCGCTTCACAGCACTAAGCCATCTAAATGGCCTGCAGTATAAAAATGAGATAAGTATTTCTAAAAGCAACAAAACCTTCCTTACAAACTCTTAAAACCAATAAAGGCGTTTCTACAGACGTACAATTAATATTCCATAAGTGACTGGGGAAGCCTTCTTAAAAATGTGTTCAGCACTCACCTGGGCATCATGATTCCAGGGGGCCTGTCTAATTCCAGCTGTTAATTGATTCTGGGGTGCTGGAGCTGCAACATTACAAACCTGGTTTCTGTTGAAAACTAAACACACCTCTGGGGCATATAGTACTGTCAGTGGTGCCTTGGGTAGGAATCTACGGGGGTTAAGTGGTCTTTTCGGTCTCAGTGCTAAAAGCAAAACCCGGAAAAGGCATCTGGGAGCATACTAGCAGTGTAGCAGAAGTGTTCTATGGTGTCAATGTGATGCCCCTAATTATCTAATAAGGGGAATATTGTGCAATTATCCATACCTGCACCGCCTATGGTGGGTTGCTCCCTTTATTTGGCCATATTTCCCTTGGCCAGAGCAATAGTTGCGGCATCTTCTTCACTGGGACCCGATATACTTCCAAGGCACCCAATATACAGCAAACAAACCCCCACCACACACAACCAGTGCTGAATTACCAAATGGGCAGAGAAGGGACAGGCCTATGGGCCCCATGCCTTTTAGGGGTCCCGCGACAACTCGTCAAAATAATATTGATTTGGTCTGGAAAGAAAATTGCAATCAGGCTTTCTTAATTCAATGTTCTCCCACTAGAGAGAGTGCACAAGGACACAACTCTTCCCCCCCCACCCCCGAAATTTCGACTGCTTCCATAGGGTTTAATCCAGCACTACACACAACACACACTCCTTCGTGCAAATCAAACCCACTCGTGCTCCTCTCACAAGGCACTTCCCAGCCACAGCCAACCTGTGTCACTGACAGGGGACATCTGATTTGCCTTGGCCATTTGCATTATAAATGGCCATGCATGGCAGAAATCAGATGAATAAAAAGTATTCTCTATGAGCAATATAGTGTGCACAATCCAATAAATTAACCATGCCAATTGTGATTATGTCCGTAGATATTGTATTCATACATGTATCATACAGATACAGCGGTACCTCTACTTACGAATAACTCTACTTACGAATGTTTCTACTTACGAATGGAGCTCCATCCGCCATCTTGGATGCGGCTTAGATAGGATTTTTTTCTACTTACAAATTTTTAGATAGGGTTGCTTCTGCTTACGAACTTTTTCTCCCAATGCATTCCTATGGGATTCCACTTACAATTTTTTTTCGACTTACGAATGTGTGTTCGGAACGCATTAAATTCGTAAATAGAGGTACCACTGTACTCTTGTAACGGAGCCAGAATGGGCTTGGGGTTCCTATTGAATGCAGATCCGATAGCAAGGCCAGGTAGTTTAACATGTAAAGTGGCCTATTGCCAAATGAGACTTTGCTCCACCTAAAAGAAGAAAAAGAAAAGTATCTGGATGGTAGGGTTGAATTTATGCTTTATATGCCCATTAGAAGTCAACTTTTTGTTGGTGTGAGCTCGGTTGAGATTAAGAAGCAGTTTAAAGCCAGTGTGCTTTAGTAAATAACAGAGAGAGAGAGCTAGGAGGCTGGATTCAAATCCTTGCTCTACTGGTAACACTGTGGATCTCGTGGGTTTCATAATCTCTGCTGCGGTTCTGCATTGTACAGTGGGGGGGGGAATGCTGCAGAGGTAAGTGTTAAATTTGGGGGCCCCACCCCATCCCTTAATTCTGATAATGAAGAATGCATTTTTGATGTAAGCAATATCAGCATTGCACACGCAACCTGTGTTCACTTTATGTGTATCTTATAGAGGGACTTACGATATCTATGTGAAATGTGAAGGTGTTGGGAGGTGTGTTGGCACGTATGACAACCGTGGGAGCTTTGGTGAGCTGGCTTTAATGTACAATACACCCAGAGCGGCTACAATCATTGCTACCTCTCCTGGTGCTGTGTGGGGTTTGGTAAGTTTATTTCTTTCGGATTTGTCCTATCAGTGGGTTTTTTAAACGTGTGTATGGGGTGTGTGTATCCAAAATTGACTTAAGTATACACAAATGTTTGCTTAGCTGCTGTGTTTAAATAATCGTACAGGTCTTTGTTTTTAACCTGCCATTTTAACTTTGAACTTTAATACATTTTTCTTTTCTTTTTTTAAAGGACAGAGTCACATTTCGAAGAATTATTGTAAAAAACAATGCCAAAAAGAGAAGAATGTATGAAAATTTTATTGAGTCATTGCCCTTCCTTAAGTCTTTAGAAGTAAGTTATGTTATTAGTATTGCTTCATATACTCTAACACAGTTATTTTCCTTCCCTTTCACTTCTAAAAAGGTGGGGTGTAGTTTGTTTTTTGCAAATACATTTTGGTGTAATTAATTCAACATCTGGAATAGTAATGGGGAATTAATTTTTTTAACGAATGCTGTCCATGCCTTTAATAGATTTGCTATAAAGAAAAACTGTTTTACTATGTGGTATGTTTTTGTACTCCAATGATCATAACTTATCATGTATGTTTCCAGGTATCTTGTCCCTATTTTTGTCATTTGGTGTGCCTCTTTAAATGTTTTGGTTGGATATATATACATGTTAGCCACTGTTGCTTTTCTTCAGGTTTCAGTCCATTGCCCTAATTCTCCATGTCTAGAAGCCATGGGTAGCAAACTTCAAGGCTGGGCGCCAAATGTTCGTTCTGCAGGCCGTTCGATCTGGCCCTCTGAACTCTTCCCAGGCCACAAATGTTCTTGCCTGGCTGGAATATGTCATTGAGCTTTGATAATGTCTTTTGCTTGTCTGGTTGGAGGACAAAGACAGGTGTGTGACTGTGTGCAGAAACTAGTCTGCTATCGAAACATAGCATCCATCATTGGCATGAGATCCTCATGAGGTATCCTCAGGCAGTAGAAAAGAGAATCACACATATCCAGTACGTTTCCTAGCACAATTCAAAGTGTTGGTGCTGACCTTTAAAGCCCTAAACGGCCTCGGTCCAGTATACCTGAAGGAGCGTCTCCTCCCCCATCGTTCTGCCCGGGCACTGAGGTCCAGCGCCGAGGGCCTTCTGGCGGTTCCCTCGCTACGAGAAGCTAAGTTACAGGGAACCAGGCAGAGGGCCTTCTCAGTAGTGGCGCCCACCGTGTGGAATGCCCTCCCACCAGAGGTCAAAGAGAACAACAATTACCAGACCTTTAGAAGGCATCTTAAGGCAGCCCTGTTTAGGGAAGCTTTTAATGTTTGATGGATTTCTGTATTTTAATGTTTTGTTGGAAGCTGCCCAGCGTGGCTGGGGGAACCCGGCCAGATGAGCGGGGTATAAATAATAAATTTATTATTATTATTATTATTATTATTATTATTATTATTATTATTATTATTATTATTACTACTACTACTACTACTACTATTATCATCTCCATATTTACCTGTGCAGTGTTGGAGGTTATGCATGTATATGTTAGCAAAATTTGTCTTCCTTTTTTTGGTTAAAGCTTTCGGAACGGTTGAAAGTGGTGGATGTGATTGGCACCAAAATATACAAAGACGGAGAACAAATAATTGCTCAGGTATGCCTTTGTGTTCTGTTTGGCTAGTTATTCAGTAAGTATATCTGCAAGCAGATCATACATAAAAGCATATTGGACAGCCTCAAACGTTGCAGTACTGAATTATCTGACATACAAGAAATAGCGGCGTAATCTAAAAGGCAATTACAATGAACACTGGAGTTCTGGGAAATGAATTCAAAAGATCATTTGAATACCAATAATTAAACAAGTGAAGACGTACATAAATTATGCAGTCAAAGGTGTTTCTTTATCTTATTGTATGAAGCCATGTGATAAACCACCTATGGTTTAGCTGCTTTTGTTTTATTTTTGAAACATACATGATAGCCTTTTAAATTCTTTTCCTCCAGGTGAAATTGCCTGTACAAGCAGCAGTGTAATTAAGTCAGCATTAGCTTACATAGACCTCCTACTTTGCTTCTCCATGGACTTTCTAGCCTTCCCATCCCTGACTGTGGAAAAGCAAAGAATGTTTATGCATCCATGCATGTGTGCATTTCTCATTTCGTCTGGGGAGGGTGACCCATAGAAGGGAGGGAGAAGCAACCAGAGGGGGTGATGCCCATGGCGCACTCCTAAAAATTCCAAATGGGCCCATGGGCCCCAAAAGGTTGGTGACCACTGCCCCACCCACTTCCTGTTTCATTTGACTTCATGCACAGGCTTTTAGCAGGCTCTTCTCTTTGGGTGAATAATGCCACAAAAAGCTGTTCAGCAGAGTGATTTTTTGGGGAAAACATTTTGCTTTACTATATCTCTGTACCATACTTGCCAAGTTCAGATACTATGCTAAGCCAGGATTTACCATTACGGGGAATGATCCTGGTTAAACCATGGGCCTAAGAAAATAAGAAGAGCACCGTTGGTTCAGCATTCCATCTTCTTCCACTGCGACCTGCCAGATTGCCTATGCAAGCAGGGCACAAGCACAAAAGTAATCACTTATGATACCCAGCAAATATTAATCAGAGGCATACTCTAATAAGTAGGTAAGGGAAAGGGAAAGGACCCCTGGACGGTGAAGTCCAGTCAAAGGTGACTATGGGGTTGCGGCACTCATCTCGCTTTCAGGTCAAGGGAGCTGGCGTTTGTCCACAGACAGCTTTCCGGGTCATGTGGCCAGCATAACTAAACCGCTTCTGGTGCAAAGGAACACCGTGACAGAAACCAGAGCACACAGAAACACTTTACCTTCCTGCCACAGCAGTACCTATTTATCTACTTGCACTTTGACGTGCTTTCGAACTGTTAGGTTGGCAGGAGCTGGGACTGAGCAATGGGAGCTGACTCTGTTGCGGGGATTCGAACCGCCGACCTTCCGATCGGCAAGCTCAAGAGGCTTAGTGGTTTTAGACCGCAGCGCCACCCACGTCCCTTTTGAAGTATGAACCATGGACTCAAGGAACTGTGGTTTGTTCTAACTGTGCTTAGTTAACAACGAACCAGGACATCAAACAGTGAGCCTAATTTCTTAGCCAGGCTAGCTGCAGCAGCTCCTCTGTGTCATAATCACTGTTGCCCTTGGAAAAAGTAGTCTCTCTGTTGTTCTGAGCAGGATGGACAAAGTAAACTTATCATTTTTCTTGGCATAGTCCTTGAGAATAGTTAGCGAAGGAACACGTAGAGAAGGTACTGCTTTTTTTCAATTCGGCGCCTGTTTAATTTTTTCTTTCACCTGGGAGAATCTCATGGTGCATGGTTTATTTCCACCAATTCTCAGAGAGAACACTGTGAAGAGAACTCTTCTGGATTAGTTGCAGGCAGCTGAAGCTCTGGCAATCTGCTGTATCCGCTGGCCCACCCTTCCAGGCCCCGGCTGTTCTCCTCCTGCTTCCTACTTTACCCCAAATTGATATTTGAGGATTGACTGAAGGAAATAACAGCTGAATTACACATTATGCATTCAAAACGCATAGGAACAGACCCAGCATTAATTAGGCTTGTTTTGATTATAAGGATGTGGAAGCTGCTCAGTTGTTTATGAGAAAAGGAAAGGATAATTTCACACTGTCACACTGATAAATGTTTTTGGTTTTACATTGTTCATATGTTTTTTTTAAAAAAGCAATAGAACTACTAAATAACTACACTCATGTTTCTCTTACGATTTTTTTTTTAAAAAACAGGGAGACATGGCTGACTGTTTCTTTATTGTTGAATCTGGAGAAGTGAAAATCACAATGAAAAGAAAGGTACATATTGTATTAATGTAACTGAAAAAAACTTGAAAAGTTTTCTGCTGTTTTACATGGTAAAAAGAACATCTGTGCAACTTTAATGACATATTTCATTTATCACAATGTACTAGCTGGCCCGGCTACGCGTTGCTGTGGCTCATCCGTGTGATTTCCCCCACCCTGTGCCGATCCATGATGTATCCTGCCTCCTCATCCCCCACCCCCCGGCCTATCCCTCTGATTTCCCCCACCCTGTCCCGACCCATGATGTATCACGTCCCCTCATCCCCCCACCCTGTCCCGACCCATGATGCATCTTGTCCCCTCCCCCCCACCCCCCGCTCATCCCTGTGACTGGTCCCACGGTGTCCTGACCTATCCCATCCCCTCCTCCCCCCAACCCCCACCCAGGCGAGTCAATACCTCCATTCAGCCGAGTCTATAAAGGCTTCGGCCTAGTATGTAAACGGGAGCCGAGGTGCTGTTGAGAGGGAAGGTTTTATAGGTGCAGTACCAGTGTAGCCACTGCTAGAGGGTGCTGGTTTGCAACCTGGTTCTTTTCCCAGCATGCATTTTTGTCTGAGTGGTGTGTTTTGAACACGGGGTTTTGGGGTTTTTTCCTGGCACAGGTGTGACATCTGTCTTTGAAATGGTACGGGGTCACTCTCATATTCGCATGCGGCATTGTGTCAAAATTTGAACGCAATCGGTCAAGCGGTTTTGGTGAAACGTGGATACTAACGGACATGCCCAGTTTACATTTATATATATATATATATAGATTGAATATTATATGGGCTATAACCCATTGTTTGATGAATGTCTAACTGTTTTCTTTTGCTTCTATACCTTTTAGGGTAAGCAGGAGGTAGATGAAAATGAAGCAGTGGAGATTGCCCGGTACACTAGAGGACAGTATTTTGGGGAACTTGCTCTTGTAACTAACAAACCTCGAGCTGCCTCAGCATTCGCACTCGGTACAGTCAAGTGTTTAGGTAATGCAAAGTTATTTTATTTCTGTATTTGCTTTATTTTTTGTAGTAAAGAGAATACTGCAGTTTCTGTTGGCAAGCATGCATATTCTGTAATACATATTTCCATAAAGCCAAATTTCATTAGTTGCATTAAGTTCAATCAACATATTAAAACTTAGCCTGTGCCTATTGCTTATGATACCTGGTGATATTAGAAGAATCCCTTTATTTACAATATTATGAACACAGAAGTATATGGACACTTTTCAACATATTGTTCAAAAGCTGTGTTCATGTATGGAAACTGTACTCTGTGGTCCTCAGAAACCTTAAGGATATTTTACTTCCTTGAGAAATTAATATTTGGACTCACTGCAAGCTTCGAGGGGTGACATATTTCTCTAACAGTGGATTCATAGCTAAAATGATTTGAGCAATTGAATACATATTACTTCTCCTTTAAAACAAGATTAGACAGATTGACACATTAGAGCAGGAGTGGACAACTTTTGTTGTTGTTGTCGAGGACCACATTCCTTTGGGGAGGGGTGATTTGTCAGGACTGCATGATGCTGATGTTGGGCAAAACCAGATAAAATGAGGTTGCCCACCTTTGTGTTAGAGAAAGCAGTGCAAACACCATTACCTGTATCTCTGTTACTCTTCATCCTGAAAGTTTTGGAATCCAAATATCTGCACCTAAAACAGATTTTAAAAATGATGATGATGATGATGATTATGTAGCTTTACTCATGAAAATGACTCAAAAGTGACTGACCAACAAAATAGAAATACTTTTGAAGATGGGCAGGGATTCCTCAGTTGCAATACCTAATGCGCTACTTCAGATGCTGCTGTAGGAGGTCTCCTGGCTTTTGGTTGAAGGCTTTTTTGAGGACCACAGAGACTGCAGAGGGAAAAGCACAGTTGGTGCATGCAAGGTCATGGCTATTTTAATCTCGCCTTGCTCTTTCCAGTTGTACTGATTTTAAATGTGTGCATTTTAAATAATCTTCCTATTATCGTCTAGATTTGGCAAAGCGAATATTGGGACTTCTTCATTCTCTTTCTTTCCCCCCAAATTTTTAGTTATGGATGTACAGGCATTTGAAAGGCTTTTGGGACCTTGTATGGAAATAATGAAAAGAAACATTGCGAACTATGAAGAACAGCTAGTTGCTCTCTTTGGAACAAACATGGACATTTCCGATCCCAGTGCATGAAATGCGGAACGAAGCCACACGATCTGTTAATGAGAAATAGCACAGTAGTGGTTAGTCCACTGATAAATATGTCTATCTTTCTGTAGATGCTAAGCATTTTTCTGTGATTTTACAGGGGATTGGGTTTGTTGGAATTCTATTTTATTTTCCCAACTTTTATTTGCCTGTTTTTACCCTGTCGTTCAAGCGTATAAGTAAACATGGTTGAGAAATCATTCTGTTGACCTAACCTTGAAGGGTTGAGCCCACCAGTAACTCAGCTTCTAGGTAACACTCCTAAAAGATCAACCCCATAAGTCTTTCATTTTTCAATGGGAATTTGCAATCATATGTGCAGTTTTTGGGTTATAACCATTTGACACCTCTAAAAAAAGACCATGTCTTCTAGAATAAAGTTACTAACATTTCATTTAAAGAAGTCCATGATTGCAATCCAAACCCTTGTGCATACTAGCATGTCTCTTTATTTTATCACCACCCCAAGGAATGGGTCTTTGCTTTCTACTTTTGGAGAAAGATGTTTGTTGGTAAATAGCAGTGGTGGCTGTTAAGAGAGCCCCGCTTCACCTAAATAGTACAGAACCCTTTGAACTGCAGCATATCTGTGGAATAAATGCATTCCTGCTTGTTAAATAGTTAATGGTTTTTGTTAAAATATCTGGAGGTAAAAAGAATAAATAGGTGTTGGTGGGGTATTCGCCACTGACATAAACTAAAGTCAGGGGTTTGTCCATATGTCAGATAAATGTGGTATATTGAAAACGTTAGTGCACCAGTGTTCACAAGTATCTAGTATAGAAGGCTATATATTTGTCTTGTTGGCTCTTTGAACGGGCTTTATTTAAGGTGGTATTTATAAAAGTAGTTACCAGAAGCCTTCCAAACAGCAAACCATGGCTTTGTATTCATGATCAGTTTAATGAGCTAGGTCTGAGATTAGCTTTTGTATTTTTGTTTTTAAAGTCCACTTGATTTTCTAATAAGATGTCAGATTTCATTTAGGTATGTATGGAATATACTGTAATACCTTACAAGATGTGGAAGATTTATGTAATGCATCTATTTTTAGTTGCACTTGATTTATATATGTGGTATTGATGATTTAGACTTGAGTTGGATCTTCGCTGAAAAATAATAATTTTGATTTAAGGAAAAGTAACTTTGCATAGGCAATGGTCATAACCTTGTATATAATTTGCATAAAACATAGTCTTCAAATCAGTTTTAATCCTGGTATAATCTGGGAGTAGTTGCAAGGATTGCAGTGTCACAAGAACGATCCTCAAATTAGTTAAACTGAATTACCTGGATTTGGGGTGTCCTTATTCCACATGGTTTTTTTCTATTCCCTTTTTTTAAAAAAACCACCACCACCACAATATGTTTACTTTTGTTAAAAGATTCCCCCTTGTTTCAGATTCAGTGAACTTGGACAGTTCCTATCCTATAAACTGGTTTTAGCTGAAATAATGTAAATGGTGCCTTAGGCCACTGCAGCTAAAGCCAGATCTAATCCGGCCATGCAGTCCTCCACCTGCCTCTGGAGCAGGGGTGTGCTGGTTTTCAGTGAATGGAGTGGTTCAAGGAACTCATAGAACAGCGCCACAAAGAATGTATAGAATGGCCTGCAAGGGCAAAGGTCTAACACTGTTGCTAAATCTAATTTTTGCCAGTTTGATTCAAAATAACCATGAAGAAAAAGAGTACCAGTTTTTTTAAAAAAGTGTTGTCTTCCTTGGAAAAAAGGCTGTCACTCTGCCTTCAACATAGAATACTGTTTTAACCAGCCTTGTAAATAAGCTTACAAAGTATTTAACTAGCCTGCTAAAAGATAAAGGTAAAGGTACCCCTGACCGTTAGGTCCAGTCGTGAACGACTCTGGGTTTGCGGCGCTCATCTCACTCTATAGGCCGAGGGAGCTAGCGTTTGTCCGCAGACAGCTTCCAGGTCATGTGGCCAGCATGACTAAGCCGCTTCTGGCAAACCAGAGCAGCGCATGGAAACACCGTTTACCTTCCTGCCATTGTTATTTAGTCGTTTAGTCGTGTCCGACTCTTCGTGACCCCATGGACCATAGCACGCCAGGCACTCCTGTCTTGCACTGCCTCCCGCAGTTTGGTCAAACTCATGTTCGTAGCTTCAAGAACACTGTCCAACTATCTCGTCCTCTGTCGTCCCCTTCTCCTAGTGCCCTCAATCTTTCCCAATATCAGGGTCTTTTCCAGGGAGTCTTCTCTTCTCATGAGGTGGCCAAAATATTGGAGCCTCAGCTTCAGGATCTGTCCTTCCAGTGAGCACTCAGGGCTGATTTCCTTCAGAATGGATAGGTTTGATCTTCTTGCAGTCCATGGGACTCTCAAGAGTCTCCTCCAGCACCATAAGTCAAAAGCATCAATTTTTCGGCAATCAGCCTTCTTTATGGTCCAGCTCTCACTTCCATACATCACTACTGGGAAAACCATAGCTTTAACTATACGGACCTTTGTAGGCAAGGTAATGTCTCTGCTTTTTAAGATGCTGTCTAGGTTTGTCATTGCTTTTCTCCCAAGAAGCAGGCGTCTTTTAATTTCATGACTGCTGTCGCCATCTGCAGTGATCAAGGAGCCCAAGAAGGTAAAATCTCTCACTGCCTCCATTTCTTCCCCTTCTATTTGCCAGGAGGTGATCGGACCAGTGGCCATGATCTTGGTTTTTTTGATGTTGAGCTTCAGACCATATTTTGCGCTCTCCTCTTTCACCCTCATTAAATGGTTCTTTAATTCCTCCTCGCTTTCTGCCATCAAGGTTGTGTCATCTGCATACCTGAGGTTGTTGATATTTCTTCCGGCAATCTTAATTCCGGTTTGGGATTCATCTAGTCCAGCCTTTCTTCCTGCCATAGCGGTACCTATTTATCTACTTGCACTTCGTGCTTTCAAACTGCTAGGTTGGCAGGAGCAGGGACCGAGCAACGGGAGCTCACTCCGTTGCAGGGATTTGAACCGCCGACCTTTCGATCAGCAAGCCCAAGGCTCAGTGGTTTAGACCACAACGCCAGGGGTGATGAGCTCTGTCCCTCCTCCAGCAGCCCATTGCATGTCTGTGTTGGGCCATCTTGCTGGGCACAGAGTAGTCCACTCACTTATTAGCATAGATTTCCATGCACTCAGCCACACAGAATTCCTTGTCACCTATGGCTACCAGGCTAGTGCTTTAAATACAAGGCTGGCACACAGTGATTTCTTCCATTTTGGGCTGAAGAGAGTATTAACCTTGCAGTGCATATGTATGTTAGTAAAATAAAAAAATTCCTTCAGTAGCACCTTAAAGACCAACTAAGTTTTTATTTTGGTATGAGCTTTTCGTGTGCATGCACACGAAAGCTCATACCAAAATAAAAACTTAGTTGGTCTTTAAGGTGCTACTGAAGGAATTTTTTTATTTTACTTCGATCCAGACCAACACGGCTACCTACCTGTAACCAGAACTATGTATGTTAGTGTAACAGTAGGCCTATATGGAACAGCTAGTGATTGGTACAAATGAAAAAAAAATGTACAAGGCAGATATTATACAACAATATTATCAGTGTTACATAATTTATATCATACGTTGTGATATAAATGACAAAGTGTCAACTTTTTACATAATCTTCCCGATAAAGCTCCTTTGTTCTTTGGTTTGAAAAAGTGGTTGTGTTGTATACTAGGAAGAAACATCACAAAGTAAACTCTGTGGCCTGGATGCAAAGAACTACACTACTAGTTTCATATGCGAAAGGGAGCGTGTTTCTTGAAAAGAAGTCATCTGTTTTACCAAAAAGGGGACTTTCAAAAGCCATAGAGTATGGCAAGTTTGTTCTTCAAAGTAAACGAAATCACACCTGCGGTAGCTCTTTGAATCCTGACCAACTTTTATGTTTCTAACTGATTATTCTTAAATATTATGTATTAGTTCAGTGGGTTTTTTTTGGGGGGGAGGGACATTATGAATTACCTATGCGATAGTGAGTTCCACTCAAAGCCTAAAGAAACACCAGTGTCACTTCTGTACCTTTGAAATGTCCTACACACACACACACACACACACACACACACACACACACACACACACAAACACTGTAAGTATTGGACACTAGATTCAACATTTCATGAACCACACTACAAATTGATTATGCACCGTTAAGGTTTCTGTAGAATTCCTCCACCTCCTGCAATGAATATTAGGGCTGCAGTGCACGAATCTACACTTCCAGTCACTGAAAGCTGGTTTGCTTCAGTGTTGCTTCTGGTAGTGTGTAGATTTAAAAATTAATCCACCAGGATCTTACTTGGTCCTACCTCTTAGCAAGGCACGATCACACATTAAATAGGACAGCCATCTGTAAGGGGAAAACAGGTTTACGTGTACAGAACTATCCTATCATGAGTAAAAAATACTGGGTTGTTTTGTGGGGGGAGGGCAGTGGGGGGGGTAAGGTCCCAACAGCTAGTCCCCGTCTTTTTGTGCTGTGTGTGTTAGTAGATTATCACTACTGTCAGCTTTGAGAGTATCAATGGTTTGTTAGGCAGCGCCCACCCAGGGAAGTGTCTCTTCCCACCCACCTTCCAATGCTGTCAGAGCTGGGAGTGATGACCGACACTCGGGAGAGCTCCACAAGCACAGATTGGATGTGTGGCCATCTGCTTGGTGGCTGGTTATTTGTACTGAGGTCGACGATGTGAATAGTTCAGCTGGGGATGTAGAGTAGCATATCTTACTAAGGATGTTGCATGCTATGGTTTGGAATATGGGTACCCAAAGTAGTCTAGGGCAGTGGGGCTTTGCGACTGCCCTGCTCAGCAGTGGGGTTGCCCGTGGACCTTGTTATGGCATAGACAGAATCAGGCCTGCCTTGGTTTGCCATTGTGCATGCTTCATATCTTCCAGCTCTTTTCTTGGTACGGCCAGTATAGTGCAGAAGTTGAGTCTTCATTCAGGAAAAGAGTTACATTTCTAAATAAGCCATGAAGAAATTATCACAAGATATTGTTGTGATAAATGAATACATAAATGCACCTTGGGAAATGTGAGTTGTGGGGGGGGGGGAGCCACACAATTGTCCTTTAACCAGGGACATCTTAAATTTATGTGGAAAGGGAACGTCATATGTTCGTAGTTTTGTATCCCAAATGGACTTCTATATGTAAAAAAAAGAACACTTGTTTGTCTTTTTAAAAGTAAGATTCCCATGCACACATACCTGGAAGTGTTAGCGTGCTTGGATTGTACATTACCCCAGCCAAGGGTGCCAACTTGAATAAAATATTTGGGTGTGGCAGTTAAGCCCCACCCTGCATAATCAATCACAAGACGCGGCACACACACACCATTTGAATGGCAATACCCATCAGCTTTAGGAGGGCACCCCTTCAAATATTTTATTGGGGGGGGCGAAGGGATCTCAGCCCCTAGGAGTTGGCTCCTATGACCCCAGCTGTGTCTAGCACACTCCCAAGACCACCTGGAAGCATCCTGTTTTATGTAATGTTGGTATAGAATCAGCACTCATAGACCAAAAACTGCACAGTTGTTACACCTCAAAATTTGGGATTAAAGATCACATGGGTTAGAGTTGACTTCATTGAAAAGTTATGGCTTAAGACCCATTGAAATGTGAGGTGGTACCAAGGGCTTAAATATTCCAAATGATGATTTAAGTAAAATGGCTTGAGCACATGCATGGCAAGAAGACGGTTCAGTTGCTGGCACCCCCAATTTGAAAAAGGGTTTGGTGTAGAAGAGCTGCTCTGCTATCTCTCTGCCTGAAGCTTTAGAAAGCCACTGCTCTACTGTATGTCATACTGAACTCGGGGGACCAACACTTTAATACAGTGGGTAGCTTCCTGTGTACAAATGTCACTGCTGTAAAATTGTACCACTTCTTCCTAGAGAAACTAGCTAAAGGCTAAAACAAGAATATATTCCAACAGCATCACAACAGCTTCCTGTAAGGGACGGTGTTTAGATGCCTGTGTTAAACTAGCCACCCAGGAGCATATAGAGGAAGTAACAGCTGTATTTTAAACTTAATTGGTTTTAGGAGTTATTGCTTTTGATACGTGTGTATGTTTGGAATACTTTTAGAATGTGGAAAATAACGATCTGCCCTGCACCTTTTGGACAGAGCAGAATTTTAAAAACAACAAGTAAATATTCTTAATTTCCCTTAAAGACGTTTGTGTGCCACTCCCCTTTCCTGAATGTTAGTGTTCTGTCTTTTTATTGATGCCTCTTTTTTATGGTACCTACGAATTGTGGAGATTTACAATGTACAAAATTAATAAATAATTTTGAATATAGAATATTTGTCATGAGTCTGTGGATTGCATTATCAGATCATTTCAAACATTTCATACATCTGCTTAGCAGCAGCCCTGAATCTTTTATGAAGCAAAGAGCATGGTTCTTAATGATGTTTATTCACATTGTTGTTGAATTTATATATGAACAAGACACTTGCACTCCCTCTGCTGGGCATGATTTGAGTAATAATGTTTGAATTGGTGTCTTTCATTCTGAAACTTCCTGAGAGGCCCATATGGAATGAGCCTTACTAATGCCAGTGAAATTTTAAAGGGTGATAAGGAACATCAACCACAGCTGTGTTTGAAATAATTCTTGTATTTTAGATACCTTGTAACTAGTTAGCTATAGAAACCAAATACTAACATCTGTTCCAGTTCAACCAGCTAGTAAGAGAGCCTAATGACTGCTCTTCCTAACTCCCAAATTAGTAAGTCAGTCAGGGCACCTTCTCACGTCGACTCAGGGACATGGATGACCGTTTTTGTGACAAGATGCCATGTTGCTGAAGTGCACTCTGTTTATATGTGTGTGTATAGTAACTATTTTAAACAAAGATCATAGAAATAATGATACAAATGAATAGTTTTCTCATGTCATTTGTATATCAACAACAGAATGCACATTTAACTAGTAAAGTTTAAAAAGTATCTTCAAAAGATAGTATAATATAAAATGTCCATTTAAAACAGCACAATTAGCAAGAGAATAAAATATTATCGTAAGCATAGAACGTATCTGCTGCTGTTTGCTGCCAGTCCTGCCAATGGTAGTTCTCAGCCAGGCTCCCAAGCCAGGTTGAAAAAAGCCCTGCAAGGCAGGGAACAGGTCTTCCAGGATTCACAGCCAAAACACACTCTCCTTTTTATAGCTTTCCTTTAAAGGTAAAGGTAAAGGGACCCCTGACCATTAGGTCCAGTCGTGACCGACTCTGGGGTTGCGCGCTCATCTCGCATTATTGGCCGAGGGAGCCGGCGTATAGCTTCCAGGTCATGTGGCCAGCATGACAAAGCCGCTTCTGGCAAACCAGAGCAGCACACGGAAACGCCGTTTACCTTCCCGATGTAGCGGTTCCTATTTATCTACTTGCACTTTGACGTGCTTTCGAACTGCTAGGTTGGCAGGAGCTGGGACCGAGCAACGGGAGCTCACCCCGTCACAGGGATTCGAACCGCCGACCTTCTGATCAGCAAGCCCTAGGCTCAGTGGTTTAACCACAGCGCCACCTGGGTCCCCATAGCTTTCCTTTAGTGCTCATCAATGATGCTGGAATATGCTTGGGCTTGTTTGTAACTTCCCTAAGCTGCTGTTTACATTTTAATTTCTATTATGTGGTTAAAAATAACCTTCAAGCAGCATGCCTGAGTGATTTAATTCTCCTGACTCTCCTCTTCAACTTCCTTCTAATATGCGATTTCTTCTCTTGAAATTTAGGGCCCCTCTGGACTGGTGGTTTTCAGTATGTGTATTCTCCAACGTGCCCTGATGGTGCATTAAAGATGGATTCATGCTGGATACATAGTTCTGGTTTAATAGGTGTCCCCTAATGTTACTGAACTGTATTATTACCATCTGTGCTATAGCACAAAATAAGCAGGACAAAAATAGACCCCAGAACATAGAAAAGTTACAGGATTTTAGAGTGAAACTATTGGTCATGCACCTATTTTGAAAAAAAGCAGCATGACCACCCCAAAACATATGCTGCTTCAAATGCTACTCTGTTGAGAGAAATGGAGCATTCTGCATAAACACCTTGGCCTTAAATCATCGAAACAGATTGGAAAACAGTCTTCCAGCTGTTTGGTTATATGGTTTAGGGTGGGCCAAACCCCATCTAAAACTCCAGCTCCTCATTCCGGATCAGTCTCTCTCTCTGATCTTTTAAAAAAGTTTATTTATTTGCATAGTTATAAACTACACAGTATTATGATTATTTCATTTAATATAAGACTTCCTAAGCATGCACATATAATGACTTGCTCTCAATTGCCTGGAGGTCAGGGAAAACTCGAACGTGATTGGGTTTTTTGAGTGGTATTATCTGCATTCAGCCATCTCTTTTCCCATCCGCTTCCATTCTGCGAAAAAGTAAGAGACGAACGGGGGAGCTCCTCCTTTCTACTGCGTTTGACTTAGAGTCCCTACAGGGCCACAATATGCTGGTTGAACAAATACACGTGTCCCTAAGAGTCTTGTTTACCAACGGCCGAGAGCCTTCTGGGAAATGGTGTTCATCAGGCCTGAGCTTAACTAGCTTATAAGGCTAAGAGAAACGACAAATCCCACCGTCCTCTGCGGCTCGGGAGGCTGGCCAACACTAATTTACGACTCTGCGTTCGGGATGACTGGCAGGGCCTCTCGTCCAACCGAAGGCGCGGAAGGACATCAAAACAAGTCTGTTTTCCACGGAGGAAATATGACAGCCATTCGCAAGATCCAATGAGCAGAAAGAGGCATTTGATGGGCGTCCGCCGGAGCCATTAGGAACCCAAAGTCCATAAAAAGGCGGGCGGGGCTTTCCCGAGAGAGAGAAAGAGGGAGGGCGGGGAAAGAGAAAGCTGAAGGGAGTCCTGTAATGGCGACGGGTTTGGTAAGTAGCAAGAAGTTTTCGAGCGAGCGTGAGGGGCGGTCAGGAAGGGAAGGGGGCGGACAGTTAGGAAACGAGTTGTTTTGAAGGCTTTTCTTTCTCGCCTGAGGGCCGTCGTCGCGTGGGGGGCAGAGGGTAAGCTTTTTGTTGGCGGTCACTTTGTGAGGTGCCGAAAAACGGCTGAGGAGAAAAGGAGGGGAGGAAGAAGACGGGCGCGACTCCACGGTGGGGGGGGGGAGTCCCCCGCCAATACGGCAACGGACAAGCTGCCACGGGCGATGCGGACGTGAGACCCGAGGAAAGTCCTTCTGTTTCTTTTCTCTCTTTTTTGTCCCCTCCGCCTCGCCCTGCGTGAAGAGAGCCGCTTGTTGATTTGGCCAGGTGAGGGGAACGGGCCATATCTTGACGCCCGAGAGCGTTTTTCCCCTCAGCTGTGGGGCGCGGGCCCCCTTCCCCGCCCCCACCCGAAGCCTCGTCCTGTTGTTACGCACTTCTGAATGAATGGGGCCTTTGGGCGCATGCGCCGTGTCCTGCGAGGAAAAAGTTTATAAACAAGAAGCAAGAGGGAGGGAGGGGGAAGCGCTCCTCTTCCAGGCAGTGGGCCACGTGACCAGAGAGGGCGGAGGGAGAGCCTCTGGTCGCTCCCGAGGCTCCGCCCGGTTTTCGGCGCTCTGTTAAAGCGACCAATCGGCGCCCCGTGGCTCGTGCTCTCGCGCGTGACTTATAACCGCCTCCCTCCCCTCTCGCGGGGCGCGTGACAGATACTTGGCGAAAGGGCGGCGCGCGAGAGTCCTCCCCGCCCCCGCCCCCCGTTCTTGTTTTGCGCAGATCCCGAGACACTGCGCGAGGGTGGCGGGAGGGGGAGGAGGAAGGAGCGGAGCTGACAGTGACAGAAATGCAGCAGGAGGAGTTCGCTGGATAATGGCTGGCCGCCCTTCCACTTTCTCGGCTTGTATAACAGTGGGAAGTCGTGTCAATTAAGTAACCGCACAGCTGTATCCAGCGTCTCTCTTCTCACTTGTGCAAACTGTGCATGTTTCATAGAGTCGTAGAACAATCTATAGGGTTGGAAGGCGACCCCCAGGGCCATCTTGTCCACCCTCCTGCAAATGCAGGAATCTCAACTAAAGCCTCTCCATGACAGATGGCCATCCATACTCTACTTTAGAACCTGATTTTTTTAATTTAAAAAATACTGTATTTTTGTGTCGTGAAGCATCCTAAGATCTATGGATGGGGGTGGTATTCAAATTTAATGTTGCTACTGTCAGAAAGTTCCTCCTGATGTTTAGTCAGAATTTCCTTTCCTGTAACTTGAAGCCATTGTTTTGGGTCCTACCCTCTGGAGCAAGAGAAATTAAGGTTGCTCCATCTTCCATGTGACAGCCCCTTAGATATTTGAAGATGGCTGTCATATCTCCTCTCAAAGTCCTTATCACCAGACTAAACATACCCAGCACCCTCAACTGTTCCTCATAAGGCTTGGTTTCTAGACCCTTGATAATCTTCGTCACCCTCCTTTAACTTTGAGCTGAGTGAAGATGGCAAGCCAAATAGGAGCCAGAGGAGGTGCACTAGGGAGGACCAGAGGGTCACTGGTGGCTACTGTTTATCTCTAGCTGTGAAGATACCATTGCTTCTGCACTTGCCCCCCTTTGACCTTTTTTTTGGGGGGGGACACTGAATCCACCAACTGAGAAGAATCTTTCTGTGAGTTGCCTTGTACTGCTTTGATAGTTGGTAGTGAATAAAGTGAGATAGGATAAAGCTTTGTGGTGGTGGTTTTTTGTTTTTTCTTTAAAATAAAGATGTGTGCATGTTACAGGGAGTACTGTCCCGTGGCTGGCTCACTGAGACATGTAAAAGTATCTTTGACAGCGGGATACTTGTTTTCAAATGCACTTGAATTCTTTGCCTGTTATGATTTTAAGCATGCATCATTCATGCGAGTGTCCAATAGGAACATGTGAAGCAATCTTAAGAGTGCATCTGTTGTTTGTTTATAATGCTGAATGAATTGAACTCTGCCACAAACTACCTGAAGTGAAATGCAACAGTTTTAAAAATACAGTGGATATCTTAAGGTGAATAAGTTTATGAGAAGAGCTGCAACAGCAAGTAATATTGCATCTGATGGTAATCTCATCTGCTAGCTAACTGCACAACAGAGGTTGTACTCATCTGCAAGTTAAAGGTTTTAAAATATTAAAAGTTTTTATTTGTTGGCAGAATGCCATCAGGGAATTAGCCAAGCAGATCTTTAAGAACGGTTTCTTACAGTGTATGGTCAGCAGCATCTTTCAACACTGTAATCTTGCCCATTTTCATATTGTGTACTGGCATGTGACTCTCATTTTTTTAAATTAAAGAAACAATATTCAATAAATAGTTAATTCTTTTTTAGAAGATTTTTAGGACAATGGTGGAAAAGCCATCTGGATGTTTATATAATGACTTACAAGTTATTAAGGATGAAAACAGCATGAGGAAAGAAAAAAGTCCTACTTGTATGCCTTATTTGCATTTTTTGTCTCAAAATTGATACCTATCTGTGAAAGCTGGTATTGTTTTTTTCTAGTGGATGAGTTCAGTTTCCTCTGTAGATCTGCGTACACACCTGTATATTGCTTTTCCAGCAGTCTACTCTGATTACTGACTAGTGGAGAGCTTGGCTCTATAACCAGCCAGCACGTGACTCTTGAGCCCCTTCTATGGACCATTTTGATAGATGGGTGGGGTTCCCCACTTATCAGTCAAATGACATCAAGTGACCCCATAATCCTCATTTTAGGCAGCAAATGACTGCACTATGGAATTCTGTAAGAATGAGTGGAATAGCTCTATTGTTACTTAAAAAAAACCTTTTCCTTATGGGTAATTTCTGTGGGCAAATTTTGAATCACAAAGTGGAAGGGGACAAGATACAATTCCTGCAGGGACTCAGTTTGGCTCTTTGGCCTACTAGTTGGCTTTCTTTCTCTGAAAGGCAAAACAATATACTAGTGAGACCCGAAACAAAATGTTGCAGTTCTAGCCAGCCATGTCCTCTTCTAGGACATACCATTCCATTTCCCTTCTCCCTCAGTTTTTGATTCCTCTTCCCTGAAAAAACACTTGGGATTCTGTGCTGTTTAGTATGGTCACTCGTCCTCTGTGTTTAAGGTTGTTGTTGTTGTTGTTTTTTGCCCCCTTAAGTTTTTCCCTAAATATTTTTTCTACCTTTCTTTTTAACAAGTCCTGGAATTCCCCTGCACAATTTACCTCTTAGTTTTTAGAAGCCCCATTTTGGCTAGTGTGGTTAATAATATTAATAATTATTATTATTTATACCCCGCCCATCTGGCCGGGTTCCCCCAGCCACTCTGGCCAGCTTCCAACAAAATACCAAAATACAGAAATCCATCAAACATTAAAAGCTTCCCTAAACAGGGCTGCCTTAAGATGCCTTCTAAAGGTCTGGTAATTGTTATTCTCTTTGACCTCTGGTCGGAGGGCATTCCACAGGGTGGGTGCCACTACCGAGAAGGCCCTCTGCCTGGTTCCCTGTAACTTGGCTTCTCGTAGCGAGGGAACCGCCAGAAGGCCTTCGGCGCTGGACCTCGGAGTTGATTTCATTGTTAGGAGTGATGTTGGGATATGGGTTTAAGTTGTGTGTTTATTCAGTAGTTTGAAGTTTGCAAATTTTGTCTTCCAGAGGTTTTTTGTATAAATTATGGCTGAATCTTGCTGTTTACAGACTGATTCTGTATTTCAAGATGCATAAAGTAAAGTGTTTATGCATGGTGTTTGATTGTTGCTCTTCTGCCTTGGTTTTAATTTGTAAATTATCCATTGCTATCTTACGTATGCAAAGACCTCATGGCTGGTTTTTATTATTACTCAGAGTAACAAGTTACTGCCTTAGAAGGGTGTGTCATTTTAGGGAGTGAAACTTTATTTTTGCAAATTTCTTCAGTGAGCATTCTTAAAAATATATTTTTGGGTGTGAGGAATTCAAATCTGCCATTATGTTTGTTACTGGACAACATTTAGCTTGGTAAAGCTACATTTGATTAAAAAACACATAAACTACTATTGGAAAACAGAATAATTTTAATTTTACCTTCTGAAAATGTTAAGTAGTGCTATAAAAAATTTAGTTTTATCTGCATAAAACATCCTAAGTATACATTACCTTGAAATCATAAAACAACATTAGAAAGTAATGATATCAGTTAATAAGAAATTTAAACAACAGGTTTCATCAAGTCTTGCTTTTATTCATTCTTGGATATCAGCCATTATTAACTTGCTTCTTGGCCTCTAATATAGCCTTCACTTTTCTCATGTGTATATACCCTGCCTGCTGCCTCTGTGACTTGTTTCTCACACCTCTCTATAAGACTGAGCATGACAGGGCCACTGTGGAACTTGTATTGGCTTGTCAGTAAACTTTTTTACTTCTGCTGTAGTAAGTTTACATGCCAAAGGAGGTTCATACACCTCGCCAGACCAGTCTTGTCAACTCCCAACAGAAATGAAGCACTGATGTTTATGGAAGGTGTCTTCCTCAGACATACAGGAAGATCTCCCAGTGTGTAATAATTTCTGTCCCTCAAGTCAACATTTGAGCACAAAAGTGTCTGGATTATCATTTTGCTGAATACAGGTGAAACTCGGGAAATTAGAATATCGTCAAAAAGTGCATTTATTTCAGTAATGCAACTTATTATTTTTCATTTTTCTTTTAATTTTTACAAATACAGTACTTTCTTTTGGAAATTCCACAATAATAAAACAAATAGTTACAATAATACAAAAATAAACATCGCTATTACATTTCATTAATTACATTCCATTTATAATTGACCTGCCTAACTACAAATAATTACAACAAATAAAGGCTTGACATATCTTGCTTTGCATGCCATGCATCTATCTCATATATTGGTTTCACCTTTTAAGTTGCATTATTGAAATAAATTCACTTTTCGACGATATTCTATTTTTCCGAGTTTCACCTGTACATACTATCCTGCATGCTGGATGGTTGGCCGAGCAGCATCCACTACAGCAGGCACCCCCAAACTTTGGCCCTCCAGATGTTTTGGACTACAATTCCCATCATCCCTAACCACTGGTCCTGTTAGCTAGGGATCATGGGAGTTGTAGGCCAAAACATCCGGAGGGCCGCAGTTTGGGGATGCCTGCACTACAGCCTTCTTTTGCAGCCTAACTCACCACAGCTGAAACTCTGGTCTTTTTCAGTGATCAAGCTAGCATCCATAAAGGCAGCAGTGGTTATGGCAGCTGTGGCCACAGGCCAACACCATAGCTGATGCTTTGCATAGCAACATTATGTATTTCTAATGTGTTGCACTCTTTTTATATATATTAGAAGTGGAAGGTGTACTTGGTTTTCCGAATGTCAAATGATAACTTTCATCATTTCCATCTTGGGCATCAATGAGGGTGACAAAAGAAGTTTGCTCAGTCCCACTTGTCAATCATTTTAGGGTAAATGTCAGTTGCAAGACTAGCTGTTGGGTAGTTTCTGACATCCTCACCACTTTGTTCTCTTTGCAGTAGCCCATTACAAAGTTGGGAGTTCAGAACGCAAGTCTCTGCTAGTTCCACTTAGGTTGCTCATATGTGTATATGTCCCCAGCCTTGTTATCTGTTTAGAGGCCATTGTAGGTCAATTCCCTATGGTTAGGATGGTAGTATTAGTAGAATTATAGAGTTAGAAGGGACCCTGAGGGTCATTTAGTCCAACCCCCTGCAATGCAATGGGGATCAAACCAACAACCTTGGTGTTATCAGCACTGAGCTAGCACTGATGTTTTTAACACACTGATGAAGATTCTTCAACCTCTGAAAGAAGCAAAATATTCCTTTTTCTGCCTCAGTTTTGGAGAAATTGAATTTAGTTAGAATAGCTCTCTTACTACCATAAAATACTGTATACCATTCCATCATTTTAACAGATGAATGAAACATATTGTTAGCATGGTGCATATAAAGAATCATGCTGAGATGTTACATTTGATGAATTGTGTAGTCTATGTATAACAATCATGTCAGGCAAGAGTTAGATATGAGTCTTGGAGACATTTTAATTGGCAAAAATTTTGTAGAGAGAGTTGGGGGTGATAGATCTTGGTAACCCATCTTCATGCAGTTGTAACTGTAGCTAAGTGACTTAATGCATGTAATTTTCTCATTTTGCTTAAGTCAGATAATTTGAAGCATCCTACCATGGTTTGGGAAGTTAAGACTAATCAGATGCCTAATGCAGTGCAGAAACTCCTGTTAGTGGTGGACAAGAGAACTTCAAGGATGAACGAATCATTGGAATTACTGAAGTGTAATGAGAACCTCCCATCTTCTCCTGGATATGCATCTTGTGATGAGCACATGGAGCTTGGTAAATACTACTCTGGCTTTCTTAAAATAAACAGTATGTATTTGTGTTACACATTGAGATTCATATAGCATTCATTGAGTACTATCCAGTTGTACGTAGAGTTGAGAGTGGGACTCATTTAGCCCGAATACTTTGCACAAGATCTAGAATGCATATTGGGTCTATGCAAGGGAATCATGCAAACTTGCTGAATTTTTATTATTGTATTCCCTTGAATGACTTGATTCTATGCCAAAAAACAAATGTGTTTGGAAACTGCCTTCAGTTTGCCATGGAGGGGAGGAGCATTGTCAACTTGAAACTGCAGAAAATGCTGTAATAATAGCAACATGAATGTGCTGGAAGTTGGCCACAATTGGTGGATGTCTTCTGCTTCTTTGCTGATGCCATACGATTTCCTCATTTTTGAGAAAACTGTTCCCAAAGGGCGACAATATACCTTTCACTAGATGAAAATACCAAGATGATGATGATTATTATTAATAATCATTTATTGAATTTATATACCTCCCTATACCCGGGGGTCTCAGGGTGGTTCACAGAATAAAATCAAGATATAAAACCATAAAATACATAATAAAAACAAACACAAACTGATAGCTCCCCCCCAAACCCCACATTTTAAAAGGGCATAGGATGTAAATCAAATCAACCAAAGGCCTGGTTAAAAAGGAACTTTTTTGCCTAGCGCCTAAAGGTGTATAAAGAAGGCACCAGGCAAACTTCTCTGGGAAGAGCATTCCACAGACACTGCAAAGAAGGCCCATTCTCCTGCTGCCATGATAGCCTTGTGAAGTATTGTTATCTCTGTATGGCACCTGGTGAGATGAGGCTGTTTAGCTTGCCAAAAGCCACCAGGTGAGCTCATGACTGAGTTGGGATTTTCGGGCTCTGAACTCATTGCATTAGATGTCTTTGAGTTATTCCTAGGGGCCAACCTCCACCCACAATGAGCAGGCCACCATTAAAATAAGGCTCCGAAATGATCATGGGTTGGATCCAGAATGTCCCAATAGAGGGACTCATTCTGTCTCTGGAAGGGTCTAAGGCAGTCCTCTCCAACACCCAGTTCCCAGATGGGAGTGTAGTCCAACAACATCTGAGGACCCAAGGTTGGAGAAGGATGGTCTGGTGCCTTCTTTAATGAACTCAATTTTCATGCAAGGAGTTCAAGGTGGTGAACATACAATCCTGTAAGGTAGGTTAGGTTGAGAGTGAGTAGCTGCCCCATGGTCACCCAGTAAGCTTCATGGCTGAGTGGGGATTTGAACCCTGGTCTCCCAGGGCCAAAGGCAGCACTCTAACCACTACACCATGCCAACAGGGGCTCCAACTGTAGGAAAGGGGCAATTTTCAGTAATGTCCCCCTCCTCCTACATTCCACAGTGCCACCTCCCATGTTGTTCTGGAGGGTCCCCTAGCCCACCCAAATAACTTTCCAGGGGACACAGGAGGAATGAATGAATGAAAATTGCCTTACCTCCACCCCACCCCCATTCCAGTAAAAGTTTGCTCTAAGCAGAGCAAGTATATTGCATATAAAATAAAAATGTAGTTATAGATATAAGCAGATAAGGTTAGTTACAAAGACTCTGGGCTCTGACTCTGGGCTCCTACCCAGCTCAGGATTTTTCATGTTCCCATTTTGGTGTGATGGTGCAGTGAAGGGCCTTGAAGGAAGGAAATGGCCGTGGACAATAGGTAATTTGTTGTTGTCGTCCCGTCCCCCCCGGAATCTTAATAGTCAGGGAGATCAACCTCTGTAGGCCTTAGGTTGTGCTGGTCTAATCCGCAGGAATCAATCAGACCATGTGCTCTTCTTTGCAGATGATCTTCCTGAACTGCAGGCTGTTCACACTGATTCTACCCCACCTGCACTTTTCCAGCTGAGTGCTGATGTCTCGCATCAGGAATATTCAATGCCTTCATGGAACCAGCATACCTCAAGCAGCAGTTCAGAAAATGCTTATACTTGTGAGAATGGAGTGAACTGGTTGACAGAATTGGCAAACATAGCTACTAGTCCACAGAGTCCTCTAATGCAGTGCTCTTTTTATAACAGGTGTGGTGTAGATTCACATTTCTTACATTTCTATCCATTCTGTAGCTTGCAGCATTATTCATATTGTTTAAAAAGTTTTATTTTGCATTAAACTTTGGGATACTACCCTTTTACAACTGGAACATCCAAGCATGGGTGGTTGGTTGTCTAAAGGCAGAGCAACTGTTTTAAACATGTAATACATGAGACAAAAAAATTAATGGTAATTCCAGAGTCCCTGTTTTTAAAGTAGGCTGTTGACAATTATCACTTTTACTTGCTTAGCAGGTTATTGTTTAAATTTATTTTTTGCTCCTTCTGCTTGTGTGCCACCCAGTCTACTTGCTTATGATCTAAATAAACCAAAATGTTGCTCGCTGTTGCTTTGGGCCCAGTTCTGTAGCTGAAAGGGTGGCAGGAGGTTGAAGCTTCTAGGCTGCCCTGCCATGCAGAACACTGTAGTTAAGCAGGGGTAGGCAACCTAAGGGCCATAGGCCAGATGCGACCCATTCGCCCTCTAAAATCCGGCCCGCAGACAGTCTGGGAATCAGCGTGATTTTACATGAGTAGAATGTGTCCTTTTATTTAAAATGCATCTCTGGGTTATTTGTGGGGCATAGGAATTTGTTCATATTTTCCCCAAAATATAGTCTGGCCCACCACATGGTCTGAGGGACGGTGGACCGGCCCACAGCTGAAAAAGGTTGCTGACCCCTGAGCTAAAGGATTGATTCTCCCTTGTTACAGCTTGGAATAAGGAGGTCTTCAAGGAGCTTGCTAAGTTTATTCCCCAGCCCTCCTTTCTTTGTAGCAATGAGCATTGGTTGGACTACTTGCTGTGTTGACCTCTTCTCCATCGATGTGTTTTGGTAACTGGGGGGCAGAATGCTGTGATCTGATAATAGTAAAAAAATTGAGCACAGTATTTGTTGATGAAACCAAGCACATCATAGAAATGTTAGCAGCATTATGTTCTATTGCCAAATACGCTTAGCCAAAGGGAGAAAAGACCTCGAAGTTACAGAGTATAATTTATTGGCCAAACACGTTTAAAGATTTTTATTTCTTCAGGAACCACTGATTTTGGTCTGTTCAAAGAAGCAACCAATACATTACTATCTCAGAATCGTTAATAAATTTCTCTTGGTATACCTTGTGATGCTTTCCCTTCTTTACTTCCTTGAGCAATATCTGCTTATATATATATATATTTAACAATTATTTCCTAGATCATCTCCTGTTCATCTAATAGCTACAAGCAAAAGTTTACATTCCTATGCACGTCCTCCACCAGAATCCTCTCATAGTGACTCTGGTTTTCCTAAGCATCACATTGATGAAACACCTGTCAGACATGAAAGGGTAAGCTTTGTTTATTGAACTAGCTAAAGACCAGATTTAAACTTTTTTGAAATTGAAATAGCTTTACTTTGCCAGCTGCTCATTTAGATTTTTTTACTTGTTTAGTGTTGGTAGCAATCTTTGTGGTAGCGTACATAGCTTGAAGAGCTCACAATCCAAGGGAGGTACAGAATGAACTACAAAAGACCAAGTTTTATGATGTTCACTTTTTTATGCTTGGCAAGTAGATTAAAACATGAGAGAAGTTGTGAAACAAAACAGCAAAACACATGGAACATTGTCTTACTCATTTCTACTACTGTCGATACAGAACATTGAATTCTGATTCTTAGGTCCATTAAAAACACATTTTTAGCATCAGTTACTTTTGAGAACAGCTGCCTTGGCAGTTTTCTGTTTGCCTTAGTTGTTGCAGGTGTCATTTTTTCTAGCGTCAGGGGGACACACTAAGGTGGGGTGAGAGGGAGACTGACAGACAGAAATGAGGAAAGTAGCATAGGAATGCTTAAATATGGAACTGGGTCTTTGGTTTGTGAAAGATTTGTTCCATACTATAGTTGCTCCAAAGAGTCATATAAAAGAATTAAAATGTAAGAATACTTACAATCACATGGCAGTGATTGAGTGAAATATAAGAAACCCCATGCAGCTTGGTTTTTGCAAGAAACTGAAAAATATTCATATGGTCCACCTAGAAATATTTATTTAAAAACCTTTATGTGGCTTTGTTTTCTCAACAGACAAATAGTGAATCAGAGTCTGGAATTTTCTGTATGTCATCCCTGTCAGACGATGATGATCTAGGATGGTGCCACTCCTGGCCTCCAACTGTTTGGCATTGTTTCCTTAAAGGTAAAATGCCATATATTACATGGCAGGATTTAATATTTGGGTTTGTCATATTTATGACACTAATTTTCTTTTTAATAAAACTTTAGGAACACGTTTATGCTTTCATAAAGGACGCAACAAGGAATGGGAGGATGCTGAAGATTTTGCTAGGTCCACAGCCTGTAAAAATGAAATGGATGATTCAGTGAGTACCGGTACTTACAAAGTAAGTTTTTCTTTTCATAGTCTTTTGTAATAACCACAGCAATTTATCAGCTATTTGCCTGAGTTAATTTCTAAACGTTGCATGCTTTAAATCTCTTTAAAGATTTAAAGACAGACAGCAAAGGAAAGCATTTACATGCAGGCATCTTAATAGGGTAGCCTGTGAGGAAGGGGTAGGAAGGTATGGTTGGCTACTTGGCTGCATATCCAGGAGCAATGGCAGCTTGCTCAAGACAAGCAGCTGATGCTAAATTATTTGGCGATAGTGCCAAAGGTAAAATTTCCTCTTTTGAAGTGCTGCTGCAAACTAGGCTGATTACATATGAAGGAAATCCTGCCTGGCATGTCTTGCCCATTGTGGCTGATCATATATATAATAATAATTTAATAATAATTTATTATTTATACCCTGCCCCGCCCATCTGGCTGGGTTTCCCCAGCCACTCTGGGCGGCTTCCAACTGAATATTTAAAACAGTACAGTATCAAACATTAAAAACTTCCGTAAACAGGGCCGCCTTCGGTTGTCTTCTAAATGTAAAATAGTTGTTTATAGCCTTGACATCTGCTGGGAGGGCGTTCCACAGGGTGGGTACCACTACCGAGAAGGCCCTCTGTCTGGTTCCCTGTAACCTCACTTCTCGCAATGAGGGAACCGCCAGAAGGCCCTCGGTGCTGGATCTCAGTGTCCGGGCTGAATGGTGGGGGTGGAGACGCTCCTTCAGGTATACAGGTATACTACTATATTTAGTAGTAAACAAATCTAGTGACTAAAGTGAAATAAGAGGACGGGGGTGGCACTGTGGTCTAAACTACAGAGCCTAGGGCTTGCCGATCAGAGGGTCGGCGGTTCGAATCCCCACAACGGGGTGAGCTCCTGTTGCTCGTTCCCTGCTCCTGCCAACCTAGCAGTTCGAAAGCACAAAGTGCAAGTAGATGAATAGGCACCACTCTGGTGGGAAGGTAAACGGTGTTTCCGTGTGCTGCTCTGGTTCGCCAGAAACGGCTTAGTCATGCTGGCCACATGACCTGGAAGCTGTCTGAGGACAAACGCCGGCTCCTCGGCCTATAGTGCGAGATGAGCGCCGCAACCCCAGAGTCGTCAGCGACTGGACCTAACGGTCAGGGGTACCTTTACCTTGTAAAGTGAAATAAAGGTTAGTGGCTGAGCCAGAAATACTGTGGGAAGGAGAAAGTGACTGTTTTTGCCAAATAAATTACACTCTTAGTTCTTTTAGGATGAGAGTAGTTTCAATGTCCGTAGACTCATGTGTTCCTTGAATAACCAAAGCTCGCCTGTTCTACAGGGATATGGTTCTGATGGTTTGAAGTTGATATCACATGAAGAAAGTGTTTCATTTGGCGAGTCAGTTCTAAATTTGACTTTTGATCCTGGCACAGTGACAGAAGGCTTGCTTACTGTAGAGTGTAGACTAGATCATCCTTTCTATGTTAAAAACAAAGGTAAGAAATTATTATAACTATTGTAATGCATGTAGAACATCACTGTACAGTATATTCTGGTAATCCAGTCATCCTCTTATTGTCATAAAATGTCATAGTCTTTCTACCTCTGTTTTTAAAAAACCCAATTTATTACCAAGACAAAAACTTTCTTCTTCATCTCTGCAGTCTCTTCTGTGTCTATGCAGAGCCTATTTGGGAAGCTTCTAAAACTTCCATGTACATGCATCAAGGGGTGTGAATAAAACCTTGTTCCAGCAGGCTTTTGGGAATTGTCAACCTTTAATGAAATGGCCAGCGTCATACTGTTTTCATTATAATTATTTGTATGGTTTATCAGATTTTAAAATTAAGGCTATATGTAATTGTTTGTTTGTTTTCAATTATTGCTTTTTCTAAGTTTCTAGCACTTTTTTATGTTAGCTGGCTTGAGGCCCTGTCAGGAAAAAAGGTGGGCTATAAATAAATATATAATAGCAGGCTTATGTTAAATGCAAATGCCTGCTGAAGGAGGAGGTCTGGAACTCTTCTGGCAGGTTCCAGCATGATAGATAAAGGTAAAGGGTCCCCCTACCATTAGGTCCAGTCGTGACCAACTCTGGGGTTGTGGCGCTTATCTTGTTATTGGCCGAGGGAGCTGGCATACAGTTTCCAGGTCATGTGGCCAGCATGACAAAGCCGCTTCTGGCGAACCAGAGCAGCACACGGAAATGCCGCTTACCTTCCCGCCAGAGCAGTACCTATTTATCTACTTGCACTTTGACGTGCTTTCGAACTGCTAGGTTGGCAGGAGCTGGGACCAAGCAACAGGAGCTCACCCCATCGCAGGGATTGGAAACGCCGACCTTCTGATCGGCAAGCTCTAGGCTCTGTGGTTTAACCCACAGCGCCACCCCGCGTCCCATTAGCATGATAGATACCTGTGTGTACATTAAAGCGATTGCTATCTCTTGCCATTTTTTGTAAAACAACCCAGCAGTGAGACTCATGTAGCATCCTAAAGGTGAATATTTTGATTGCCATGATGTTATGCTGTAACGTTTGTTTGGTTTGTGCCATCTGAACTCCTTTATGTGCAGGCACTACAAGTCCTAGGGTGCTGGAAAAGTTTGATATCTTTCATGGTACTGAAAATCAACTGTTACCCTTGTATAGAATTTGAACAAATGAAAGCATTCAACTCCTGGGAAGAGCTTTATTTACCAAATAACCCCTGATCCTACTAAACTTAATTGTGCTCAAGTTCCTTGGAAAACAGTGCTGTTTCCGTTTACTCCCAGACATTATTCAGTTGCCTCCCTGATTTCAGTAGGAGTTAAGCATGACTAACTTTAGATAACATCATACCCGTGACTTTTTGGATATTGATATGGGGCAGAGGGGAAGCTCGAAGCTCTTAATGGTGCAATATTATCCTTGCTGAAATTGATGAAGTCCTGTTAGATTATCCATTCCTTTGGTGGTAGTACTGTATATGTTTTAAATAAGCAATTTTAAAAATGACGTGAACGATTTTTTTTCCTGTTCTGAAGGAAACACTGAGATTCTAAAGCCTCTTTCTTCCTTTTCTTTACATATGTGGTGACTCCATGACACTTTGGGCAGGTTCCTTATGTGTTTATTTCTAATTGTAAAACACCTAGGGAAACACTAAGGGTGCAATGCCCAGGGATCATAGGATATACAGTGGAACCTCGGGTTGCGGACGTAATCCGTGACGGAGGCATGGCATGTCCACACCCCACAGTGTTTGTAACCTGCAATGCTGCGTCTGCGCACGTGACACAATGTGGTGCTTCTGCGCATGCGCAAGCGGTGAAACCCGGAGGTAACCCTTTCTGGTACTTTGGGTTTTCCGCGGTCCGTAACCTGAAAACGCGTAACCTGAAGCATCTGTAACCCGAGGTACCACTGTATTGGGTCTCCCTCTCTGACATTAGAGACTAGGTTCGATGTCACACTAGAGAAAGAAATTTCATGTCAGATTTCGCCACCACCCTGGTGCAGAAACCTTTTGATGCCCTAGCCCAGCCCAGAAGGGGGAATGTTGAAACTGGTTCAAAGGTGTGTCACGGAGGGTTGGGGAACAGCTTGGATCAAAAGCTGTCCTGATCCCACATGTTCCCAAACTCTGGAGAGAGAGACCAGGTCAGTAATTGATCTAACTCTCCTCTCAGATAGTTATCCCATTGTTCACAATGGGAGGGAAACAGTGGAAGGGAAGAGAGAATGCAAAGCAGATGAATGAGTGCAAGAGCATTCCTCCAACTCACTTCTCCACTGTTAGTGAGAGCCTGGCAGATCTTTGTCTGGTTGCTTAAAGCGTCTTCATATTCTTGACATTTGGATTCTAAATACATTTGCTAAGGAGGAAGCCACATTTAACACAGCGGGGTGTATTTCTGAGCAGACGTATATAGAATTGTGTTTTGTGCTATTGGGACTCTAAATGAAGAGAATCTGAGTTGCTGGACTATTTATCTAATTCAAGGTTTTTGTCCATTCAGGTTGGTCATCTTTTTATCCAAGCCTGACTGTGGTTCAGCATGGAATTCCATGTTGTGAAATGCACATTGGAGATACATGTCTACCTCCAGGACACCCTGATGCCATTAATTTCGATGATTCGGGTGTGTTTGATACATTCAAAAGGTAACTCTCTTAAGAATGGACAGTATTTTATTTCAATTGTTTTTTGCTACCTTGAGCAATGATTGGTGGAAGAAAGACATATAAATATAACTAATAGATAAATACTTTAAATATCAAGTTAACCATTTCTCCATGCTTTTCTTAGGTGTTACTAACAATTTGTTGCTTCCTTCTATTCCAGTTTAAATTTTAAACACACACAAACACACAAGCAGCCATGATGTTTCTCAGACTTTATGAATTTATTTTTCTTACAGTACCTTGAACCAGTAGCAGATGATGGCAATCTTAAATAAGACTGATTGTGCAGGGGTTATTTTTTAAAAAAGTTTTAGAATGCAGTTTAAATACAATATTGGGTGTTATTTTTTGGAAATGTTGGATACATGAACTATATTTTAGCAATTTGTTTTCTTTATTCATGGTTGACTATATATCATAGCTTTACCTGTAGTATCAATAAAAAATCTATAGAATTATCAGTTTTCTTCCACTAGGGGGTAGAAAGCAACCAGTTTCAAACCTTCCGTTAGAATGTGTGGCATGAATAAGAGATGAATTTGCCTCTAATAATTGATATACTAAATGAGATGGAGAACAAGATCCAGCAAATGGGAGCATTGTTAGGTGTTATTTGAGAGTTGTGATAATCTTTTGGAGAATATTCTCGATTAATGTGAATATTACCGTGTTTCTCATATAAGTCATGTCTTATATTTTTTTTTACTCAAGAAAATAAGCCTATGGCTTATTTTCGGGGGCGTCTTATTTTTTGCCGAGCCCCGACTGAGCGGGAGCTGGCAAAGGCAGCAGCCCGCCGCCGGCTTGGAGCTCGAGCCGGCAAAGGCAGCAGCGGCGCTTTGCCGAGCTCCAAGCCGGCGGCGGGCTGCTGCCTTTGCTGGTTTTCGCTCCGTTGGGGGGGGAGCAGGAAGTCGCTCGCAACTTTCCGGATCCCTCCCCGCCGGTCTCCTCCTCCTTCCCGCTGCGCCTCCCCTTTCTGGGTTTCTCGGCGGCACCTCCTTCTCCTCTTCCGACGCTGGCTGGCGGCTTTGTGCTGGAATGCCGCGTGCGCAGCTTTCAGGTACCGGTAGACGAGGACGCGGGTCGGGGGTGGGGATGCACGTGTGAACGCCCTAGGTGAAGGGTCGGAGGCTGCAAGGCAGGGGTACGAACGCAATTCTCACCCGATTCGGTGGAGCTCGGCAAAGCGCCGCTGCTGCCTTTGCCGGCTCGAGCTCCAAGCCGGCGGCAGGCTGCTGCCTTTGCCAGCTCCCGCTCAGTCGGGGTTCGGCAAAGCGCGCACTGCTGCCCTTGCTGGGTCCCGCTGGGTCGGGACTTGGCGCGGCGTGCCCTGCCATACCGTACTAGCATGTCTTATTTTCGGGGTATGCCTTATATTTCGCCAGGTCTGGAAAATCCTGCCATGCCTTATTTTTTAGGGATGCCTTAAAATATGAGAAACACGGTAGAGAATTTCCATTTAAAATAGGAGAATATTCATTTTAATGCATTGAAAATAATATAATTTTAATGTATTGAAAATGTTATAATTAGTTAATATACATGTTTATTCATGGGTAAATTTGTTCAGATGGCAACCAAAAACTGTACAGATACTTTTATTCAATGGGGGCAATGGAGTGAATTACATTTGATTTTTTTGCACCAAACTTGAAATTGAAAATTCAATGTTAATCCCTAAGCCTGCCACTAACTGTATATTTACCATAAACTTTGAAGTCTAATTATGTTGTGTATGTATGAAATGTAGCTTTTGAAGTAAAAGGACTATTAAAAAACACTCAGATCTGCTACATGAGCATGTTATTTAATAAGCATATCTACATGGTACAGTATTTTCAGTGCAACACTAATAAAATCAATATAAAGTTTAAAATAATTGCTATTATTTTCAGAAAATCAAACACAAATAATCAGTAATGACAAGTGACATAACATCAGAAATGCAAATTACTATCTGCTTAGAAAAGTAATTGTCACAAGAAATAAATTTATTTAAAAAATAGGCTTTAAGTAACAAGTGTCAAATGTTTATAAATTTATATTGACTCCTCAAGCATCTTAAGAGGATAAGTCACCATCTTCGTGTCCACCATCTTCCGAGTTTGTTAGAAGCTGTGTTTCCTTCTCTTCTAGGAGTTTTAAGTTATTTACTAGATTTTTTAAATGTGGGTTGTAAAACTGGTTCTTACATTAGAATTTACAGTTTGTGGAGAATATTCTCATTCCTGAGATTATTCTCCAGAGAATATTCTCACCTCACATCACTATTTGAGAGTAAATCTAGACTTGAAAAATCAAATCTGCAACTTATTTTTTAAACTGATTTCTCCATTTCAGTTATGATTTTACACCGATGGATTCCTCTGCGGTTTATGTGCTAAGTAGTATGGCTCGCCAACGCCGTGCTTCTTTATCTTGTGGAGGATCAGGAAGCCAAGACTTTGAAAGATCAGAATGCAGTACAAACTGTGGACCTGCTCAGTCATCACAGATTTCACCCAGTTCTTTGTATAGTAAAGCCAGCAGAAGCCACAGCTCAGGGACTGCAAGTACTGTGAATGCAACTTCTCCCAACAAATGCAAAAGACCAATGAATGCCTTCATGCTTTTTGCCAAAAAGTACAGAGTAGAATATACTCAGATGTATCCAGGGAAAGATAACAGGTAAAGAATATGTATGCTTCTGATTGTGATTTACATTTTATATGCAGAGCGTTCAGATGTGGGTTGCTGACCTGATAAACAAAATATTATTTTCATGGGGGTCCTTCTAAATTGCTTTTGAAAATGATTCCAAAATGGAAACTTGCATATTGGTGTGGTTTGATGTAATGTTCTTTGTACAACAAATAGGTTAACATTTCCCCACAACCAAGCAGTGGGTTTGTAGAAGTGCTTAAAACACAGGTTCCCGGTTTGCATCTCATTGGAAACTGTGGATTGATGAACCTTTTAAAGAGGTTTCCTCTAAAAGAGCAGAGAGTAAGAAGCACTCATCATTAAGGGACATCATGTCTGACTCAGGGCATGCTGTCATTGACAAAATTCACTATTACAGTACTATCTACATTTTTGATGGATGGAATGGGAAGCAGGCGGGAACAGAATTATGACATGTCGCATAATTACCAAAAACTACATGATTGCTTGGCTTATTAGTGTCTATTCCTGGCTAACTACATACTTCCATGATTATGGGGTGTGTTTAAAGATGTGGTTGCTAAACATCATCTTCCCTTTCTTTTCTTCAATGGAAGAAGTATGCATGCACATGAAAGCTTATACCAAGAACAAACTTAGTTGGTCTCTAAGGTGCTACTGGACTTTTTTTTAAAAAAATATTTTGACTGCGTCAGACTCTGGTCCTCCAGCTGTTGTTGTGACTATTTAACTCCCATCAGCCAGTCAGCATGGCCAACAATTGATGATGGTGGGAGTTGTGGTCCAGCAGTACTGGAGAGCCATAGGTTAGCCATCCCTGCTTCAAATTGAGGAACACATGCTTTCAGTTAGGAAAGTGGTGCTCAAACACAGGGAACAGATCTCAAGATGCTTCATTTTAAGCATGTCTCAAAGTATGCCTTATATAAATCAAGCATAGGCAAACTCGCCCTCCAGATGTTTTGGGACTACAACTCCTATCATCCCTAGCTAACAGGACCTGTGGTCAGGGATTATGGGAGTGGTAGTCCCAAAACATCTGGAGGGCAGAGTTTGCCTATGTCTGACATAAATGCTAGGTGGTATTGTCATGCATGGCAGAAATGTTATGTATCCTAGGCTGCAATCCTACAGATACTTATCTGGGAGTATGCACTGCTGAATAGCAGCAAAGGAAAACTATAGCAAGACACACAACAAACTGGTGGTTGTATTTATGTTGAATTTCTTTATCAGTGGTTTCTTAGCCACAAGCAGTATGTTTTGGACACATCTTTATATGCCTAAAGCAAAGTACATACATACTCTTCCAAACACTGCAACTTTGGACTGACCCAATGAGAACTTGCAGACACATAATGACTTGCATCCATTTTTTAAAGATTAGTTGTCAGGATAAATGGAATATAAAGCACTTTGTAGTGTGAATGATGGTAATAGATGTCTAGTTGAAATGTATTTGTATTCTGCCATAAGGAGATGCAATCATAATGGGTATTAATTATATATGTTATCGTGGTAGAAGTCCCTGTAATGAGGTGAATGCTTTGCTCTACCATCACCCATGCTTACAGTGAAATGGTTTTCCAAATTTGACAAATTACTTACAAATATCTTCAAAATCACCACATTGAAAGATTGCCATGTAGGACTTCCTGCCTTTCAGTTAATTCAGTGTCACAGGATAATAAACAATTGCCCCTAGCTTGAACAAGGACATTATCTGTGAACACTTGAGTGTTTTCTTGTATATAATTTTTGTCCTGTGCTATCATCAGAAAGGAAATGGATATTAGAAAATGTTACATGTGCTGCTGGATTCTTGCATTGACCATTTCCTAAATATTTCTCCTGCAGAGCCATAAGTGTGATACTTGGTGACAGGTGGAAAAAAATGAAAAATGAAGAAAGGCGGATGTACACATTAGAAGCCAAGGCCTTGGCTGAAGAACAAAAACGTTTAAATCCCGACTGCTGGAAACGGAAACGAACAAATTCAGTATGTTTTTCATCTACTTTGACACTTTAGTGCACACTTTGGTGCTTGGGAATGTCCATGTTCAAAGTTACCCTTTTCATGATACTGTATGATAATGCACAAAAGGGGGGGGGGTAAAAAAAGTCTCTTGTTTTTTGCATTTCCCCATGTTGATGTTAACATCTAAAGGTAGGGGCAAGAATCTCATAGAGTTTCTTATAGCAAATGTCTAAGCTAAGGCAGTAAGTCCTGCTTTCCCGGGCCATATACCATAGTTTAGAAACCTGTTTAAAGAGCAGTATTTTGGCACTGACCAAGTACTCAGCCTTATGACAGTGCATCTGTCATCCCCACTCCCCCATCAATTTATTAAATCAATGCAAGCACTGCCTCCTTAAGCCATAGAAGCCAGAGCTAACAAAGAGAAAATTATTTCTAAGCAATAGGTGAAGCTATAAACTAGTTGAAGTCTACACAGGACCATAGAAAGGCACTGCCTTTTACATTCTGGGCAGGTTTTGAAACAACCTTACAAAGGGGGAAAGGAATGCTTCTCTGTAATTCTGTAAGGTAATGCTCATTTTGAGATAGGTGCTTTAAGGAAAACCAGTTGTAGAAAGCATTAAATTATGGGCTGGATCCTTAGGTTCCCTTTTAGACCAAATATTTCTGTTGTAGGAAAGGAACCTGGATCCAATGCAATGCTTTTGGGTTAAATATATTGGCACAAGAACACCTGAAAGTTCTTCCAACAGGGTTGCCATTGGGTTTTGTGTGGTTGTGCTGAAGCAGGTAATATGCATGGTAACATACTTCCATGTGCAAATTGAGTCTCACATTCAGTGCATTCATCTTAGTTTCTGGTTCTCATTTTTACAGGGTTCACAATAACATTAGATCTGAATTCTTCTACAAATTCATAGTGGAAGAAGACTTGATGATCAAGAATTCACGATTTGTTGTGAAGGTGTGACCATAAAATACTGGCAGCATTGAGGTTTTAGGAATGAGAATTTGCTTATTACAGTAGAGCATTAAGAAAGCTAAAAACTTATCAGCATTTTAAAACCAAATTGCCTTATTTTTCTTCCAAACTACATATATGTCCAGGTGTAATAGGCTTGAAAATGGATATCCTGTGGTGCTAAAGAATAGTAGGAAGAGGAGCTTTGTATAAATGTTTATTTTTAAGAAAAATGCAAAAAAGGGGAATTTTAAATATGTAACCTGTTTATACATTGATTCTTATTGCTGATTAATATGTATTGCACAAACTATGTAATTAACTACAAATCTGGGAGCTGGGATTTTCTGACATAATATATGAACTTCTCATTTGCCCAGTGCCAACAAGTTACCAGAATGTGTGGCAAAGTGGATAGGAAGTGTATATACTATATGTAGCAAAATTGTTATCTTTTTGGGAAGATAACACATTTTTAAATTATTTGAGGTGTGATCTCTTCCCAGTGAGAATAAAAAGGATTGCAGAATTGCCAGGGCTGTTGATAAGGGCCCAGGATTAAATTCATTACTTGCATTGCATTATCCCAAAAGAATGGTGCTTCTGTGGTGTCACCATTTTATTCCTAAAGGGTTTTTTTTTTGCTGGGGGTGGGGGGGGGTGGAGTTCCTATGCTGCATATTTTAAAGATTTTATTTTGCCATAAGACATCTTTTATGGTGGGGACAAACTTTGCACTTACTGTAGGTGCAACATTTGCACTTTACTGTTTCCCCTCCATCTATCTAAAAGTAGAGCAAATATGTTAGATTTATGGCTACTTTTGCTGTGAACATTACAACATAGCTTTTAATGTTACTAAATAAAGAGTGTGTTTCTGTTTAAGAATCACAACAATAAATTTCAGCACCTGACATGTCTTTGATGTTGCACACTATATTCATGTATTTCAAATAAATTTGTAAAATATATTGTCTACTATTATGTTCATAAAATTTGTATCAAATGAGTTGTGACTAAATGCCATTACCCATCTATAGGATTGCTACATAGGAAGAGCACTTAAGAATGCGTAGGATTTTTAATTAAGTAGATTTCCACTCAGAATATAACATGAGTTTAACATTGTTACTTCAATGTACATGGAATAAAGAATTATGTAATATGAAACATGCTACTTTAAAGCTCAAGGATTGTTGCCAAGAAGTAAATGTGTATTGTATAACACAAAAGGTTTTTCTTGTGGTCAACTTAGAAGCTCTATACATGAAAATCTTGTTTCAGTGTCCCCAGGGAAAAGAGCCTTTTTGTGATACAAAATGCTTTGGTTTCTAAATTAAAAAGTGACAGCATTTAAAAGTTTTTTATTATATATGGAAAGCTGAAGACTGCATAGTGCATTTGATTTTCAGACATTTAAGTATTGATGTCTTATAGGTTTTGCAGAAGTCAAATGCTGTTTATATTAATTCAAAGTATTACCCTACCAGTGCAAATTAAATACGTCAGAGGAGTTCCCATACCTTCCAAAGAACATTTTACTGAAGAGTAGACAGGGCCTTCTGTAGCAGTTGTACCATTATGGGATAGACTGGAGCAAATTCCTTTCCTTCTCTACTTCTTACTGACTGAACATAAGCTTCCAGTGCACCTCTGTTTAAAGGAAAAAACACACCCATTAGAATCGGAAGTGTTTGCTATGTGAGCTTCTAACAAGAAACTATATGGATCACTCTTTCAATTTTGCACATGTTATTTTGTAAGTCCATTCCAGCCCATTTCCACATTAAGCTGTGATTTCTGAAAGAAATGAATCTATGAAAAAATTGTATTTAAAAAACTTACTTGATTACAAAACACATGTTAATACAGTATTTTTTCTCAATACATGGATTTGTAAACAACTTTTATCATGCAAAACTATAGAAAAATTCAGAAAGATGCAAAACCTAAAAGATAATTACAGTATATTCTCAGCCATATTATGGTAGAAGGTGTGAACTGGATCAGCTCACTTAAAACTGCAGCTAGAACACAATTTGGTCTGTAACCACCAGGATGCCACTAATGAGGGGACTGAACCTATGACCACCATAGGTTTTGCAACTGAAAAGGATTACAGCTATGGTATGAGAACTAAGGGCTTGTGAGGAAGGGCTGCATAAGTGGGTAATGCTGTGCCTTCCCTACACTGACAGCATACTGTACTGTTTCAGATACTACGCAGCACAAATAGAGGCACTTGTGCTCCCAGTACAAAATTGTCCATAGATGACTATGTAACTTTATGGTCTTTGCTGCTATAGTGAAGAATTAATCAACCAATTTTGTGGACATGGAACTAAAAAAGATAATGAAAAGAAAAGCAAGAAATCCAAAGGAGATAGGAGGCCGTTGTGGCAACTGTTTAAGCAAGCAGTTATTCTGTATATAACACACTAGTATGAGCCTCTGTTCTTTTAATCCAAATGATTACAAAAACTATTGTGCACAAAAACAAACTGAGCAGAGCCAAGACCCCTGGCAGAAGTCAGAAAGTGCAGTATGTAAGAGAAGTCATTTCAAACAGCATTAGAGCCTACTCGGACAAATCATAATAGCAAACTAGCAAGACAATAATCATTTTATGAACTGAAGATATTTTAGTTTGCTTTTGCTATCTGTCAATCCTGTAATGTACAATATACTGAGTAGGTTCATGTACAGTGGTATCTCGACTTACGAATGACTCGACGTACGAATGCTTCAAGTTATGAATGGAGCTCCATCCGCCCTTTTGGATGCTGCACGAATAGGATTTTTTCGACTTACGAATTCCCCCCCCCATAGGCTTCTACTTACGATTTTTTCGACTTACAAAGGTCCGTTCGGAACGGATTAAATTCGTAAGTCGAGGTACCACTGTATAGGCAAACAGTCTAGGAAAAGTTACAGGTAGGTAGCCGTGTTGGTCTGATGTAGTCAAAACAAAAAATAAAATATGAAACAAAATTCCTTCCAGTAGCACCTTAGAGACCAACTAAGTTTGTCATTGGTATGAGCTTTTGTGTGCATGCAGATGAAAGCTCATACCAATGACAAATTTAGTTGGTCTCTAAGGTGCTACTGGAAGGATTTTTTTTATATTTTATTTTTTGTTTAGGCTAGGAAAAGTCGTCATTAAAGAATGTTTAGTTAGACCAGGGGTCAGCAAACTTTTTTAGGAGGAGGCTGGTTCACTGCCCCTCAGACCTTGTGACAGGCCAGACTGCACTCACACACGTGGCAGAAGGGGGCTTCTCTCTCCCCATTTCCCCCAGTCCCTCCCCTCCCCCTGCTTTCCTACCTCCTCCTCTGCTCTACGGTTGGGGGCCAGCTGAAGCCCCACAACATGCCCGTCACGATACCCACAGTGAGGCCATGGATGGAGAGGCTGACGGGCAGGTGGCGAGTCTGAGCTGCGCCTCAGTGTACGGGTGGCAAGGCTTCGGATTGGCTGGCACCAATCAGAGCCCAGCTCCCTTCCTCCAAAGGGCAGGGAGAAGCCGGGAGGGAGGGAGGAGGAGGTGCTGCGGTATGTGTGTGAGAGGGAGGGGGTGGGAAATGGTGCTTGGGGAAAAAAATGGCACCGCCCAAAAAATCACGCTGACCAAAGCAGCGATTCCAGGACCGTCCATGGGCTGAATCCAGAGGGCAATTGGACCTGATCCAGCCCACGGGCCTTAGTTTGCCGACCCATGAGTTAGACCAACCAATACCTCCAAAATGGTATCTGAGGTACGGCCAATCTAAGTTCCCTTAGGTTGGAATTTAATGTCTCCCTTAGCTGGTCTGCATTGCTGTGTAATGCAGTCAAGGGTGCCAGAGGACAAGCTCCTCTTATTTCCAATAGCTGTTTTTACCATGTAGGCAGCTATGAGAAGTTTTGGTGTAAAGGCTTATTCTGACACATGAACCAGGTGAGGCCTGAATCTATAGTTACTACTTCTGCGACCACAATCACTATCACCAAAAAGATGGCATGCCAAAACTCCCTCACCCCTGAACATTCTCACCAGAGAGTTTCCTTCCCAACATCCTCTCCAACAAAGGGGTAGCAGAGGTGGGATGAGATGCCACCTGTATGCAAGGTTTAGCATAGTTTCAAGGGGCAGCTTGCTCCACACTGCTTTCCATGTTCCCTTTCTTTGACCAACAACAACTAAATGGCAAACCATACACATTCAAAAATGCTCGATATTCCACTACTTGCTGCTCTCCATTTCTACCAAGTAACTGTTTAGCTCATCTGAAGAGTTTGCTAGCTGCTGATCCTGTTTAGTAGGACACAGCTAACTAGATGGCACAATCGTCACAAGGAAACGAAAAATGCATATCCTACTTGGGCACGCAGCAAAGCTTGGGCACTTGGGAATGTAACAAAACATGTCAAACACTGTTGTGTGATATCCATTGGCTGCCTGAAAATCTAAAACCAAGCTAGCTGTGGGGAGGGAGGAGGTAACAATGAGCAATCCTTCAGAGGTGTAAGGCAATCCCTACTCCGGACAGATACTCTGAAATGCTTTTGACCCTCTGCCAGAGGCTTGAATAAGAATATTAATATTTCCTACATATACAGTGGTGCCTCTAGTTACGAGCTTAATTCATTCCGGAGCTCCGTTCTTAACCTGAAACTGTTCTTAACTAGAGGCGTGCTTTCGCTAATGGGGCCTCTTGCTGCTGCTGCGCCGCTGGCACACGATTTCCGTTCTCATCCTGGGGCAAAGTTCTCAACTCAAGGTAACTCTTGCAGGTTAGCGGAGTTTATAACCTGAAGCGTTTGTAACCTGAGACGTTTGTAACTCGAGGTACCACTGTACTGCTCTTTTTCCTAAGTGTCTGCATCCTGTGAAACAAGCATTCAAGGATGATTCAAGTATGATTCAGGAGGAGTCATCACTGCCCTTATTCTTAATTTTAGCTGCTACCTTAGTAAAACAAGCTCCAGCAAAAACTACTGCCTGTAATCACAGCACTGCCTATATGGTTTCTTTCATTTGTTTAATTGTGCATGCATGTGCATCTGTACCTATTCAGGTGTGGGTGGGTGTTGCTGTCTTTAATATAGAAAGCCATTTCAAGAGTGCTTTAATTTTGTTCCATATACCTTGCTCACCAAGCTCCTTCTCTTCCCCTTTTAGTTTTCCAAACACTCTAGTGAAACAAACAACTTGATCCCAAACATACTTAACTTGGAAAGCAGTCCTGCTGATTTAAGTAGAGTTTCTGCTGCAATTCTTAGGATTACAGCCCAGGAGGCACTGTATCATTCAAAACATATCATAGAGCCAGTACTGCACAAGGATATACAAGTAGTTGAATCCCCAAACAGCTATAAAAAAAGTAAGATGACATCTTTATTAGATGAATTTCTCCTGCAGTAGGAAATAAGAGTGCCTCCCAAAAGAGAATTCTGTGTAATTTGGAATCTGGCTTGCTTCTGCACCAAAAAAGGTCTAATAAAAGACTACCTTGCTGGTCTGGAGTTAATCCCTGAAACCAATGCAGCTATAAATGTCTTGAAGAAGACCTAATAGAAGTTGTTGCTTAGAATACACCAAAGCACTTCCACACATGGTTAGACAGGGAGCAGGATCCACAAACGGTCAACAGCAGGAAAGAAATAATCGTTTCCAAATTGCAATAGTATTTCTAAACTTAATTGAAAAATAAAATGTGTTTTACCGTATCAAAATGAGTCTGTCTTTCTCTGATGGATGGTCATCAAGCCACCGGGAATAACGTGCAATGGTCCACTCTGCTCTCTTTCACAGGAAATAAATAAATACAAATATATATTATTTCTAGACATTTTCACATACTGGGCAAAAGTTAATGGCAACAGCCTTTTACAGGTTGGTATACAGTAATCAGCAGCAATTCATAGATTGCTTAGCGCTCAACCACATAGGACTTAAAAAAACCAGTTGCTTCTCCACAGCACTTTGGCTTGGGCGACTGCTCTGGAAACGTGTAAAAGAGCTCAGTACAAATTAAATGGCCACTAAATTAGTCTCAACTACTGATGGATTATGGGACGCAGGTAGCGCTGTGGGTTAAACCACAGAACCTAGGGCTTGCCAATCAGAAGGTCGGCGGTTCCAATCCCCGTGACGGGGTGAGCTCCTGTTGCTCGGTCCCAGCTCCTGCCAACCTAGCAGTTCAAAAGCACGTCAAAGTGCAAGTAGATAAATAGGTACCGCTTTGGCGGGAAGGTAAACGGCATTTCCGTGTGCTACTCTGGTTCACCAGAAGCGGCTTTGTCATGCTGGCCACATGACCTGGAAGCTATACCGGCTCCCTCGGCCAATAACATGAGATGAGCGCCGCAACCCCAGTCGGTCATGACTGGACCTAATGGTCAGGGGTCCCTTTACTTTTACTGATGGATTAAACAAGAGGGGAAGAAGCTGGGAGGGGAGGATAGACTAGAGTCCTCATCATCCCTGACATTGGCCAGGCTGGCAAGGGCCGAAGGATCACAGTATCATCTTTGATTATTTCCTCTGTGGCTGTTGAATTGCGAAAGCATTCTATTGCCAGAAGTTAACTAGGATGGAAAATGCCTGCAGCCTGCCGTGATCTCGTAAAACCAACCCCACATGCTGCAACTTGAGCACAGCTACAAAACAGCACTGGCGACAGCAGTTTGAGAGAAATGGTTTTCTGCCACTGGTGGAGTATATAGTGTGAAGAGGCTGCGTAAAGTAATTACCTGGAATGGAGATTTTAATTCAGGTGGTGCTCTTGTAAATAAGAACTGAATAACGGTACTGAATGGAATGATATCTCCCACGGCCGGGCTATTGATGATATGCTCGCTAGTCTGGAACAGCATTGGCCTGCGGGGGATAAAGCAGAAATTAAGATGATACAGTTAAAAGAAAAGAAGATTACGCTTCCCTATAGTTTACTAGGAAAATGCCTCTCGTGGTGGATTAAATTCCACATTGCAGAAGGCTCTTCCAACAGGTACTTCACTTTTTCTCATAGGATTGAATGATGGCCGTTCACTTGCATGGGAAAATGCAGAGACGCAAACAAGGTTGGATTGGGAGTTGAACCTGTGGTTGCCTCTTAGAGTCTCCCATTTCTTGGCAAATGTTTTGTCTCCACCCATAACAGTGTTGGCTATTGGCAGCTTATTTTGACCCACAAAAAAGGGACCCACAAGTACCTGCCCCCAAAGAGACAGAACCCAAGGAAGGCTTCATTTTATCCATGCCACTCTAATAACACACACAGCACCTTAAAAACAAAAGCCTGTTCCTTCCTATGCAGCAGTTGTTTTCCGCTTTGCTTCATCATCATTATGGAATTTGGTAAGCGATTGTTTGTAGTAACAGCAGCTTATTATTTAATTAAACAAAAACATTGCATCTCAAATCCTCTAATATCAAGGTAGGGGGCTTAGTGTAACTGCAGCTCATCAGCATAAAAACTGAGATCCACAACAAAAAGCAAAAAGGTGCAATTTAGCTGACATTTGCATGACAAAATTCTCCCAAGTTATAGTTACACTCTGAATAAAACGTTCAAGGAAAAAGTACTAATTTGTTGGTAATTTTCACACAGTGCTGCCAGAAGGTTTTAATTAAAAACCCAAATAAATCGGTGACTTGATTGAAATTCTTCATTACCTGGTGCCAGCTGTGAAAAATATTTTGAAGGCAATATACCTGAATGATCTTAGGAGCCTGTAGGATATTCCCAGATCAGAGAGCCGTCTGCAGAGAGGAGCGACTGCTAACTCCATCTGTCAGAGAAAATGAATTGCACTTCAGTCCGATATTCAAAGCCCTGGGACCAAACCAGCCAGTCAGGAATTGGGGAAGGCAGATTTTCAGCCAGCAAATTTCATGAACTAGAACCAGTTTTTACCAGCAGAATTTCTGGCAACAATTGGGCAACAACCTACAACCACGAGCATGCAATTGGATGGAATGGATCCATTCCAACCATGGGATGAAGCCATGGAATTGGAAAACCAACGTCACTACTGCTACCATGTAAAGAGAACCACCGCCAGCTATTTTAGGACCACCAGGAATGAATCTAGTTTTATTGCCAAATTAAGAATATACCAAGAATGAAAAGTCCACAGCTTATTCATTTATGCCAGATGAAATAATAACAGTAATATAAGCAGCCTGCATCTCCTCTGCATCTCCTCTCACTGGCTTTTGGAAAGAAGAGTGGTTTATCTGTAATTTACTCTATCCAAAAGAACAATATAATTTCTTACAGTCCCTAGGTTAAACATTTGTGCTTTCACAAATGAAGAGTGAATCTTTTTATTCTAGCTAATGGAGATGCAATTAATATTTTTGCTTGTTAACATGCGTCCATTTCCCCCTCTACACTAAGCTCACAACTCTTGTTGAGTGTCCATCAATATGTGGATGATACCCAGCTCTACCTCTCTTTAAAATCGGAACCAGTGAAGGCCCTGTGTGAGTGCCTGGAGGCGGTTGGAGGATGGATGGTGGCTAACGGATTGAGGTTGAATCCTGACAAGTACTGTTCGGGGGGGAAGGGGTGGGCTGGTGTGGAGGACTCCCTGGTCCTGAATGGGGTAACTGTGCCCCTGAAGGACCAGGTGCGCAGCCTGGGAGTCATTTTGGACTCACAGCTGCCCATGGAGGCACAGGTCAATTCTGTATCCAAGGGCAGTTGTCTACCAGCTCCATTTGGTATGCAGGCTGAGACCCTACCTGCCTGCAGACTGTCTCGCCAGAGTGGTGCATGCTCTAGTTATCTCCCGCTTGGACTACTGCAATGTGCTCTATGTGGGGCTACCTTTGAAGGTGACCCGGAAACTACAACTAATCCAGAACACGGCAGCTAGACTGGTGACTGGGAGCGGCCGCCGAGACCATATAACACCAGTCCTGAAAGACCTACATTGGCTCCCATTACGTTTCCGAGCACAATTCAAAGTGTTGGTGCTGAACTTTAAAGCCCTAAACGGCCTTGGTCCTGTATACCTGAAGGAGTGTCTCCACCCCCATTGTTCTGCCAGGACAATGAGGTTCAGCGCCGAGGGCCTTCTGGCGGTTCCCTCACTGTGAGAAGCAAAGCTACAGGGAACCAGGCAGAGGGCCTTCTCGGTAGTGGCGCCCACCCTGTGGAATGCCCTCCCATCAGAGGTCAAAGAGATAAAAAACTACCTGACATTTAGAAAACATCTGAAGGCAGCCCTGTTTAGGGAAGTTTTTAATTTGTGACATTTTATTGTATTTTAATCTTTGCTGGAAGCCGCCCAGAGTGGCTGGGGAGACCCAGCCAGATCGGCGGGGTACAAATAATAAGTTGTTGTTGTTGTTGTTGTCTTAAAAGAGTATTTTTGTGTGTGTCAGATACTGAAAAAATATTGTGGGGTTTCCTTCCTCAGTTCTGACTCCATCATGTTCACATTTCAGTCTCTTAATCATACAGAGCTGCACAGCTTTTAAAGTGCAAAATCTGACTCGCAACCTAAAATACTCCAAATTACTGTAACCTTAGCACACTTGACTTTTTTACACAGCAACAAAGCTCCTCATAATGAGGAGGTCAAAATGTACAACAATTCCTGGATGATGTCTCATGATATGAATAAATGTCAGGAAAATGTCATTTCAGAGTACCTTACTGACCCTAGCAAATTCTTTCCAGGCCAGACAGAATTGTGAAAATTGAGCCAGGCATTCAGCATAAGCCATTTTTCCCCCCTTTACCCATATATTTCAAGTTCGTATCTTTATAGACATCCATGTTTTGACTGCTAGATATAAAAACAGTCAAATTCCCCAGTGATTAGGGTGCCTTGGACGTAACTTTAAACATTTTTAGATATACATCCTGTCCACATTTCTAAGGTGAGACTTATAAATATCTCCCTTTCACACTTTTCTTATTTAAGTTCAGTGTTACTAATAGTCTGTAGACCTTCAAATTCCAAATGCAAATATTTGGAAAAAGAAACTTAAAAACAGAAGGAAGTTTATAACAAGCTGATCTTACAACCCACACTTAGCATGTTTTGTGCATTTTACAGTGTTGGCGCCCTGTCTCCTTTATGACATCCCAGCAAGGGATGCTTGGCACAAACCTTATTTATCACAAAGCGATTTAGTACATATATACCCTGCCTTTCTTCCATGATGGAACTTGAGCTAGTGAACATGAGGCTTTCATCGATGCACTGACTAGACTTTCTTAGCTTCAGAGAAGTAGCTGCATTATGTGTCCTCAGAACAGACACAACTTTAACTTTTTAGTACCAAAATACCTATTAATTTGTTCAGGCTGTGTGTGTGTGTGTGTGTGTTTTCTTATTAACTATTGGTTTTCCGTGGTTTGTTATCTTGGTCACTAATGTTTTGGTGGTTTATTATTTTCAGTATGGCTGACTGAATGCTCTTAAGTATTAATCTTTCTGAGAATCCCAAGTGGAATACAAATGCATGTATACATAAAATTTAAAAAAGTACTGGAAGTAACATTGTTATCCGGCCCTACATTTTAAGTCCCGTTTCAAGGAGAAATGTAAAACAGAATGTATATATATTTTCTAATAACTGGTGTGCCTTGGACTATGTGTGTATCAAAATTCAGGGCTCTAGCTTACTTTAGGAATTTCAGTATCTCTCACGAATGAGTGGCCCAGGGTCAAACAAGACATGGCTTTAAAGCCATGTTTTTGATTACTTTTAAGGATGCCCAAATACTAAGTCCCAGCTACCTTTCTTGAAACTGGCATGAAATGGGAGGGCTATTGAGAAACAGAAGGAATAAACCAAAACAAAGCAAGAAAAATTACAAGTAGGAGATGGGCAGAAGGAGAATTAGAAACTAGAGAGTCATAGGTTTACTTAAAACATCCAAAGAACAAGAGCACAGATTGCTAGTGAGCTCATTCTAGTGAACGCAACTTGAGATATCTCTCAGTAAAGGGATATGTGCACTAAGATAATGCACTACAACTTTAGTTTTTTAAAAAACTAAAATAATAAAAAATATGTTTTCAGGAAGATAATGAAAAGACTCATTCTATGGTTACAACCCAGGCTTTTTTTTCCCAATCGGAACTCAGTTCCAGCACCTATAAATGCCATTTTTAATCTTTCTATGGAAGAAACTTGCCACCATTTTTTTTTTGTAGAATCTGGCTCTCAGTTGTACTCCACAGACCCTCTAAACTATGTAACTGCCATAATGCAGACTAAGGTTTCTTTTCAGCAGTACAGGGCCACAGCCTCGAGGTTTCTGCTCTCAAACTCCAATTTTGGAAGCTGAAAAACATCCAGCCAAATCTAACAGATCCTAATTTATCATTACAATCGGACTCTGCTTGTCATGTATGCAGAATATAAATATTTTCAGATAGAGAAGAGCTTATGGAACAGCGAAGCAGCATGTGTTTGTATGTCTCAGGGCATAGCATTTCAAATTCAATGTGTAGTTTGGTGCATATGAGGAAATAAAACCAACAGTTTCCCTTTCATCTACCTGTGCAAAATCAGCAGCAAGCCGCATTTTCCCGCCTTCGCCAAGAGGCCTTAATAGGCTGGCATTGCGAATAAAAAGCTCAATAGCTCTCTGGGCAATGGCCTCAGTGCTCTCATAGACAAAGTCGTAGCATTCAAAGTGTCTGAAGTAGTCATTCATGACTCTTGCTATGAAGCCCTGTAGTTCTTTCATGTACAGAGAACAAGGGATATCGGGCTTTTCTGAAGTGGGTAGTGACCTATCAAAAGAAACAAAGAGGATAACGAATGTTAATTTCATGTTTGTATCAACTTTAACCATGTCACTGCGCTGCTTCACCTTTATCCTGTGAAGGACGACTACAATGGCTGCATGCATCACACCATCATATTTATAGAGGAATACGCTGTGTCTGAAACACCTTTTCCTCACGTTAACTGCAGTTTTGCAAGGAAAATGTGCACCGTTCTACTGGTGCTTTCTCCTCCTCTTCCCCCCTCCAAGTCTGGAGCACTTTCATCAGCCGGAAGCTGAAAAGCTCTAAATGTAAATGGCACAGCTGTTGGAATAATTCTCTAATAATAGACCACATCATACATATTGTGGTGTTAAAAGTCCAGCCTGCCTAAAAACCCTCACTAAGTCTGCTCTTGACTTAAATTGCTCAGAGATTATATGCACAGATGCCTCCAATCTGGGCAGAACCAGACAAAGATACAAGGTGTAGTAGTGACAAGGGAACAGCAGGGACCAGACTTCAAGCCAACTACTGTACTGGGCATCCATATCTAAGAGGATTTAGTCAGTAAAGTGAGTCAACAGGTCTTCTAGTCCAAGCAATTGACCTATCCCCCCAATTCTGTTCAAAGTGGCCCCACTTTAGATAGGGCTGAGGGCCTACGTAAGTTCCAGTCATATATAATAACAAAAAACATTTTTCAGAAGTCCATGTTCTCTCCACTGGATCCCTTCATAGAGGAGGATAAGCAATTACAGTCGTACCTTGGAAGTTGAACGGAATTCGTTCTGGAAGTCCATTCGACTTCCAAAACATTTGGAAACCAAAGCATGGCTTCTGATTGGCTGCAGGAAGCTCCTGCAGCCAATTGGAAGCCCCATCGGGTTCCAAAGAACATTCACAAACTGGAACACTCACTTCCGAGTTTGCGGCGTTCGGGGGCCCAAGCGTCCGTGTACCAAGGGATTCGGGATCCAAGGTACAACTGTACAGCTGAAGCAGAATGGAGCTGGGACAGAAAACTTCACGAACTTCTCTCAAAACTAGATTTTTTTGTACTTCTCCACACAATCCCACCAAGGCAGATGCAGGGCAAAGTTGCTCACCATCTTTTTTGGGGTGGGGGTGGGGGCTAAGAATTCAAGGATGGAAGCCTGAGTAATACTGCTTGGCTCATTCAACAGAAGACTGAAATGCCTGCAGTGGGATTCGCTCCCACAAACTCAACTATTAACCTGAGCAAAGTGATGTTTGCCGCTTGCCACACCTTCAGCAATGGATTAAGACCTTTAGAGGTCCTTAGCACTTAAATTTTTTGGTGCCCCATATATATATCTAGTTCAAAATGTAAACAATAATAAACCAGAAAACGAAATTTTATTTCTCGAAATGAAATGAAACATACAGTAAGATGGAAAATGTTGATTTTTGTATATTTCCACTTCATTTATATTTGAAAAATGTTCTCCTATTTTGCCTAACTAAAAAGTCTTTGATCAGATCCTCAAAACAAATCTTATGTAGCATATCTGCTTCTCTACTTAGTAGAGATAGGGCACCCAGTCTGGCAAGTTGTAGAGTTGTTCTGTTGGGATTTTTAAAAATATACTTCCAAGTCAGCTAACCAATTTGCGACCATTAATGCTAAAAGTCTGGCAATGGACATTATCTGTGCTGCCCCCCTTCCCCTGATGCCCTAAGCACATGCTTATTTTACTTAATAGTTAATCCAGTCCTGCACATCTTCAGAGAAGGCCCAGGTTCCCCCAACACACCCAAATATATGTGATACAAAAAGAAATGTAAGTGGAATCCCTGCTCCCTATCACTCGGGAACTCCTTCCCAGCTGAGAATGATGCTAATATAGAAGAAAACCTTTCAGGCTTGAAAGACCCAGTGAAGGGAGAGACAACTGAAAACCTGCTTCTATGTAAACAGAGATCAACCAGCATTTATTTCTTGGAAATATCTGTTTTGCATCCAGTCAATTCTCACCCTCTACTGTAACTTTAAATGTTAAAAACTAAATAATAAAAACAAGTGGCTTAAAAAAAATCCTCACTGGAAAATCCTCTTCTCACATTTCATTTTAAAAAGTGTTGTCCATATTTACTTTCCAGGCAGACAAATAATTTCAGCAGTCAGAAGTCCTGCTCTTTCCCCCACTGATAGCACAGGCTGGCTGCTGAGGCAAGCACTTTTGCTGCAAGGTAATCAATCTCTGGGGTTTTCGATATGGTGCCCATATTGTACACATGTTTAAAACAACACTGAGGTAGTGACTCCATTACCCAGAAAAGTCCTCCTGGTGCATCGTGATGATAATAGCCTCTATTGAGTCTCCAACTGAGTTCAGCAAAGGTTGCACAGCATTTCCCATCAAATCATAGACTGTCTACAAGAAGGATAACCAAGGAGGAAAAAGAATGAGTAAAAAAAACCATACAAGATGTCAACATGCTGCCCATGAGTACCAAGAGATAAATAAATTATTAAAACTTTGTCAAAATTTTGAACAGTGCTGTTTTGTGCCACAACATAGTACATATGTGTATACATAGAGATATATCTATATAGATGTGTTGTGCAATATATTTTGAACCTATATATACATGAAAGGTTAAACTTATTGTGCAACTTAAGTCGAAATCTTCCCAACTCCTTATGTGGAGCAGTGGTTGAACAATAAAAGAGTCACTTATAACAGGACAAATTCTTCAGAGAAGTATAGCATGATGTGACAACCTTTTCAAGAGCTTTCTACAAACTGAAGTATCTGACCAGTATCTGAGAATGCACTGTTCCACCATTCAAATATGTACGCTTCCTCTTGTGGTAGTTTTTAAATTATGCCGACAATATCGTTTGAAACTAGGGGCTTTTCCTGGAAAGAAGGGCAGGCCAATTATCTTAATATGTAATTAAAGATCAACGTAATGAGGTCTAGGCCCTAGCCTTCAAAAGAGGCGGTGAATGTTTTTCTTTCAACCTACATTCACACATTGAAAAGCAGTGGATTGGGAAGACCATGGATGAAAGCGAATGGAAAGCTATCTCCAGGGAGGAGTTAAACGTGAAAAATGAAAGCACCAGGAAAGAAGAATCATCACTTTTAATGGTGAAAAGGTAGGCAGTTTCCCTCTGCCTTGCTATCATTCAGGTGCTGCCCAAGAGCCTCTGCTAAACGTTGAGCACTTAGCTAATTCATCCTCACCTAACACAGACAGCAAATTATCTCAAAACCAAACATGAATGGATAGGTTTTCCTTAACTCAGTCCCGTAGGACACCACCACAAATGTTGCAAGCAAATGAATGTGGCTTAGTATTTAGAGTGTGTGTGTGTGTGTGGGGGGAAACAGCAGGTTTCAAATCTATGCAAGTTTCGTGACTTTTTAATATTCACCTACCTTCAAGGCTGTGCTAATAGTTTCCTCTGAAGAGGCTGGAAATGCACTTTGGCAGGATATTACCTAAAAAGAGGTGCAGAAATGCTCAATCATATACTGAGACCCTGGTGAAGCCAAAGCTCAGTTACTGCTGCTCATCGTTGGGCCCCTCCCTGGCCATGCTCTGGGTACCAGCCAATGTTGGTCTCAGGCCTCCTCCCTCTAGATCAGGGATCAAGTGTCAGAGCATGTGAAATATATAGCCCTTCCTGTTCATTTGATTATGGATCTCCAGAGGCTAAGCCAGCAAGAAGGAATCTTCCATCACAATAGGACCTTGCAATCTCTATCGTTTCTGGCAACCATGAAAGCCACAAATACGGTTTCTACACTGACTTGGTGCATGGATAACTAACTGCATGATATACATAAAATGCCACAAAACATCATGTCGCTAATCAAACCGTTCCTCTTGGACCTCCATGATTTTTAAATACAGAACTGAAAAAAATCACCTCCTAAATGCTTTCCTATCTTTCCCCCCGGCTGACAGCATTTTTAAAAAAGCTATGGAGCCAACATCTTGTGACACAAAAACCCATCTGTTCCTCCATAACTATTTCTAACTTGTTCAGCGTTCACATTCAAGTAAGGTCCTAGCAATTTCTTTTCTTTTCCAAATTTCATGTCAAGATTTATTTGTACATATAAAATACTAACACAAGGATTCCAAAGTGGGTAACACGAAACTTGTGAGAATGATTTACATTCTGCAATGTGAATATAGGATATAGAAACCAGTGATTTTAAAATATTTGTTTTTGTTTCTTATGGTTTTAAGATATGGCTTCTAATGTAAACACTAATCTAAATGCTATGGCTGAAATCCTTCTAGTTCTGTGCATTCGAGGGGGGCTTTGAGTTCATGTTTTTCAAAACCGTGCAGCAATTCTACACGACAGCTTTTCCCAACCCGCTGCCATCGAGATGTTGTAGACTACATCTCCCACCATCCTTGATCGTGGCCAGACTGCCTAGGACCACAACAGCTGGAACACATCAAGTTGGGCAAAGGTGCCATAGGGCAGCCAAAGCAGTCTCAAAATGGAGGGGACTTTCCAATGAAATTTGTGACACGGCATGGGGGACTATTGTTTAAAGGGGCTTTGCAATCCAAAATACCACGGCTTGGATCCAAGCTTGTATCACTTCTCATACAAAGCCCTAAGAGGTTCTTTTGTCATGTTCTGCAACAGTTCATAATTTAGGCAAGTGAATTCAAGTGGTACCTCGGGTTAAGAACTTAATTCGTTCCGGAGGTCTGTTCTTAACCTTAAACTGCTCTTAACCTGAGGTACTACTTTAGCTAATGGGGCCTCCTGCTGCTGCCGTCGGGCTATTTCTGTTCTCATCCTGAAGCAAAGTTCTTAACCCAAGGTAATATTTCTGGGTTAGTGGAGGCTGTAACCTGAAGCATCTGTAACCCGAGGTACCACTGTATAAAGTATTATCCTTAACTCCATTACAGTAACCTAAATTAACAGAAAACTCTCCTGCCACTAATAAGCAAAGAAACACCGAAGGCGGCAGACATTTCAAATCTATGAGAGAGAGATTGGTGGGTGGGAAACTGGTTTCTATCCCACTATTCACTGAGACCATTTCAGAAGTGTTTACACATTCTTTCCAATTCGATTCAGGATTTGCAGTGAAGTATTAAAACCACAACTTAACAATGATTATGTTTAAAGTATCCCTGCCACTTACTTTAAGAACCGACTGGTGTAACCTGTACAAGGAATTCACTACAGCCACGTTCCTTCTTTGACCTTCTGTTAACGGCCCAATCACCTGGCTGGCTTCTCCTTGCGTCGACAGCTGCAAGTAAAGCATACAAGTCATGCAAACTATTTCCTTCCAAGTACACTAATCCAAATAAATACAATTCTTCCCCTTAAAATGGAATGGGGAAATCAGGTTGCATTTAACATCATCTTAATTCCCAGCACAGAAAAAGTGTTTTTTTTACTTCTATGGAAAATAACTTCCTGAATTTCAGTCTTAAGGGTTGCTTCTTGCCACACATTTTCTTAACATGGGATTATTCTCACAAGCTGTACAGGCGCATGAAATTATTATCTAAACAATGAAAGCAAGTGACAGGTTCTCCCAGCCGATTCAGGAGCTGTAGCACTTTGAAAGCCTCCAAGGGACATACCCAGGAGCCAGAGGACTTTATTTTGCCGATGTTACACAGGAACAGGAAGAATGCAGAACGATGCCACACTTTAGGCAGAACCATCTCTGCATAATATTGCCAGCAGGAAGAAAAATAGCATCTACAATCTATCAAGGGCGTGAGGCCACCCAATTATATACGCCACAGGGAACTTACCCAGTCAACCAGGAAACGTTAAGTTGAGAAACAACCAGGCTGGTGCAATTAAAAAATAGACTCAAGCATTCCCCACCATGGGCGACGGAGACACTCATTGTCCCAACCTCCTAATATGTCGCCAGTAAAAAAACAACCTAGCAACATTCAAACATCAGGGCAAATCCTGAACTAAGCTTTAGTAAATAAAAGCATTATTTAATATTATTTCACAGCAATTTTTCAGTTGTCAAATAATGCTCCAAAACAAAAATGTACCTGTAGTGAATAAAAATATTGCTCTCTCTCAATACTGCAACCCCATGTCTCATTTCCAAAATGGTTGTCAGGGGCTTACTAACACCACCAACCCGTTCCTTCAGGTGGGAATTAAATTCCGACAGAAAGTATCTAAACAGACATGCACAAATCTCCCTCGGAGGTATTTCACCTTCAGGAATGTCGATTCATTCTATTCTCCACATTGCTTCAGCAGAAAACACATTTTAGCAGTGCATTCTGCGATGCAGATGGCACGTAGCACAGTTAAGAGCTAGAAGCCTCAGGACCTCTCTCAGATAAAAAAGAAGAAAATCCACTCCTCCATAAATAGGGCTCTATAGTTTCCAGTAGCACGATCCTTTCAGGGACCATCACTAACCTCAATCTGATTTAGGCAGACTTTGATGTCGTTTTGCGGTCTGAATTGAACTCTGCAATGAGTTTTGTCTGAAAATTAGGTGGGGCACAGGTTTTTAAAAGGGAGGAAGAAAAAAGGAAGTTGACTAAATTTGCCAGTCATTTAATGCCATTAAGCATCTCAGACAATGCATCAAAACAGAACCATTCCTTAGACTAGGTACTAATTTCAGTACCCTGAAATTCATTAACGTCTCTTCCAGTAATCTTCTACCGTTACATCTCTTCAGGACAAGAGTCTGAGAAGCAAAGGCAGACTTCATGGGGAATGCAAGCGTTAGGAGGTCCAAGCACTGTAGAGTCCTTGGCTAGTGAACTGGCAAAGTCGTTTGTAGTAGCATTCAAGCTGATTTCAGACAAAGGCAAATGCTTTCTTTTCATTTGTTTCCAGCTCCACATATTTTGAGTATAACACCAGTAGTTGCTCAGATGTTGAAGAAAGAAATGCTGGAGCAGCTTTTGGGAGGGAGGCGCAGGGGAAATAGGGAACTATATAGGAAACCCACCCAGATGGGTGGGGTATAAATAATAATAAATTATTATTATTATTATTATTATTATTATTATTATTATTATTATTATTCAAATGAAATGCTCACAGGATGCTTAGGCCACCAGGATCTAGGTAAAATTTCAATATTTAAAAAATGGTTTTTATGAAACTGTTTTTCCCCATTAAAAAGAGTAGGAACAGTTTTAAAAAACACACCAGTGAGTTATATTTCTAAGTGGAAAGAACAAGATTTACATATTATTCATAATAATAGTGGTGCATGCCCTATTTCTGAAGTGTTCAGGGTACTTCATGCATATTAACAGTTCAAGAAACCCATACAGTAGGCTAATGCAATGTAACGTAATTCAACATTACAGAGGAGAGGCTGAGACAGGCTGCCTGAGATAGGGAGAAAATGGCGGAGGTGTTATTTTAACCCGGGGCATTCAATCTCACAGGTCATTCCTTTCAATATTACACTAGCTCAGTGCTTAGAGCAGATCAACAAAGGTTTCTTTCCTGTGAGCTGAACTCCAATGAGTCATAGTGAATTTAAATAAAATAGATTTTATGGAATACGTAGCAATGTTGCTTTTGCACTGTTTCTAGTAAAACAAACTTGAGTTTGTACTGATTACTGGAACATATTGACCGTTTCCTGTAAGTTTGGATCAATTAATCAGGTTTTGTAATGGACTTGTTAAGAGTGATGATATTGCTGATATAGTTGTATCGGCTGCAAATCGCTTTGAGCGCAGGATTTCAGAAAACAAGGTACATAAATAAACATGACTTTATGTTCTTAAGAATATCTGCCATAAGACACTGCTGTAGAATTTAAGAATCAACAAATCACTTTGAAATTTGGAGGTTTATTTAAATTGAAAATGGTGCAACAGCCAAATTAAGAGCTGTGCTTCTGATTAAGATTGTTCTGCAAGAGACGCAGCGTTGATGTTTATGGGGTATTTAAAGGGACCTGGATATTCCAAACAGAACAGGCCATTCAGAAAATGGAAGTTCCTACCTTTAAAGTGGGGCTTCTGAAAGATGTGACCCACTCTGCTTTTTAGCTCTTGCAATACAAGCCTTATAGCCGCCCAGAGTGGCTGGGGAGGCCTGGCCAGATGGGCAGGGTACAAATAATAAATTGTGTGAACTTTAAATTATTTTGATAACTCATAAATTCAGCCTTTGGCAATCCACAATGTTTACCATTTTTCAAGTCCATACTCTCTTATGACTATGATTAAATCACAATGATGTGCCTTCATATGACATTAAAAATAGTATTATGGATTCATTTTAACGTGAGAAATACAGAACTGCAATTCACACTACAATTGTTTACCACTCATGATGACATATTCATAATAATCTTTATTGCGGTCCAACAACCCATAACATGGATTCAGAATAAAATACAGATTCATACAGACAACCCCCCAGGGAAGGGAGACCGAGGTATTATTTGTTTAGTCATGGGTATGTTGATCTTTGATTTGTATGACTAGTGAAAGAAACTTTGCCACGGCCACTGTGATATCATTGGACTTGTCGTCCAGAAGATATTTGGTATAGTAGGCTTCTGATTGACCTGGCCGATTTGCCAGTACAGTCATACCTCGGGTTAAGTACACTTCAAGTTGCATACTTTCAGGTTAAGTACGCAGCGGACCCGGAAGTGTTTACTTCCAGGTTCCGCCGCGCGCGCATGCGCAGAAGCATTCTGCGTGCGCAGAAGTGCTCTATCGGCGCTTCGCGCACGTACACTATTGCCGCTCGGGTTAAGTACTTTTCAGGGTGCGAATGGCACCCCGGAATCAATTAAGTACTTAACCCGAGGTACCACTGTAGTGGTTTAATCAATAGTTCCCTAGCTTGGTTATACAGTCCGTAATGCAATAAAATATGCCTCATGCAATCAACGTTCTGAGAGCATACACAGATCCTATTTTGATAAGGGATACCTCTCAGTCTGCATAATGGCATATTTTGCCATCTTAAGCATGCCAGGTCTTCAAATTAAATACAATATATGCTATGGACAATAACAGATGTGTCACCCAAAGAAAAGGACTAATGAGTTGGTGGCACTGACTTGTGGCTCAGTTGCTGCCCTGCTGCTTATCTAAATATTTTCTGAAAATGTAACTTCAGGGGTTACCTCCCCCCCCCCCCCGTTTGCAAGCTTGCTCAATTTTATTCTTTCTAGCAACTTGCAACATTGAACAATTAGACAAGAGGATTAGATTCATTTTCCTCGAGCTGTCAGACAAATCCCACGGCTAAAATACAACCCGCATAATGATTCATCTTTGATCTGCATATAGCTTAATGTAACACTTTAATTTTTTTTTAAAAAAATACCAAATAATAAAGGTAACTCTTAGTAATGTATCCTATATGTGATGTTTCCTAATTTAGACATTATTTCTGTCTAAATCACCACTAAAAATCCAGGCTGTAATTTCCTTATAAAATAAAACGTTGAAACTTGGCAGACAAAAGCCATTCTTCCAGCGTTCTTTACTGCGCCATAAAAAGCCATTCCATAATTGCAACAAAATTATACCAGATAGAGGTCCATCCCAAATAAGTCATGGATGGCACTTGAGACAAGTACTCCTGAAATTAAGCCAGGTGTAGGACTAAGGGAAACTGAAGTACATGGAACCAAGAGAATAGTTTTCCTAATGCACACACTGAGGGCAGCTCCAGACATGGTTTCAGACAAGTGGGTACAAGAGATACCAATATTCCCAGCCCGTAGTCGGGAAAGGCCCCTAAATGTGAGCTTCCATTTAAAGAAGAAAAGAGCAAGTCTCTATTTGTCCTAGAAATAAAGTTATGAAACAAAATGTGCAGGTATCATTCTAAGCCATTTCTATGAGTTGACCCAGCCTGCCATTTCAGTGTTTTTAGCCAATGAGTGAAATTAGAGCTGTGGCTGACAAGTGAGTTGCTGGACACCAGGTAATAGGAATCCCTGATGGCCTAAAGAGCTGCTGTTTCCACCTCCCGTTTATTGTATTTTGACTGCTTCAATTTAATTTCTGTGTTCTTGGAATCTCTGTAGTTTGACCTTCCTTCCTTCCTAGCGACTAGGATGCATATTTCTTGCGATGAGCTCCTCTGAGATCAGGTACCCCCTAAAAGTTTTTCTGTCAATACTACCACAGAGCAAGAAAACTGCCGGCCCCAGCAAATTGCGAATGTGAAAACCTGAAAAGAGTTGGGGATTCCGATTTGAACAATCTGGGATGGGGCACTGGAGGCTGCAGGGCAATGTGGGGAATTGCCTCAAATTGGGCAATTTCTGCCCTCCTCCATTAGCCCCCTGCACCCCATAGCTCATTATTTAGGAAGGCCTCAATTGAGTGGGACATGGTTTCATTTCAAAGCAAAGTTATGCCTTTACCTGACAAATCATTTTGAGTTGGAAATCTAATCTGGTTACATGCAAAATCACCACCAACTGATGCAGATGAAGGAGAAGTGAATCTGAGAAGGAACAAGTGAGTTATCTGTTCTCTTTCACACATTTATCTGCCTCTGCGCGATTCATTAATTCCAAAGCTGCTTTTGGCCTCTCTTTGGAATGTTCCCCTTATATAAAGTGAACACAGCAGAGTTATATATGTAAAAGAAATAGTATCCACTGTTTAAAAAAAAAGGGAACTAGAACAGCATGCAGACAAGGCAAAAAGAGAGCTTTGTGGAGCACTCTCTCTAAACATGAATGAGCTTAAGAGAGAGAAATAGCTTAATTGACAGAAGGAATTTCCCTTTTACTGCAGACACGACAGTAATTCAGTAGCCATGTTCTCCCTGCTTTCTTGGAAAATGTTCACATATGCTTATAGAAAAAATATATATTAATATATTCTTCAAAATATTCTGTTTTCTATTTTTTTGCTCGCTTGTGATGTTGGGCAGATATTTATCTCTTATAGGATAGAAAGAAGCTAAAGAAAAGACATGAGTAATGAGTACCTAAAAAGCAACATGGCAAAATAATTATTTTTGTTTATTTTTGTATCCTTAGGGAAAATTGGGAACGGTTTCTTAGACTCTAAGGAAAGCGTTCCTCATTTCTAGACATCTGAATTTTCGTGTTCCCAGCACAACACATTTTTTATCTATGTGCAGCAGGTGGGCATGTTAGTGTATTTCAATCCACCCACATGGGAAGCTTAACAGAAATAGCATCAAAGTAAAAGAACATACAGTACTTATAATACAGTACCACTCACATACTGCAAGCTAACTGCAGACATAACTCAAAATGAAGGAGAAATGATTTTTTTAAAAAAGGGTAGTCATTTGGGGAACAATCCTTCATTGACAAAGAGAAATTGGATTACTTACTTTGTCCATTCTAACATCTAAGAAATCACTGTAAGCTTGCCTGCCATTTTTGCCATATTATGTAACCATTTTTCTGATTAATGCTTTCCACCAGGAGAGAGATTTTGCCACGGATGCACTCCCACTCCAAGGAGCCCAATGCAATCTGGGTGGCATCTGCTACAAACGCTGCTGCTCTGGAAAGTTTAAGTAGTGCTTTGCGGGTCCTGATGTGGGGTGAGCTCAGGAGACCTTCGACCCACATGATGGATGCTCTTGAAAATACAGAGGCAGTGCAGGCTGCACAGATGGCAAGTGCATTGGCATCCTGAGACCATCTCGGGGCAAAGTCCAGCAGCCATCCTGCCATCTTGCCTTTTGTTTGGCCTTGTTGGCTACGATGCCAGAGGCTTCAGATGCCTACCGGCCCAAAGACACCATCAAATTCATGAGCAGCTAGATGTGGCGGTGGATGGAGGGTGAACATCCAAGTGCCGGGGAAGGACACAGTGGACAAAGAGGGACACGTTTTAGCGAGGCCATCTGGGTGTGGCCTACAAGCTCTGTCTGGGTGTGAAGGACCCAAGTAGTGGCTAGATGTGAGATTGCAGTCTCTGGCAGGGCGTGAGCAGGGGGAGGCCATAGGTGGACCAAATCCAGTAACTTCCACTGAAGGCAAACCATCGGGCAACGAAGAAGAAGGTCTTTTTGTTTTAGTTTTAGAAGAAAGGTAGGTAGGTGGGAAGGTAGGAAGGGTGATTGAAGGCTGCCACTCCAAGGGTGAGGCTTCAGAAGAAGGGGGAAATAGAGGAAGATGACAAAGAAGGGGAATAAGGCCAGAAATGAGAAGAGGAAAAACAAATTTAAAGCCTGAAAGAGAAGGAAATGAGAGCCAAGAGCAAAAAAACTGATTGGAAGCCATCCATCAGGATGGAGCCAGAGCCCAACTCAGCAACTCCATGATGTGAGTAGGAAATGAGCCAAATCATCAGGGGCTCATGTTTCTATTGGCAGCACCTCCCAATAAAGCTACCTGACAGCTGCCAATTTACAAATCAGGAGGCATCTAGTAGTTTGGGTGGTAGCACTTTTTGTCGTCTCCCTTCTGTCATGGCAACCACGATCTACACATACAGCATTCCCCAGTTGCTTTCTCCCATGGCTTGGGGGGTGCAGAGGCATCTTCACCTGCCGATTTCTTTCCCTGTACTGAATTACAGGTTGGCAAAGCTTTCAACCGCGCATGGGCAAAAGCTGCCCAAACTGTTCACACCGCAGCAACAGAATGGCTGCTAATTTGGAATTGCATGGAAGTTGGTTTCAGAAAAAGCACATCAAAGAGGAGTATTTCTCTAAAACGTACAGGATACCAGTGGTGGGGGTGCCCTGGAGCTGCAGTAAACACTAATCTGAACACATGAAATCCAATGTGTGTCAACTCAGAAGTAAGCCTTATTGAGTTTTTGTGCATATTATTGTGTATTTGTGTGTAGACTGCTGCCTCAGTATACTATAATTTGGCTTACAGGCAGCTAGCTACCCGTTTACGCAGGGATTAAGCTCCAAGGCACCGTGTACATCAATGAAATCGCGTATAATTGAAACCCATTGAAAAAGCCTGCAAACACCTCTGCCCTGTCTCTGTTCAGCCCTTTTCGTGACGTTTCAGTGACATCTCTATGACATTTCTGGGTCACTTCCGGGTTTGGCGCAATGTGCATGTATTTTGTCGCACACTTATTGAACGCATGTAAAAGGGGGGGGCTGCCTTTACTTTGAAAGGAAAAAGTCAACATTGGGCTAACAAAGTCTGCAAAATTCAGAAATATTTAAATTAGGGACATCAGTGTGCTGCTGGCCACATGACCAAGAAACTGTCTGTGGACAAACGTCGGCTCCCTCGGCCTATAGAGCGAGATGAGCACCGCATCCCCAGAGTTGTCCGTGACTGGACCTAACAGTCAGGGGTACCTTTACAACAATATTGAGGCATGCCAGAGACACACGACAAAGCTCAACAAGCAGACCGCATGGTGTTGATAGGATTAATTTCTGACAAACGTCTATTAAGTAAAAGCAGTGACAAAAAAGGCTGGGTTCTTAATTAAGTGTGCACACTCAGAATGTAAGCAACAGGCTTAATTAAAAGAAGATCAATGAGCGGCTGTGCTCAAAGAAAATAAGATATTAGGATGCACAAATAACAAATAGAGCAAGCATTAATATTTTAATTTGAAGAATTGCATGCTAGTTACTACGTTGCAGGCACACTGTACACACAACTAATGAATAGCTCAGACAAAAAATGGCACTTTTGTGTGCATTCTGATAACACAAAGAGGTACATTGTTTAGGAACATAGAAATCTGCCTTATGTTCCTCAGGCTCAGGCCATTGGCCCATCTAGTCTAGTTCTGTCAACACTGACAGGCAGCAGCTACGCAGGATTTTCCAGACCTACTTAGAAATGCTAGAAATTGAACTCGGATCATTTTGCCTAAGAGTAAATTAAAAAGAAAGGAAGAATGTGTTTCAAAATGGTAGTGTATTTCAATATACACAATAAAGAATCGTGGGAGGGGTTTTTTTTGCAAAGATTTGGCTATATTTATGGAGGATGGGTCAATCAATTGCTGTGATTGCCACACAGAGCTTACATGTACAAGGACTGAACTACTAGCTGTTGGGAAATTTTGAAGGTTGTCAACACCATGCCTTGCTTATAAGCATCTTCGAGGCACTTTGCTGACTGCTCATGGGGAAGAGAAGCCTGGAAGGATTGGTGTTATCTATAAATTCTCATGTAAATCTATCACAAATTTCTTTTGTGACAATGTGTGTGTGTGTGTGTGTGTGTGTAAGCAGGTTGGAAGGCAAAACATAATATATGGTAATTTACAACAAGCATAATTCCCTCCAGGCTAGAACTTGACTTTGAAGCAATTAGCTCAGGCTAATCTTGAAAATCAGATTAGGCACACCAACTTGATTGATGATGGTGACATATTAGCAACTCGCTTCCTAGACATTTTCTTCGCATTATTTGTGTTCTCACTGACTGTGCTTTAAATAAGCATTTCCTTGCTTTCCACACCCTTGGCAAAAAGCAACATGGTTTGCTACAGACCTGTAAGAAAAACACCTACATAGGTGGGCTTTTGGCCCGCAGGGCATATGAAGGATAACATAAGAAATGTGGTTGATGTGTTGGAAAGGCGGGAGGTAAAGATAAATACCAAAGCAGTATTGATTTTTATTGATGCTGAGAAAGCCTTTGAGACAATGTTTCTTGGAGTTTCATGATATAAAATTTGGAAAAGATGGAGGTGGGAGAGGGGTTTATTAGTGGTATAAAGGAGATTTATGCTGAACAGAAAGCGAAAATCATTGTGAATAATGTGGTATCAGACGAAATTAGAATAGAGAAAGGAACCAGGCAAGGGTGCCCACTTTCCCCTTTACTTTTCATAACAGTCCTGGAGGTATTGCTGAACATGATTAGGAATGAGGAGGTGAAAGGAATAGGAGTGGGATCAAAACAGTACAAATTAAAAGCCTTCACTGATGACCTAGTATTGACATTACAAGACCCAGAGACCAGTGCAGTGAAAGCACTGGAAATAATCCAGGAGTTCGGACAGCTTGCAGGATTTAAGCTAAACAAAGTAAAAACAAAGTAAAAACCAAAGTAAAAAATTTAACATCAGAAGAAATAAACAGTTTACAGAGCACCACAGGTTTGACATTTGTTAAAAAGGTGAAATATCTGGGAGTGAATATGACTGATAAAAATATAAATCTATTTTAAAATAATTACCAAAAATTGTGGAGTGAAATTAAGAGAGACTTGGAAACGTGGTCAAATTTTAAATTATTCTTATTGGGCCGAATAGCTGTGATAAAAATGAATGTATTGCCAAAAATGTTGTTTCTATTTCAGGTATTGCCTATTGTTGATAATTTAGGATGTTTTAAAGAATGGCAAAGGGAGTTATCAAAATTTATATGGCAGGGGGGGGGGAAACCAAGAATTAAATATAAATTGTTAACGGATGTAAAGGAGAAAGGAGGTTTTTCCCTGCCTGATTTAAAGTTATATTTTGAAGCCGCAGCACTTTGCTGGATGAAAGAATGGTTTTTACTTGAGAATGCAGATGTATTGGATTTGGAAGGTCATGCTAATGCATTTGGTTGGCATGCATATTTGTGCTATGATAAAATTAAGGTTCATAAAGGATTAAAATGTCATATCATTAGGAAGTCATTGTACAGTGTATGGATTAGATACAAGGATTTATTAGAAAGGAAAACACCCAGGTGGATTTCACCTTTTGAGGCCAAGGCACAGAAAAAATTGAATATAGAAACCAAGTAGTTAAAGTATAAAGATATATTGGTGGAAGGAGAAAAAATTAAGCTAAAAACGTATGAACAGTTAAAAAGCAATGTAAATGATTAGTTACAGTATTATCAAATAAATGAAATGTATAAATTGGATTAAAAAGTAGGTTTTCAAATAACAAAGTCAAAATTGGAAACAGAGTTGTTAGAATCTAAAACTAAGAATCTTTCAAAGATATACAATTTATTACTGGAATGGCATACGAAAGATGAACAAACGAAATCTGTAATGATTAAATGGGCAAACGATGTGGGTCATAATATTATTATGATAGAGGATTGGGAAAGGTTGTGGAAAAAGCATATGAAGTGTAATATTTTAAGAGAAAATATGATGAAGATGATGTATAGATGGTATCTTATACCAGTAAAATTAGCTAAGATTTACCACAAGAATGATAATAAATGTTGGAAATGTAAGAAGCAAGAAGGAACCTTTTTCCATATGTGGTGGACGTGCCCCCAAGTAAAGATCTTCTGGGAAAAGATTGATAATGAAATGAAAAAAGTGTTGAAAAACACATTTATTAAGAAACCAGAAGCTTTTTTTTACTTGGGATAGTTAGAGAGGAAATACCTAAGAAAGATATTACGTTTTTTCTGTATGCCACAACAGCAGGGAGAATTTTACTGGCTAGGAATTGGAAGAATGAAGATTTACCTACAGTGGATGAGTGGCAGTCGAAGATGATCAAATGTATGGAACTGGCTGAATTGACCGAGAGACTCCGTGACCAGAGGGAAGAGTCGGTGGAAGAAGATTGGAAGAAATTTAAAATTTATTTGAAAAATAATTGCAATATTGAGAATGTTTAAGATTTGGAAGCACATAGAGGTTGTAGAAAAGGATTTGTTGATATTCCCCCCCCCTATAGTTTAATATAGTAAGTGTTAGATTTAAGTGTTAATTTAGTTTTGAATGGATTATGAAATGTGATATAAAAGTAAAAAATAGGTTAAGTACGTTAAAACAAGATTTGAACCATGATTTAGAAATTACTAAAGATGATATACAATGAAACACAGCTAGGAGAGACATGAGGAAGTCAACAATGTCATGGATTTAGATATATAAACAAGAATATATTATTCTTTGTTTCTTCTTAAGGTTACTTTTCATTTTTGTATGTTATCCTTTTTGTATGTTTGTATTTTGTATATTTGTTGTTTCCCACATGGGGTATTTCCCACGTCGTTTGTCTGTATGTGTGTTTTTCTTCTTGTTGTTATAAAATTCAATAAATATATTTTAAAAAGAAGAAGAAGAAGAACACTTACATAATGAAGCACATCTGCTACCTGTTGAATGCGGACTCATAGCTTTTACAGTCCCTATTATTTCCTTAAGCCACATTATTTCCGTAAGCCTACAGTGCAATCACAGCACCAATAAAATGGGCTGAGGAGAGGGAAAGGTTAAGAAAATGAATCCCTCCCAATTATTAATGCAACGTTCCATTTTTGAGAATGAGCTGCTATGAATTCCTACCATTCTAACCCTACAGGGACAAAAATTCCATGTTGCCTTTTTTCTATAGGTTATCATATTAAAATGGTTAAGAGACCGTATAAGAGGTCCTAGGTCCCCTGGTGACTAGGGTCAGTTCCTCAGCTACTCCATTGAGTCCAGACTTCTATTAAAATATCTCCTGACACCACTTACAGATTCTCCCTGTATATTCTTACGCAGGTGCATCTACCCACCGGACATGCAGGGTTAGATACATAAACCTGAGAATGCACTCAGACCAGAACACTGAGAAGTAGAATGCAAACATATACAGACTTAAGGGGGCAAAGCAGCTAGAACAAGGAGCCATTTAATGTGGAAGGCTCCTATCCTATCCTAACATAACTGACCTTTTTTCTCCGTAACTCTTTCCCATATCTATTTCTCTCGTCTCGCTCCCTCTGTCTCTACTACTCTCTGCCAGCTGACATTCCATTACAGTCACAGTGTTCAGGGCGTTCCAGCGAGAAACTTCTTCAAAAACCAATCACTAGCAGTTGATTAATTAGATCACATTTTATCCTACTTTTCCTCTAAAGGACTCAGTGTGGTTTACATGGCATGCTTCTAAACCACCAGGATAGGTTAGGTCAGGATGTAAAAGAACAAGTGGCCTAAGAGGGCTTGCTGATCACAAGGTCGGTGGTTTGAATCCCCGTGACGGGGTGAGCTCCCGTTGCTTGGTCCCAGCTCCTGCCAGCCTAGCAATTTAAAAGCACGTCAAAGTGCAAGTAGAGTAGTGATGTATGGAAGTGAGAGCTGGACCATAAAGAAGGCTGATCGCCGAAGAATTGATGCTTTTGAATTATGGTGCTGGAGGAGACTCTTGAGAGTACCATGGACTGCAAAAAGATCAAACCTATCCATTCTGAAGGAAATCAGCCCAGAGTGCTCACTGGAAGGACAGATCCTGAAGCTGAGGCTACAATACTTTGGCCACCTCATGAGAAGAGAAGACTCCCTGGAAAAGACCCTGATGCTGGGAAATATGGAGGGCACAAGGAGAAGGGGATGACAGAGGACGAGATGGCTGGACAGTGTTCTTGAAGCTACAAACATGAGTTTGACCAAACTGCGGAAGGCAGTGGAAGATAGGAGTGCCTGGCGTGCTATGGTCCATGGGGTCACGAAGAGTCGGACACAACTAAACGACAACAACAAAGTTTTGTACTATTCTAACTTTTCAGGTTTAAAACACTGTTTGCCAACACGGCCTCCTCCAAATCATAGAATCATCAAATTGTAGAGTTGGAAGGGACCCTCTGGATCATCTAGTCCAACTCCCTGCAATGCAGGGATATGCAACTGTCCCACGTGATGGTCAAACCTGCAATCTTGATGTTTCCAGCACCATGCTCTAACCAACTGAGCTAGCCAGGCTCATAATACTATTTGTATTTTAAGTTCCATCATCCCTGACCACGCTGACTGGGATCGATGGAAGTTGGAGTCCAACAACATCGGGAGGAGCACAGATTCCCCACCTCTCCTACAAAGTTACAGGTCTCTGTGTTCTGAGTCACAGTCTCCATTATCACTATGTCTGTAGGATTGGTGAGAGGCATTGCAAGTTTACTTAATGCCACCCCACTCTTTCTAGCAAAATCTTTCATGATCCACCACTTTGGGTGGGGAGAGTTTTCCATGCCTGCAACAGAGAAGCTTGTGAGAGGAGACCTTCTCTGTCCACAAACCTCCCTTTCTGTATGGGGAGAAGGAAATCCACTCAATCCTGGGAATAAGATTGTGCCCTGAGTAATTCTGATCCACAAAATTTGAAAATGCATAACTGGAAGTATTTAAACGTTTCAGAGGTTCAAATTCTACGGCTGTTTTTGAGGAGCACTGATGACAGGAAGAAACACATTTTTAAACTTAAAATAATTTCACAACTGAGAATTACTTACAAGCTGTTCAGACTTCACACTAAAGAGCTGTATGGTCTTTGCGACATTTTTTGATACCGCCAAGGTGAGATTTGGATCTACAGCAGCCACATTCAGCTCACTAGAAACAAAAGGCAATGGCAATGACTGTTTAATCATGATTCTTCAATTGTTTTCTTGCTATTTTAGACACCAAACAAGGGGGAATAACATTTTCTACATACACTATGTTAGGATAATTTATTTTTGCACCATTCACATAGCGATTTTCTTCTACGCCCAAGCAGCCACAGTTTGTGCTTCTTTAAAGGTAAAAGGACCCCTGACCATTAGGTCCAGTTGTGGACGACTCTGGGGTTGAGGCATTCATCTCGCTTTACTGGCCAAGGGAGCCGGTGTACAGCTTCCAGGTCATGTGGCCAGCATGACTAAGCCACTTCTGGCGAACCAAAGCAGCGCAAGGAAACGCCATTTACCTTCCCGCCAGAGTGGTACCTATTTATATCTACTTGCACTCTGACATGCTTTCGAACTGCTAGGTTGGCAGGAGCAGGGACTGAACAACGGGAGCTCACCCCGTCACAGGGATTCGAACCACTGACCTTCCGATCGGCAAGCCCTAGGGACCCGCTGAAGCGCCAACAAAGCGCCCGGCAGCGCCGCACAGAGCGCCCCGAGCCGCAGGAGGAGGAGGATTCAAAGTGCTACAGAACACTGCTGGGTCCCGCTGGCTCGGGGTGCTCTGCGTGGCGCTGCTGGGCGCTTTGTCGGCACTTCAGCGGGGGAATGCTGTTGGGTCCCGCTGGCTCGGGACTCCACGCGGTGCGTGCTGCGGGCCCCACTGAAGTGCCGACAAAGCGCCCAGCAGCGCCATGCGGAGCACCCCGAGCCAGCGGGACCCAGCAGTGCTCTGTAGCACTTTGAATCCTCCTCCTCCTGTGGCTCGGGGCGCTCTGCGCAGCGCTGCCGGGTGCTTTGTCGGCGCTTCAGCGGGTCCCGCTGGCTCGGGGCTCTATGCGGCGCGCGCTGCTGGGCGCTTTGTTGGTGCTTGAGCGGCAGCAGCAACTTACCGGTTAGTAAAAAAAATAAAGGACACCCCCGAAAATAAGCCATAGGCTTATTTTCTTGAGTAAAATAAATATAAGACGGTGTCTTAAAATGTGAGAAACACGGTAGTTGCTTGGATAATTAATGAAGAATCAATCATTTAGTAGTAATGAGCTTACATTTCCTAAACTATAATTTAAGGAGAGAGGAAAATCATGCTGCATATTATGTCCCAAAATTTATTACGAACACTTTACCTTGCAATGGTTTTGATGATGCTGTCAAGCTCATCAGCTGAAGGGGGATTGCGACCTCCAGGGGGAAAGACGAGGTTGATGGGGTCAAAGAGCCGCGATAATGACTTTGACAAGTAGGCAGCTTCATAAGGTTGCAAAGAGTCTTTCAGGGCTATTTCTGGACTGAGTAGTGGGGGGAAACGGGTTAAGATAAAATATATTTCCTTTTTTCAAACAAAACAAAAATAATACCCATTTGGGGTTGGACTAAAGTATACCAAGGAACACCGTCCCTATTTTCTCAGCTCTTACCGGAATTATTCTGATGGCATGCAGATCCTTTAGAGTAATTTCTAGTGGGAAACTACGCAAAAGCCTATAAGACAAGTATCCCGATTTTAGGAGCAGCTACACTTACTAAAGCGTTAACTGGCAGAGATGTGTGTAGCTCTAGGAATTAATCTTCCCCTTCAAAATGCATGAAATGTTCAATTAGCAAGCAATTTTTCTAAATCAATGTATAAGACATTCAATGTTAAAAACAGAACGTTTTCCTAACTTAAAATAAAGTTTGCTGTAGTTACATATGCCATATACATTATATTGTTCTATTTTTAGTATAAGAGGCAAATTTGAGTCCCTGACCCCAAATGATCAGGGGTGAGGAACTCGTACCAGCTTCTAACCCAGAAGTGAAAATCCATTGAATACATTACCCGCTGTCTTTTATTACTGTCTTTTATACTTTTTATTTTATTTTATTACTTTTATTACATAAGGACCCCTCAACCTGTACTTTCAGGAATCACTGTTTAACAGCAAACTGTTGTCAGGAATTTTAGAGATTTCCCAAGACACTCCAGTGGGTGTCTTGCACGGGCCCTGAGACAGAAAACAATATAGCATTGCAATCTCTATCAGAATTTTTGTAAAGTTTTTTAAAATTCTCTGGGGACACTAATGCAGAGAACCTGTAGCCCTCCAGGTGTTCTGGAACTCCCATTAGTCTCAGTCAGTATGATCAAAGATCAGGGATAATGGGAGTTGACATTCAACAACATCTGAAAGGCCACTGGTTCCCCAACTCTGCTCTAATATCTCCAATGGTCTCAATGGTCCCTTCTGGGGTGAGATCAACGTTTGACACAATCAGGCCAGTGGGCACATTCAGTCCCAAAGAGATGTTGCTTTGGGGAGCCTTAGTATGACACAGTTTGAGAACTCCAGCCCACTGATTCAGAGCCTCACATACGAAATAGCTCACAAACTAGACAGGTGGGGGATCAGAAACCCATTTGTTTGTCTACTTCTGTCCAAGCCAATCGACATTGTACAATACATTCCAGCAGGAGCAGACTCAGTGGCCTAATTTGCACATCACAATGTATCTCAGTTAATGGTTTACCATGAATGTGCTGAGCAGGGCTGTTGTGTTCCTGCTTGCTACCATACAAGTGGAAACAAACAAAAATCCCTAGCTTAGTTTTATGCCCAAGCCACATATCGTGGTTTGTTTTGCTCCAACAAGACACGATCAGTGAGCCAACAACAAACTTTGGCTATAGACCGAGATTCATTGGAAGTGAAACAATCCCCAGTTCTGACATAATGCTAAGCCAGGGGTCAGCAAGGTTTATCTTGCCTGGGCCGGATTGGTCCCATGGAGATCCCTCCATGGGCCGGATCTCGCTCGTGCGCAAGCCTGAGATTTTCTGTGTCTGCGTAGACACAATTTTTGGCGTCTGCACATGCACAGATGTGATTTTTGGCATCGCGGAAGCGAGTCCCCACGCAGTGCTGATTTAGCGCAGCACGTGAGCGGGCAACTCAGTTTGTGGGTGGCTCGTGGGCTGATCAAATGACCTCCTTGAGCCACTTTTGGACCATGGGCCTTAGGTTGCTAACCCCTGTGCTAAGCCATGCTCATGGTTTGTTTCCTCAATGCATTGTGGTGTTGCGCATTCACGGCAAATCATTTCCTCCTTGGCAGGGGGTTGGACTGGATGGCCCCTGTGGTCTCTTCCAACTCTATGATTCTATGATTAACTGTGGTTAAAAATCATGTACACTGTAAAACAAAAAATGCCCCAATTGGTAGAATGAAATAGCACATTGTTGTTAATTAAAATGTTAAAACAAAATGCTCTATGTTGTAGGGAATACAAAGCTTCAGAGTCTAGAATTTTCTATTTTCTAATTATATATACACAACATACATACTCATAATCCTGTTTCTTTTGCATGAAAATGTCCTGTGTATCATCTTCTATCTGTTGAAGTTCTGCAAAGTGTTCGGCAGTGCCATTTGTAATGAAATTTCTTTGAATATTTTTGCTATATTGTTGAATACGCTTCCAGAAATCATTATAGAGCCTCAGTAATTTAGGGTATTCGCCTTCAAAAGCTTGTTTCAAAAACATGGAAGCTGCAAGACAAAAAAACCAAACAAACCCATAAATATTACTTGGAACACCATATCAGTTTCTGTAATACCAACAATTCTTGTCATTTAAATTCAACATAATACGGACACATAATATTTAAATAAATGCAGTCTTTATTACAAGGCCTGTATGGGTGAAATTTCATCCCAGAATTATTTTCAAGAGGAAATTGGGTGTTCCTCACAACCTTACAGAATTGCCTTACAAAATGCTATTCAGAGGGGTTTTTATTGCAGTCCTAATACAATGTTCCATCCTGATCTTCATTCCTTCTTTAGTGTTAAATCTGCTTCTTTATAAAATAGTTACAAATATCTCAATGAGAAATAATTTCATTAACATTAGCAAAGGTAATTAAAACGTCTTGTTTTCTAACTATTGGATGGTTTGCGTATAATGCTAAGCCATAGTTTAACAAACCATGTGTTAGCAATGATCATCTCACAGATGATTAAAAATGGCTTGTTTCTCTAAAGCTTGCTTTGCTTTCCAGCTGCTCTTGCCTTGCAACTTGGAGAGTGTCCTGGGGAGGGGGGTGGTAATCAAACAAACCATGGTTAAGGAAGAGTGCTTGACACACATGTTAAACAAACCAAAGCCTGAAAGCCAACAACCTGCCATGACTTCAGATCAGAGTTTGTTGCCAGTAAACAAAACATAGTTGTCACGGTCTGGTTGGTGGGAGGTAGCAGTCCCGACTCAGGACGTCAGGACCAGAGGCAAGATGGCAGAGTGGAAGCAGGAACGGGAGTCCAGGTGGCGTGGGGCTGCGGGTCAAGCAGCAGGAAGTCGCAGGGTTGAAGAACCGAAGGTCGGGAAGCGAATGCGAAGGTCAAGGAGCAAGGAGTCACGAAGGCGAAGGTCTGAAGGTCGAGGAGCAAGGCGTCGGCAAGGCGAAGGTCCAAGGGTTGAGGAGCAAGGAGCAAGGCGAAGGATCAAGGAACAGGAGGCCAGATGCAACAAGGCAGGGACCGCGTTGCTGTGGCAAAGAGCTGAAGGGAAATGCTGAGCTTTTATCCCTCCCAACTCTTGCCACCAGGTGCAGTGAGTTATCAAGTGGCCTCACCTGAGTGGCCACTCCTTGCTTCTCCAGCACAAGCTGAGGCAGGCCCCAGTCCTGCAAAGTACTACAGGCCCCAGAGCCTGACTCCTGCCCATACTCCTGACAATAGTGAAGTCACTGGGCAGAGTTACCACATACCACTAAGTCATGGTTCAATAAACTATAGTTGAATAAACCATAGTTTAGCATTTTGTGGTAACTAGGCCAGTATCACTACCCTCTCTCAGGGCATAATTTGACTAAGGCTCTATTTTCAATATAATGACTCAACTCTGAAACACAAGAAAAGATTAAAGTGTCCCTGAGCAAATGAGAGCAGTTCTCCCACTACTGAGTTATTATAGAGACCCAACACATAGAGCTAAGAGGTAAAGTCTCTGAAATCAGATGGAAGGATTTCTAGAAAGGTTTTCCCCCCTGCAAATTAAACACTGTGCCCCTTCTCAGACACCAGCAGAATTTCCACATATTTAAAATATCATTAATCAGAATATATAAACATGTACCTCTCTTCACAAGAGAGGTCGATTTACAGTTTGTTATATTGTTCTGATTTTCAACAGAGCTACTTATTTTGCTAAACCCTACAGATTTATTTCCAAGGTTTTGATTTCATCCCTTTTAGATTCAGATTTTGCCAACCCACACTAAAGTTAGCAGTGTCTGAAAGAGGGCTTGTCTGTATGCATGCCTATTGTGTTTGTTGGTGACTAAATGCTCTTAAAATTACTAAAAAGAGCCTAGAAGCTCCATTGGACACATGTAGAATAAAAAAGTTAAAATACTCAAAGAGTGAGAGAGTAACAAGGAAACAAAATATTATTGCAAAAAATATAGGATGTACAGGCACAGCTTAGGCCTGAAACATTTGAGGGCCAAGTAAGACGGTTTTTAGGCTTCTTTATAATTTACCTTACAACCCTTTAAAGGAGGATTGGACTAATTCATCCATGTTGGCTAGGCTCCGCCTCCACAGCTTGAGACAGTACTGCTTCTGAATACCAGTTGCTGGAAAGCAGAGGAGTGGCCTTGCATTTGAATCCTACTCGGTCTTTTTCCACAAGCAACAGTTTAGCCACTGTGAGAATAGGATGCTGGACAAGATGGGTCATCCGCCTCACCCAGCAGGCTCTTCTTATGATTTTACAGCCACATTTTTTTTGGGGGGGGGGAATAATAATTGGAACCACAGAAAGATACGAGTTCATTGTCCCAGTCATAAAAACCTCCCACTCCCTGAATTTGCTATTTGTCCTGGCAGGAACACTTTACAGGCAGAATTTCTGGGGTGGGGAGAAATTTCTGAGAACTGTGGTGGGTATTTTTTTGTGGGGGGAGGTTAAACAACCACACCAATTTAGATTGGAGGCCCTGTGGTTGCTATTGATATCGAAAAATTCACACATCTCCCTCATGACGTGTGCTTTGAACCTGAATAGGGAACTGATGCAGCCTGAGTCCGGGACCCAGCAGCTATGAGGAATCCTCTGAGATTCCAATTTCTTTCCAGCCTGACAGTGTATTTTTATTTTTTTTATAGTAATGGCAAAGTATATTTGACAGTATTAGGCAGTCACTCAAATTAAATTAGATCACTTGGTTACTTAGCAACTATACAAAACAACTGCGTACAAATAGAGCAATAAGTAACTTTCACCGTTTTTGAAAGAGTGGCTAGAAACTTCAGAGGTGGTTACAGAGATGCTGTGCACTTGCTAAAAGTTAAGATTTATCCATAAGCACAAAGGAAAAATGCTAGTAAATTCACAAAACTATTGTTGTGCAGCTTCAGTATCCGCTTCACCTGAAGAAAAGATACACAGTCTTTGATATTCTTTGACTAATGTGGATCAAAGGAGCAATACAAAACAAAACAAAAAAACCTTTCCAGGTTGCCCTTTTGTCCTGTTCTTCTCCGAAGGATTTCAGGACAGCCGACACAGTAGGTCAGGGGTTGCCGACCTTTTTTGGGCCGTGTTTCAAATTTTGGGAGAGTGCAGGGGGTGCAAGTCACAAAATGGCTGCCATGGGGAACGTGCCATAGCAACCACCCATGGTTGAGACAACCACCCATGACAACTATGTGCTTACCGCAGGAATGTCCCGTTTGTGGCGCTCACACAATACTACATAGACTGATGGTGCTGCTGTCTAATAACAACAGGCAGCGTTCTTCAGTACCATGAAAAATACACAGAGTTGCCATATGATACTCACTCTCATTTCAAGGTACCTGAGCATTTTGCCTCATAACTTTCTTTCTAGAGACTTCTTTATTTTAATGAAAGCTCAGAGTCTGGGGAACTTAGCCAATGAAAGCCTCCAAGGCACTCCAAGCCTCCATGGGCAAAAGGCTGGCAACCTCTGTGTCAGAAAGTAATGGTGAAGTAACTGGGGGAAAGTCACGCAGCGTGCTGCATGTCCGAGTAGCGTTTTGAACCAGTATCCAGTTACAGCACATCAGCTCTCACACTTTTCTAATGCTCTTTGATTCTTGACATGTGAGTGACGCTCTCTAAAAGTGTGTTCAGAAATATTGATATGTATTCAATGGCAAATATTTATCACTAATTTTCCAAGAGAATTTTTTTAAAATTGCACATACCACACAGGGACCAGACAAATGTTTTAGTATAAAAAGGAGGCACCGGGGGGGGGGAGTAAATTGTCATTATTCAGTTATTGCAGTGTGTCCTGGGCATTTCTTCAAAGTAGCATAGCTGGTACTCAGGACTGTGCAAAACCCAATTTCCTCAAGGTAGTGCTTCTGTTATAGGAAACGTGATTTCCTGAGCACTCAAACTGCGGCATTTTAATGTTGAAAAAATACGTTTTCTCTTTCCACCTAGTGCCATCATGAATGCTATGGGGGTTACTGTTGTATGGATATCATGGGCACCTAGTAGATCAGCAATGCAACTCTTCCCTGCATTATCTTGTGCAGGTTTCCAAGCAAGCAAAAAAGGCGGCCTATTAGTATTACTGTTGTTATTATTATCACTATATTTATTTATATCCCACCTTTCCCCCTGAAGCTCAAGGTGGCATACAGCTATTGTGTGTAGAGGTATTTGTTTTTTGTTCTATTATATGCGTTTAGAAAATCAATTGAAAAAATTGAAAAAACAAACAAACAAACCACCACCACAGAACCACTTCCTCCCTATCACATTTCCACAATTATTTGTTTTTTTAAACTGTTTGTGAAAGCTACATACTCTGGCCACATCTTCCCTGCATGCTAGTGAAAAAGGCACTTCCTGCTTTTGCTAGCGCATGGGAGGTTGTCAAAAGCTCTGAAGACAGGCATTCCTCCCACATGCTGGACCGAAGGACTGGATATATTGCTATGAAGGAATTGCAGGAGACAGTTATATATATATACGGGGGGGGGGGTTGATTCCAACCAACCCACACTGGTATTTTATTGAGCACTATTTGGCTGGGTAGTGGGGGCGGCAGCTGTGGTGAATTCTACAGAATTAACATATTTTTCAGGATAAGTGTAGAAAAGAAAAGAATCACACAGGCCAGACTCAATACTGTACTTACAGTCGGTTGCCTTCTGAAACTGGGAGGCAAGTGTCCGAGTCACTGCCGTCCAAAATGTGCACAAAATGTCTGACAGGCCATCCTGGGAGAAAAAGAGGAACAGAGAGATAAGCCAGAAATGCTCCAGATTTGGGATACTGTACTCTTCATGCCTCCCATGGAAGGACCACCAGACGCTGTCTTAAACCAAGTTCAGGCCATTGGTCCATCCAAGCAGTATAAAAACACAAATCTAAGGATTTGTCATATTGACTGTAACCAGCAAAGCCCTTGACCAACAGAACTCATCAGCGAGAGCATGGATGGGCAGAAAGGTTTTTAGTATGCACCAAAAACACACAATCACTGGCACAGGTCTTATTTCCAGGGGGGAATTATTTCATTAAGCTTGGAAGCCAGGTGAAAATTACACACACGAAGAAGGTTAAGTCATACAACAGCGATTGGGCGGGCGGGCGAGGGAGAAGCATTTGTAATGCTGTCTGTGAACTCAAGTAACAGACAGGTTATCATCTTGTAATACAATCCGCTATAGTGGAAGGAGCTGACAAGATGAGTAATGGACTGCATCCGATTAACTTTTCAGCTCAGTGGAAATTGTTTCAATCAAACTCCTACTCTTTTAAAGAGCAATACAGGGACGAAGGGCACCAGCCTCTTGTCACCTATTAAGTGTATTTCAAGAGCACGGGAGGCTTTTTGCCGAGTCTGGTGCCCCATTTCCCTCAGAGCAACACAATGAGTTCTCCCTTCCACCAGCAGTACACACAGGTGCATATATAAATGTGGTTTCAAAACACACACACACACACGGGTGCGATCTTATTTGTGTGCTTTTAGATATCCTCTTCCTTGAGTCTTCTGCTGTGCAGGTGGTGTTTTGCTCCTTTCCATGGCCATGCTCCCCTTTACTGCTCCCAGTTAATTTGTCTTCTGACACTTATGTGCACTTAAGAGGTTATTAAGGTTAGTATTCACACATCAACTGAATCTATATTTATCTTTCGATTTATGCTTATGACCACCCAATATTATTCCACTTTGTATATTTTTATCCTTCTATTTTTGTGGACTGGACCACTATCCTATTTTGTATTTGAATGAGTCGAGATCACTGTATTTCACTGTAAGAATGCTAGAAGAGACTGGTGGATCAGGGCCTTTCTAGTCTAGTAACTTGTTTCCCAAAACAGAAAATGCTTACGCAGAAGCTTATGTCTGCATAATGCTACATAATGGACCTTGACTGACTGGATCAGATGCCCAACCTTTACAAAAAGCAATTAACTATACAGTAAATATAAGAACAGTTTAAAACAACAACCCATACAGAAAATCAATTTAGATCCAGCGAAGGTATCAGCTGAGATAAAGAATTTATAAGCCTGATTGAAAGGGAAACGTCTTTAGCATGTGCCCAAAAGCCAATGGTGAAGGCGTTTGTTTGCTATGCAAGGAGTGGATGTTCCAAGGGTAGGTGCTGCCACATTATAGATGTTCCAGCAGATGACCCCCGAGAGTGGACTACAAGTCTCCTCTAGCTCACTGACTCATTGCAAGTCCCAACTATAATCCAAATGTGCCCTTAAATAACTACAGATATGCAATGTGTGGCAATTATAGAGAGGTCCCTAATCCACTGACAAATACTCACTTGTGAGACTAACTAAAATTCTCTCTATTCTGATGAATCACAGAACAAATGAAAGCCATAGGAACAAGGGATCAAAGTTACGCGTTTCTGCATTATGTAACATTATGCAATGTTGACGGTTTTGCCCAATAAATTTCCAGCTGGAGGTTCCAAGTAAACCAGAAGCACTACATCTGCTGCATGCATTGTATCACATGCCTCTGCAGATGTTCACACCAACAATACAGGCTCCAAATTTAGCGTACTGCTGCCTAGTCACAGGATTATAAGATTATTCCTGAAGGCAAAAAGGGCTGGTAGTGACAGAAATGTGAACCTCCTTGTTCACATTAATCTATCCTGATGCCACTGCTCTAAACTATAACTGAGTGTTCCAGTCAATTACTACCAAAGAATCAATGAATTCCTCAGAACCAGCCAAAAACCTGGCATACTGTGTCATCTGTAATAACAAGCAATGACATTACAGCTGCAATCTAAAAGTCTCATTTCAAATTATTTCTTCAACATTAAGACAGAACAAGTATCCTATTTTTAGACAAAACATATTTATCTGCTCATTTAGGAAAATCACAAGCTTGCTGTCTGTCTTTTGCAATTACCGGTAATCTATATTTGAAAGGAAAACCTAATATTACTAGTGAATTTCTCTCTCTCAGTCCTCTTCAAATAGGTGCGTGGTACCTATCGCTAGTCTACTGGAACACTAAGCAACGTGGATTGATAACGCAGATATTCACAGTGGTCCCCCTTCTTTAGTTATAGAAAGTTGCTTCTTGTACTACCCATCTGCAACAAAGCAGGAATCCTCCAGAACTTATTTGTCTAATACATCACCTTTTGGGATCCATCCCTTAAGCAGGTGGGATAGTCCATATGATCAGGTTAAGTGTGGAATGCCACCCCCCCCCTTCTCAGGTAGGGTAGAAAAGAGGCAAACCACCTGATGAAGCAGATTGTGGCCCACCAAAGCTTATGCCATAATAGATGTGTTAATTCTTTTAAGGTGTCATAAGACTCTGCTGCTGTTTCTGCTGCAAATGACAAAGATGGATTCCCTTCCTGGGGAAAATTACATCAGTGGTGTGAAACGGGCTCACCAGACAATCTCGTTGCTTACTGAGTCTGGAGAGCTTTCTCAATAAGAGCAGGAAGAGTTTAAATTGCAGAAGCAAGATACGACTGCCCCCCCCCCCCTTGAGGGGATGGGGAAGGAAGAGAACCAGCTGCAAAGTAAGGAGACTTGAACACTACAAGTAGCTTCCAAACAGGAGAAAAATCAAAAGCCTTCCAGCTTTTTAAACTCCCTCCAGCCAATGGTGGAAATTTACTACTGGGAATTCAAATAGAATCATAGAGTTGGGAGGGTTGTTGACATAGCTGCCAAGTCCCGGTTAGAAAAATACAGGATCAGCAGCGTCGGCACTGGAAGTCGCTTCTACGCATGTCCAGACATGCGTAGAAGCAACTTCTGCCGCTGCCCGCCCGTAACCCGTCACCTTAACCGATGACAGAGATCCCCTCACCTTCCCTAGAGTCTTGTCAGCGAGGACCAGCGGCGACGAAAGCTGGGGAGAGGCGAGAGAAGGGATGGGGAGCTGGGGATCGGGGCTTGGGTAGGGAGGGGGGAGAGCGTAAATGGCAGGACGGGCCTCTGAGTCACCACAGCAGCCACCGAGCGCTTTCCTCCGTCACCTCCATAGAGATCAGACCAACTCACTGCCGCTTCTAGTGCGTACTGAGACAGCCCCACTAACTTTATTACACAGCGCACAGACTGGGGACCCCTTTTTCAGACATTACCCCCGCAATGAAGTCAGCTCTACACCCGACTCCAGCTCCCACCCCCAGGCTGGTCTCCTGAGTTTTTAAGAGCAGCTGAGGGTTAGATTAGAAGAGGGAACCATCAGGAGCGGGAGCCGGGATAGTATCCCACCAATCAGAAATCTGTGCGCAGATGGCGGCATCGGTCGCCGGGCAGACTTCGAGGCGCAAGTTTGGGAGCGAGGCTGGCGATGGAAAGAGAAAGTGATTGAAGCTCCTCACTGGGAATCACGACCCCCCTCCCCCTGGCAGGTCTTCCTGTCCTACCCTGGGAGGGAGGGAGGGCGGAGGGGGGTTGCCAGGTTAGGACCCCAGGTTCAACCCCCACATCTCCAGGGAGGGTCTGGGAATGCCCCCTCTCTGAAACTGGGGAGAGGGGCTGTGAGATCCTGCGCCAAATGGACTCGTGGGCTGAGTCAGTGCAAGGCAGCCTCCTGGGTCCTATTTCTAAAAAGCCCTCGCATGTCTTCCTCCACTGCCAGAGGCAGGAAATGCATTAGAATAGCACTTGCTGGGTGTCCCTCTTCCGTGCTCCTTGCAGGCTTCTTACTGGGGGTGCAACTGGTTGGCCACTGGGAGACCACCATGCTGGATTCGATGGGCCCCTTGCCAAACCCTCCTTAGCATGCCGGCTACCAATTGCCGAAGGAGACTCTGCCAAAGCGGCCAATCACAAGGAGAGAAAGGGGCGGGCACAGAGCTGAGGAGGCGGAAGAGGTACAGTTGGTTGACGGGAAGCAGGACCGCAGTGCAGTGCAGCACCACACCACACCACAGCACCGGAAGAAATCCGGGGGAATTACGGGATATTTCGCCATTCGGGATGACAACGGGAAACGGCTTTAAAAACGGGGGTTTCCCGGGGAAAACGAGAGACTTGGCAGCTATGGTTGTAGAGTTGCGAGGGACTTAATCGTTATCAAGTCCAACCCCTGCAAATGCAGAAATCTCAACTAGATCATGCATGACAGATGGCTATCCAACCACTGCTTAAAAACCTCCAAGGAAGGAGAGTTCACCACCTCTCCGTGGGAGTCTGTTCTACTGCCAAACAGCTCTAACTGTCAGAAAGATCTTCCTGATGTTATGTCGGAATCTCCTTTCTTGTAACTTCAATCCATTGCTTCAGGTTCTATCCTCTGGAGCAGGAGGGAACAAGCTCGATCTATCTTCCATGTGGTAGCTCTTTAGACCAGAGCTTTCCTAACTGTGTGTCGTGACGTTGGTGTGTCGGCTGCAGTGTGTAGGTGTGTCACGCAAACACTCTCCACACTCCTCCCGGGGCTGGAAAGGGGTTAGTTTGACCTCCGGTTTGCTAGTAAAACTGAATTACTATGTCACAAAATGACGCATGTCTAAAAAGTATGTAGCCAACATGAAAAGTTTGGAAAGCTCTGCTTTAGATATTTGTAGATGGCCATCTTATCTTCCTCCCAATTTCCTGTTTTTCAGGCTAAACATATCCAATTCTCTCAACCATTCCTCATAAGGCTTGGCTTCCTATCCCCCTTGATCATCTTGGTCGTCGTCCTCTCCATAAACAGAAGCAGCAAAACTTAGGTTACTTAGCACTGGGTAGAAAAAAAATTCCTTGGGATAAGTACTTCCATTTTGTCCCAAGTGACTACTTGGGTCATGATTGTCGTGGAGAGCATGCTTGATAAATAGACCCTCTGGTGAGCATTATGACAGATCAATAAATACAGATAACCAACAGCTACCATTACATCCTGGGCAAGGTTTAAAATGTAAAATTAAAATGACATTCCACCTGTGCATTATTAGATGACTACTTGCATGTGCTCAACAGTGTTATTTATATATGAAAAATACCAACCCTTACTATGACACACTGATTTCAGTCCTTCTTTTTATACAGCACATAACACAGCCTCCAGGAGTAGTTTGATTAAAACAGTGAAAAACATTTATTCTCAAGCCACTTTGAAGTGTAAAGCTATACAGAGAATATTACTGTGCAGTTCATCTGCTACAGGGTCCCAAAACAAAGCTCTGAATTCTAATGTGGACAGGGTTTTTCTAATCAGAGGCCCCAAAAGCAGGTTTGGAAAAAGCATATTGAAGACAAAAGACCTTGCAAGTTACCCCATAAATATTTGTAAGCCATAACATAGGACTGCAAAAGATTTAACAATTCTGCATTGCAGGCCTCATGGGGCTGAACTAAGGAAGATCCGTACTATTTCTATAGCAACGTGACTGCCAAATGTGAGACTCCGAACAAAAGATATCATTTGCAGTAGTAAAAAAAAATGTCAGCAGAGGAACAGTGAAGTTCCCAATCACCTCAATCCACCCTTTATTTCTATTTGTGGTGTTTTGAATCAGATTATATATATATATATAATGCCTGTATATTTATGCTATTGTGTATATGATATATAGTGTGGTGGTCACACAATCAATTAAAACCACCACAGTTTTGAAGAGGGGCTTGTGTTTTGTTTCACTGCAGGCTACATTTCATTATATTCAGTGCTTTCCAGTGGCAAAATAACATTTAAAAGGTAAGCTCTTTAGGTAGTGTCAGAGGGCCTGGTATGGCTACTCTAGAGTAACGACTCCAGCATGGTCTTTTAAGGTCTTTATTAAGTGCTGATTATTTACAGTGTTCAGAGCAGTAAAAATGCATCCTTAAGGTGAGGTGTCTGAACTCCCGAATGGCGATTGGCGCGTTTTCTTCCAGCACCACAGCTTTGGCAGACCCAACCTCTTCCCCCTACGTTTGCGTCGCAATTCGGGAGTTGGGGGAATTGGCCTCCCCCCTGTGCGTCCAACTTCCTGTCCCACCTGCGGCCTGGGCTCCACAACCTTGCCTGAGCCTCGGACACCACTTCCTGACTCTCCGCTGGAGGCAGAGCTCTCCTTACTCTCTCCCGCGCTTGGGGATGGGCTGGAACTTAAGATGGGAGGGACTTCCCTGTATCCCTCGTCCCTCACATCCATCCCCCTCCCAGGCTCCTCTCCCCCCCTTCCTAGTGGCTCTCCGCTTGCTGGGGACGAGTGAAACCCCAAGAAGTCTGTGGCATCCGAGCCTGTGGGTGTAAAAATTTCCCCCCAATCCTGCGATCTTTCTCCTTCCCCCTGAGAAGACGGGAATCCCAAGAAGTCAGTGGCGTCAGAGCTGGTGGGAGTAAAAATGTTCTGCCAGTCCTCTCCTGCCTCTGACGTCGTTGACCTCGGTGAAAACCACACCTCTTCTTCCGTGTCCTCAAATTCCGCTTCCCATCTCCATGGAGAGCTGCTGCCTGCTATCCCTTCCTCCTGCCCCTCCCCCTCTCCCTCCCTTTCCATGTGCCAGGGCTTGGGCCTGTGGGGGAACAGGGCGTGGAACTCTTCCACTAAAAATTCCTCAGGTACTTCTGTGGCCGGTATCCACTCATTGTGGGACGGCGGAGTGTCCTCCCATGCTATCAGGTACTCCAGTCCTCTCACCCCTCTCCTTGAGTCTAAAATCTCAGTTGCCTCATTGAGCTGTCGGGCGTCTCCCGTCTCCCCCCCTCCCTCTGGAGGCTGATCGCTGTCCCTGAACCTGGTACTTTCCCTGTACGGCGACAGCAGCGATCTATGAAACACTGGGTGCACTCTCATGTCCTCCGGCAGTGCTAGCCTGAAGGCTACCGGGTTGACCTGTTGCGTGACCGTGAAGGGGCCCAGCCTCCTGGGTGCTAACTTCTTGCATCGCCCCCTGGTGGGAAGACCTTCCGAGGATAACCAAACCTTGTCCCCCACCCTGATGACCTCTCCCGGTCGCCTGTGGCGATCTGCCCCCTTCTTGTACGCTTCCTTGGCCCTCTCCAAGTGTTCTCTGAGCTGCTGGTGCACCGTCTCCAGGTCCTCTGCCCAATCCTCTGCCTGTGGGCCCTCTTCCTCCTCCTCCCCCTCCCTCTCCGGGAAAGATCTGAGGTCGCGCCCGTAGTTGGCCTTAAAGGGCGACACCCCTGTGGAGACGTACACCGCATTGTTGTAGGCAAATTCTGCCAGTGGCAGGCGATCCACCCAGTCCGTTTGCCTCTGGCTGACGTAACATCTCAGGTACTGCTGCAGAATGGCGTTGACCCGCTCCGCCTGTCCATTGGTTTGCGGGTGCCTAGCTGTCGACAAGCTGACCTCCACCTGCAGGAGGTTCATGAGCCGCCGCCAGAACCTGGAAACAAATTGGCGGCCACGATCCGAAATAACCCTTAAAGGCAATCCATGCAGTCTGAATACGTGGTCAACAAACAGTTTGGCCGTCTCTTCTGCCGAGACCGCCCTGGCACACGGTATAAAATGGCACATTTTGGACATGAGGTCCACCACCACCAACACTGCGGTCTTGCCCCTGGACGACGGCAGGTCTGTGATGAAGTCCATGGACACTACTTCCCACGGCCTGTGCGGTGTGGCTAAGGGCTCCAGCAAACCTGCTGGTGGCGCTCTGACCACCTTTGCTCGCTGGCAGGTGTCACATCCCCTTACATACTCCCGAACATCCTCCCGCACCCCTGGCCACCAGAAGTGTCTCATGACTAGGTGAGTGGTTTTGTCCCTTCCAAAATGACCCGCCGTTGGGTTGTCGTGCATCTGCTTGAGGGCCTTACCTCTCAGCTGTTTGGTTGGCAGGTACAGGGCTCCCTTGTAAAAAAGCAAACCCCTCCTTTCCTCAAAGTCTTTGGCCTGCTCCCCCCCCTCTCAGTTCTCTGAAGATGCGGGTGGCAAATTCATCAGCTGCTGTCAGTGCTGTGAGTTCTGCCTCGCTCACCACTGCTGCTCCGCAGGACCATGCTGATGGGGGGAAAATATGCCTGGGTGCCGGTGGCAACTCCTCCTCCATGTACTCTGGCTTGCGGGAGAGGGCATCCGCCCTGACATTCTGCTCTCCCGTGATGTAGTGGATGGAGAAGTTGAAGTTCGAGAAGAACTCTGCCCACCGTATCTGCCGCTGGTTGAGCACCCTGGCAGTTCTCCAGAACTCCAGGTTCTTGTGGTCTGTGCACACCTGGATGGGGTGCTTGGCGCCCACCAGGAAGTGTCGCCAGTGCTGGAACGCAGCGTGGATCGCGAGAAGTTCCCTGTCAAACACTGTGTAGTTGCGTTCCGGCTGGGTCAGCTTCCTGGAGAAGAAGGCACAGGGTCTCCACTCTCTGTTGGCGTCCAGTTGCAACAGAATCGCTCCCAGAGCCTTGTCCGAAGCATCTGTCTCCAGGCGTAGGGGCGCATCCTGCACCACGTGGAACAGGTGCTGGTCTGAAGCGAATACCCTCTTGAGGCTTTCGAACGCTGCTTGCGCCTCTGGTGTCCACCGGAACTTCTGCTTGCCTCTCAGGCAGTCGGTGATAGGAGCCGTGACGCGAGAGAAGTTCTTGATGAACTTCCTGTAGAAGTTCGCGAAGCCTAGTAGGCGTTGGGCATCTTTGCGCGTCCTGGGGCTGTGCCAGTCCAGGATGGCCTGCACCTTGTCCTTGTCCATCGCCAGCCCCTTGTCTGACAGCTTGTAGCCTAGGAAGTCCACTTCTTTGGTGTGAAACTTGCACTTCTCCAGCTTCACATACAGGTGGTTGTCCTTCAGGCGCTGCAACACCTCCCTGACATCCTTCACATGCTGCACTGGGTCATTGGAGTAGATAAGGATGTCATCCAGAAAGACCAAGCAGTTCTTGAAGAGGAGGGACCCCAGGACGTGGTGCATGAAGGCCTGGAAGCATGCTGAGCCCCCTTGCAACCCGAAGGGCATCACCAGATATTCAAAAGAGCCCAGAGGCGTGAACATCGTGGTTTTCCATTCATCACCCTCCCGGATCCTAATCAAGTTGTACGCCCCTCTTAGGTCGAGCTTGGTGAAGATCTTGCCCCTGCGTGCCGCTGTCAGGAGATCATCCACTCTGGGCATGGGGAAAGCCACTGGCTCTGTCACCGAATTCAGCCGTCTAAAATCCACCACCAGACGGCGCTGTTGCGTGTCTTTCTTGTCCACCCAGAAGACCGGGCTGCCCCCTGCTGCCTTGCTTTCTCTGATGAACCCCCGCTTGAGGTTCTTGTCGATGAAAGCGCGCAGATCCTCCAGTTCCTGATCTGACATGGCGTACAGCTTGGCTGGGGGTATAGTTGCCCCTGGCACCAGGTTGATCTGGCAGTCAAAAGGCCTGTGTGGGGGTAGGTGGTCGGACTCCGCTTCGCTGAAGACCTCCTGCAGGTCCCAGTACGGCTTGGGTATTGCCTCACCCCCCTTGACGTGCATGGTGGCCACCGTGGCTATCGGAGGCCCCTCCCCTGGTTGGTGCTGCATGCAATGTTCCAGACAAAAGTCCGATCCAAAAGTGATGCATCTCTGGTGCCAACTTATGGAGGGGTCGTGGCGCGTCAGCCAGCTCATGCCCAAGACGATGGGGGGGTCTGAGATGGTTGTGACGTTGAAAGCCAGTGTCTCTGAGTGCCTTCCCACCGTCATTCTCATGGGGGGGGTTTGATGCGTGATGGCCCCTCCCAGCAGCTCTCTGCCGTCAATGGTGGCCACGTGCAGGGGAAAATCCAGCTGCAGAAGTTGGATCTGGTGCTCTTCCGCAAAGTTTCTCGAGAAGAAGTTGGCTGAGGCACCACTGTCAATTAAGGCGAGGACTGTCAGGGGATAGCCATTTGGGAGCGTGAGCGTGACTTCTAGAACCACTCCTGCTCTGGGAGGGGTGGGCTGGCTGTGCTCCTCTCTGTGCGGGTGGGCGGGCGGGGGCTGTTGTCTGCTGACTGTGCCTGGCCGCTCCCCCTTGTCTCCTGCAGCCAGGCTGTCTCGTTTCCCTGCTGTGGTGCTGCGTCAGCTGGGGAAGGTACAACCGTTCCCGCCTTTCCTTGCCACTCTCTGCGATGAGGGCAGTCTCTGACGCGATGCCGGGGGGAGTTGCAGAGAAAGCAATTCCCGCCTCTTCCCTCCTTGCGTCTTGGCGCCGCCGGGGTTTGAAAAGCCCGCGCGCGCGCTCCTCCGATCTCCATCGGTTCCAGCTCTGGGCTTGGCCTGGGCGGGTGTAGGGGCGGGCCCTGGGGTGGGGTTTGGTGATGTGGTCTGTCCTGGGAGCGTGGGAACCAAGGTTTTGCTGCGCGCGTCGCTTGTTTGTCATTCCATCTGGATTCCTGTCTCACCCCCACCGCTAGCGCCGCTTTGCTTAACTCATCCATAGTTCGCGGTTTGGGACCTCTTGCCAGCTCATCCTTAACGTCTGCGTGCAAACCCATGTAGAAGGCTGATTTCACTGGCTCACTTTGCAGATCCCACCCCAGTTTGTGCACCAGCATGGTGAATCTCGCCCAGTAGTCCCTAACTGTCGATTTTCCTTGTGTTAAGTTATGAAGCTCCTCTTTAGTGGCCTCCATTTCACTGTCACTAGCGTACATTATTTTTAAAGCTTCTAGAAATAATTTTGCGTTCTTCATGCAAGGATTTTTTTGCGCGATGAGCGGTCTTACCCATTCTCGGGCGGCCCCCGTCAAATGCTCTATGATAAAGGAGACTCTGTGCGCGTCATCTGGGAATTCTGCTGCATGCAATTCCAGCGCATAATTTATTTCTGTCTCGAATCCTAGGTACTCCCTAGGGTCGCCGCTAAACTTGGTGACTAGGCTCTGTCCCCTTCTCACTTGGACTAGCTGCGGCTGGGGCACCCCCCCACCTCTAGCGGCTTTCTCCTCTTCCAACTTTTTCTGTAGGTCCAAAACCATCACCCTTAGCTGTTTCTCAGTCTCCTCTTTTGTCCTCACCTGGTCCACCAGCTTGTTCAGCTCCTCCTGCGCCCCTCGCGCTTCCTCCTGAGCGGCATGCAATTGCTGCTGTGCGTGCGCTGTGAGGTTCTGCAGCTCCTGCTTCGCTGCTTCGGCCTCCAGCCTCCAATGCTCAGCCTCTTGAGCGCTCATCGCTGCACTCCAAAGTAGCCAAAAAAAAGATTCGGGAGTTGCTGTCAGAGGGCCTGGTATGGCTACTCTAGAGTAACGACTCCAGCATGGTCTTTTAAGGTCTTTATTAAGTGCTGATTATTTACAGTGTTCAGAGCAGTAAAAATGCATCCTTAAGGTGAGGTGTCTGAACTCCCGAATGGCGATTGGCGCGTTTTCTTCCAGCACCACAGCTTTGGCAGACCCAACCTCTTCCCCCTACGTTTGCGTCGCAATTCGGGAGTTGGGGGAATTGGCCTCCCCCCTGTGCGTCCAACTTACTGTCCCACCTGCGGCCTGGGCTCCACAACCTTGCCTGAGCCTCGGACACCACTTCCTGACTCTCCGCTGGAGGCAGAGCTCTCCTTACTCTCTCCCGCGCTTGGGGATGGGCTGGAACTTAAGATGGGAGGGACTTCCCTGTATCCCTCGTCCCTCACAGGTAGGTACCAGGGAGAACACAGTTTACATTATTTTTAAATATTGCTTTTCAAACTAAAATGAAAAAGTCAGGTGTGGGTCTCTGCTTTTTAATCTGCATACAGATGATTCCAGGGGGGTATTATTTTTATACGGCAATAGTGTCTAAATCAGGGATGGCAACGTTCTGGTGAGCACATGACAGTGATGGGAAGGATCAGAGGCAGGAGTGGGTGTGGCCAGTGACCAATGTGGGTGGAGCTACAGCCATTGACTTGCACTGCAGAGTCTCCAAGGAGACAGATGGGCATCTGAAGTGGAATCACAGCTGTCGAGGAAGATAGATGTAATGCTAGAGTTGACCTCACCACCAGTAATTAGCAAACAGAATGTAAAATGCAGGGTTTATGTTACCATCTCCTGCTAGAATGGGCATACGGCCCTTTAAAAATGGACAAGTTCCAATGTGTTTTGTTGTTAGATCAACTTTCTAATGTGGACACACAAAAATCTAACCTTCTCTCCTCTCCCAGACACTTTACGCAGAGTGGAAAGGGATAGTATCATATGTGAAATTGCTTTGGCTTTTTAAATGAGTATTAGAATTTCCATGATTTATCAGCTTATTTTTAACTACTGGCAGCAGACTCAACAGATCCTGCGCTCCCATATGGCTGTCCCTATTGCTCAACAGACACTGAGGGTATGCATGCAAATCTAGATTTTAGCGGCTTTTTAGGCAGTTCCAAAAGTCCTACCTGGCAGCTTGTGACAATATGTTAGATAACTAGGGGACTTTAAAAAAATACATGATAGCCTTATTTCACTAGTAGCAGCAAAAGGCAGGTTTTTGGCACACAATACCAATGCCATCTATGAATGTTAAGGCCAGTGCACATTTGGTTTGGGGTTCAAATAAAACTGCATTCCCTTAGAGAAGTTCAGAGAAATAAGTACTGAGACAGAATACAATGGACTAAAGACCCTCCCCTCAGCCAAATAAATGCCAAATTATGGTATTGAAATAGTCATGCAAATGCTAAATATGTCTGATCAACATTCTTTCTTCTATTGAGTTCTCTTGACTAGTATTATACACTCTGCGTTCCACATGAGCATGAATTCACAATAAAACAAAATATTGTTCAATTACTTAAACTAGGATTTACAGTGGTCCTCTCTAGTACAATGTCTGCTAGGGAAGCGCAGGGATTTTTAAGGGCATCTCCCTCCAAGCCATCAAAAGGAGGGTTAGGGAAACTTTCAAAAAGGGTGTATCAGACTATTAAGTCACCCATCCATCTTCTGGTCCCAAAGACACATCTTTGGACATACATACAACCAAACCAAGCAAATAATATTTTTAGAAATACGGTGTTCATAGTGACAAGTTATGAAAAAACCCAACCCTATTCCTCATCACTTAGATTTTCACACATAGGTAATTTGAGTATACTCTAGACGGCTGTGTAGTGAGAAGCCAAAGAGATCTAGGATGAGACCATTTCACAGAAGGAGAATGAACACATGCCACTGAGCTATGAAACTTCTTCCTCTATGAGCCAAAAAGAAACTTACAATGTCAAACACAAAAGACATTTTTTGGGTGCATCTCCCAGAACTCCAGAAAATGAGTAGGGCACAAGAGTCCTTTGCAGAAGCAATGCTAATTCTCGCAGGCTTATGCTTCCCTCTGCCTTGCAATTCTACCCTTGATCATGCTTCCCACTAGTTTACCCAAGGCAGGTCCCTGGCCTATAGTTTCCTGGCATCAGTGTGTAAGATAAATTACTATTACTCTGCCCAATGCCTTGGGAAGGGCAGGTTCTAACTCCTAACAAAAACCATGTAGTTGTGAGAAGCTTCTCGTATAAATAGGGTATGTTTCCTAGGGTTTTTCTTTTAAGTTGATTCATAAGAGAAACTGCAAAGAGCATGCAGCCACAAGAAACAAGTTTTTGTTTCTCCATTTAATATTCATATTGCAAACTATTTGCACAAATGGTCTCTTCTCTCCATTAAAAAAATTGAATCTGTTGGAATTTATAGTCCAACACATGGAATTGGAACATTTTCTCTTTCCCTTTGCATAAAATTTGAACTTGAACATGAAGAGAGGAAGGGGCTCTCCTTCACAAATTATGACAGATGAATTGATCGGCTAGCACTGTTATTGGCCCTTGGGAAGATCATTCATCAAATTTGTCTAAATAAGAATACAGCACAATACAAGTGAATGGATAAGAAAAGGTATTCAGAGGGGAGCTACTGTAGGCAAAGGACAGCCGTGGATTGTTTATCAAAGACAGAATTGCCAAAAAGGAGAGAAGCAGATGGCTGAATCACGCGACAAACCATACAAAGACATGTTATCTTACTAATACATAAGATTAATTAGCCAATGCATACAGTATTACGGGGAAATATAATAGTGATCATTAATATTTTATCATTCTTTCAAATATGACAAAAAAGCAGTCATCCCAAGGGATTGGGCCTAAAAGATGTTATGTGAGGATGGGTCATTGTTTATGCACATCTCTCATGGGGTTATCAATTCCTCCCATACTTCAGTCTCTTGCACTCCCTAAAAAGCCATCCCACAGAGTTCCCCATCTTCAGGAGGGATGGGGCTTTTTTGCAGATGGTTCCTCCCCTCCCCCGAAAGTTCAGAGCAACATTACACTAGTTTGCATCCAAGGCAAGGAGAACAAGCAAGCAAGATATTCCTGGTGCTTTGCTGAAAATGGGCCACTTCATCTACAACTGCACACAAGGGATTCATAGACCAGGCCACCCCTGCACTGGCAGGCTAGCACTGCACATGAAGCAACAGAGGTCCTGGTTTAAACCAGACACCAGTCCCACAAAACATCAAATGGTTAAGTTCTGCTTGCCTGCCAGGTACACATACACGCTAGCCTTGTGTCTGTGCCCAAGTGACTATAGATCAGGCACAGGCAAACTTGGCCCTCCAGATGTTTTGGGGCTACAACTCCCATCATCCCTAGCTAACAGGACCAGTGGTCAGGAATGATGGCAATTGTAGTCCCAAAACATCTGGAGGGCCAAGTTTGCCTATGCTTGCTATAGATCTTGAACCATCCATAAATGCACACTCTTCAGGCTAGCCTGTGTGTCACCACTATTTCATTACCCACTGAAATACCAAAAAGCTAACACTCCCTTTCTGCTGACATAATTAAAAAAGGCAAGTTACCTTTGCAAGAATGCACTTAGTTAGAAGGAAGAGATGTGGTGCAGGGGAAGGGGCCAGGAGAGAAGCGTTACCTTTGCTAATTCTTCAATGAAGCACACCTGTGTAACTGGATCTCTTTTCATGGACAGTACTTTCCGCAGATGCTGCACCTGAAAAGGAAAGATGTCACTTTCAGCCCAACTCGCTTCTGCATTTCACAGTGCCCTCCAAACCGTGCCACGCCAGAAGAGGATGTTTAAATAGCCAAATACCTGCCCACAAGCTGCACAGATTTGATCCATCAGCTTTTCCATATTGGTCCACAGAGCTGCTCTAAAGGCCGCCATGTTTCCTGGTGTTGGCATAGATGCTCTTCCAGGACCACCTGTTTTAAGAACAACCTGTCTCAAAAACTTAAACGACAACAACTCAACTAGGGGAATTGCTACAATTAGGATTTAAAATACAGTATCTGGGTGCACAAGAAGGGACGAACTGGAACTGGTAGAGAAATGGAAAGAATGAGGTATGGTGCTAGAGCAGAAGTGGGCAGCCTGTGAGCCTCCAACACTGCTGAACACCAGCTCCCATCATTCCCTGATGGCTAGCGATGCTGAGAGTTGGAGTTCAATGACATCTGGAGGGCCACAGGTTCTGGACTAAACTCCCAACTCTATGATTGCATAAAAGTGTTGGATTTATACCGAGGAGTTTGGGGCTCAGATCTCCAGTGAGCCATGAACTCACTGGATGGCCCTGGGCAAGTTAACGGTCTTTGGACCTCATGAGGATGTTGCTAGGACAAAACAGGGCAACTCATATATACCACCCTGAGCTACTTGGGGCAACAGCGGAATACAAATGTGGCCAATGTAAGTAACAGCTCCTTCTTCAGACATGGAGGCCTCAATAAATCTCTGCCAGCACACAGTGAACAGCTAAATCGCCACGTTTTTCCAATGTGTGTTAACTAAAGGTAACCATTTCTGAAGTGTGTCCATATCTCAGTGCATTTTTTATTATTTTGGATTTTATTTAATTTTGAGGTTCATAAACCACCCAGAGGATCTGGCTGATATGCAATATAGAAGTGTCATGAATAAATAAAGTTATATATTTGATATGTTCAGAAGTACAACAGAAATTCAATATTACACTGTTATTTAAACACTTCTACAAAAGGAGCTCCAAACTCCGTAGTGTAGAATGGTAGAGGAGCTACCCTGTTTCCCCTATTTTAAGATGTAGTCATAAAATAAGCCATAGCAGGATTTTTAAGCATTCAAGGAATATAAGCCTTACCCCGAAAATAAGACATAGTGATAGGCGCAGCAGCAATGCCGCCCGCAGCAGGAGGAGGAAGGAAAAAATAAGACATCCTCTGAAAATAAGCCATAGTGTGTGTGTGTGTTTTTAAGGAAAAATAAATATAAGACGGTGTCTTATTTTTGGAGAAACACGGTATTGCCTCCTTCCATTGTATTTTAGTTTTAATGTGGAAGAATTATAAGCCTTTTCAGCACAGGCTGAGAGAAATTCCAAGACCTAAAGCAAATGTCATATTAGCTATGATGAGGGCCACAAGTCTAAGCGCTAAAAATGCTAGCTGAAAGCGATGCTGTGCTTAAAAATAAATAAATCTCTGTTTCTCAATTGTGGGACATACTTCTGAGTAAACATTGTGCTGTTATAGTTACTATGCTGCACCAGCTGTTGACATTACTTGAAATCTGGAGCGAAGGAGAATACCGTGCTGCAATATTAAGTACAACACGTTTGAGCTAAGAATGACTTGGAAATGGGCCAATTCATTTACCTCAATGTGACTTTCCCACTTCGCAGCTCGCAGTATTATCACATCCAAAGAAAAGAAACAGCTTACCAAACAGTGAAGTGTGATGAAGACTAATATGAACATGAAGAACTGTATTAGATCCTGCTTATGGGAATAAAATGCCTAATTACCAGGCACTGCATTAATACAGAGGGGAGAAGGCATAGTACCTCTGACCACTGTCTGAGAGGGCTGAGTCAAAACCTTAATATCCAAGGCATTGCTGATGTTCTCCTCCAAGGATACGCAGTAACCATCCACAACATTAGTGACGGTGACTTTCAAAGTGCCAAGGTTATAGAAAACCTGAAGAGCCGTTCCTACTTGGGTAGGATTCTAGACAGGGAATGGAGAGAGACACAGAAAGCAGAAACTGTCAGCATGTTAACCATTCATTCATACGTACAGAATTTGTGTACCACTTAATTGCAAATAAAACCTTGATATAAAAATATACATTCAAACTGTCAATAAAAAAACAAAGTTAAAAGCAAGTTTATAAACCCCAAAATATAATTAAATATAATAATATAGAATCAATATAATCAATGTATAATATAATATAATATAATATAATATAATATAATAATTAATATAATCAATATATAATATAATATAATAATTAATATAATAGATATAATTAAAATAATTAAAATAAACCTGTGAAATGTACATTATATACTAAAATTGCAGATTAAAAGACACACCAACTTTACAGTTAAAAGACTGATTCCTTGTGTATGGGGAATGAACACTATAAGGCACTTGCAAAAGTTATAGTTCCACATACACACACAAAAAGGAGCTGAGATGGGATAAATGGTGTAAGCCAATCCGCCAAGTAAACAGGTCCTAAGGCCTTTGGGGAAATGCAAACGGAACAGGCAGAATCAATAGCCCCAACCACCTAAAAGTAAAAAAATTACAGTGACCAATTCACAAGACAGTCTTCATTACAACACAACCCTGATATTGGTGAACTCCAATAGACCCATTGGTTCCTACTAAGAAAGAGATGATTCAGAACTCTCCTACAGCCATTCCATTCTATAATGACGTTTCTGAACATGTGGATTCTTTTCTCAATGGCAAATAAAGCAGTTAGACTGTTATCTCAGTAACTTAATAACTGGCATCCTGATCCTAAAACATTTGCTGCCAAATAAAGACTGGTTCCCGTAATCCTCGGACTTACAGGCTATTTTTTAAAATGGAGTTCACGTTCATTCTCTCTCATGTTGGTAAGTAAGATCACTGCCATACATTTGAACTGAGCTGTTTTGCACGTCACAGCAAATGCTCATTTATTTCAGTGCAACTTATTGAATGAAAAGATCATTGGATTGATGCTTTGCAGTCCTTGAGAGCACAACTGGGTTCCTTGACAGTCTTCATTCCTGAAAAACTCAGGAGCAATATAGCTAATCTTTTTACTGTATTGATCTAAATATAAGCCGTACCTGAATATAAGCCGCACCTTTAAAATAGAGGGGGGGGGGAGGAGGAAAAATATACCCGAATATAAGCCGCTTCATTCCTCACTGCTCCTCGCTCCATACTGGGGGCGGGGGAGCCACACTGCATTGCCAGCAAACTTTCCCCTTTCTAGCTCTCTCCCTTCCCGGCCTTGGGGGGAGAGGACGGGGACTACACATGGGGCAGGTGCCGCTTTGCCCCGCTCCTGGAGCTGTTTGCCCTGCGCTCCTGGCTGCATACCGTAACATCGCAAATATAAGCCGCGCTTTAACTTCTCATGGTCAGAATTTGGGGGGGGGGGGAGAGTGAGGCTTATATTCAGGCCAATACGGTATTTGCAGCCACCCTGAAGAAAAATGTTGGCTCTGTCTGACAAAATCCTCTCTAGGAATTCTTCACAGTTCTCACGTTTTGGAATCTCTTGCTGGGGACAAAAAGCTTTAATGATCACGCTGCTGTGACTAAAACCAAAATGTAAAAGCAGCAGCAGTGGTTTCAGGGGGGGGGGGAACGCCCTCTTTCAAGAGATCACTGAAATAACACACATCAAGTGCCTTGATGGAGCCAAAGCTCAAAGGGAGAAGAGCTACAGTCGATTTCACAGGCACACATTCCTGCAGAAGTATCACATACAGACTTCCTCATCTCCCGTTAAAATAACAGAACTGCAGAGTTCAAAGAGACCCAAACTTCTGCCACACATTCCTCAGCTGGTCCTCCTTTCCCTATGAGCTCGATTATTTACTTTAGAAACCTTTTCAGGGACTAAACACGCACACACTTTAAATGTGAGCAGGAGGTTCCTCATATCAACATTAAAAAGCAGAGGAGTTTACCGCCAGCTGTGGTCGCTCCAGGCACCGCCAGGAGTTTCTGGAGCACCAAAAACGGCCTCCAAAAACCTGCGAGAACAGCAGAGGGCCACCCAGCTGAGTGCTTCTGCATCTCCTAAGCACAGAGGAAGAATCTGGAAGAGCCACGAGGCCCTGAAACTGCCAGAACAGTGTTCCACGATGAACGTTACCCTCAGTCCACCACTTTCACATGCAGCGCCGAGAAAGAGAAAAGAAATGAGAGGAGGCGGCAGCAATGTGGAGGCTGGAGAAACGGGTGGGCAGCAGTGAGAAGCTGGAGATGCGGCAACTGGAAGTGGTTATGGGATACTGGTGGGCTGGATGGAAAGGCCTGGCAGGTTGGGTCAGGCCCATGGACAGGAGGTTCCCCACCGCTAATTTAACGTGTACCACCAACACCTGAGAAACAGAGAAATGAAACATTTCCCTGGTTCTCAAGGAAACAAAAGAACATGCAATAACTAAATCATGTGCTAATTAAACTGAACTAAAGTGGGAGCTGTGGGCACACTCTATGAAAAGCAACTGTCCTCTCGTTGATCCGGAATTGCAAGTATATATATATATATATTTTAATGGTATCTAACAAGCAGGCTTCCTTTTGAAATATTTTGAAGTATTTGTTAAATTTGCTAAATTGAGTAATCATCGTTCTGGCAAAATCTCTCCTTTCCCCCTGAAATCCCAGCCTTAGAAAAAGTCCTGTGTGAAAGCTTGATTCCAGCATTCCATTAAAAAGAAAAGTGCAGTTATTACATGATGGCCTAATCACGTACCACTCTCATCATTTGGTGACTTCTAGCAAGAAAACAATTACATCTCCACAGCAAGGCAGGTTATTGATGAAAGGACATTTTAAAAGTGCAATAGGTAAAGGTTATTAACCTTATAAATGTTTGTAGATTGCAATCCACCTACAATCTACACCAGGCTTCCTCAACCTCGGCCCTCCAGATGTTTTGAGACTGCAATTCCCATCATCTCTGACCACTGGTCCTGTTAGCTAGGGATCATGGAAGCTGTAGGTCAAAAACATCTGGAGGGCCAAGGTTGAGGAAGCCTGATCTACACTATATGCAGTTTTAATATACTGATCCCTATGGGTAACCAAAAGATTACTAACAGCTGATTAGTAGCATTCAAGCTCTTTACCTACTTCGTCAAAAAGTCAATGAAATAATACAGGTGCATTTCCACCCCCTCCCAACCAATTCCATTCACACTTACAGGGAGAAAGACAAACTTAGGGTTCTAATTTACATTAATGATTTGAGCAAAGATCTACTCCCAGAAACATTAATATGGAGTACAAAGATGTAATATTGTGCATGTGGCATAAATTTCACCAAGAGCACTTCTGCCTCAATATGCAATTCTTCAGAATTTAATGAGCAGCCTGGAGAGAAAACAAGAGGGAGAATGTATAGGTCTAAAGGGGACCATGCAGTAGAATAAATAAGTGAAATCAGATTATCAACCCAAGGAGAAAAAGGAAGAACAATTGTATTATTTTCCCTTTGCAGGACCTCAAGGGTCATCTGACAGAGTTTTGACTCTGCTGTGCACAGATGTGGTCTATTAATGCTGCACATGTAATCATAGCTCACCTAATTCAATTACTTCAGAACCTGTTAACAATCAAACAGTCAACAGCACAAGACACAAATGGAATTACATAGACTGGGGGAGAAAATAATTTAACACAATGCATCTTATCAGGAAGGGATGAGCTTTAACAATTACAAACCTTATTTTTGAAATGAGCCAGAGAAATACAGAGGTTGCCATATTAAATTACTGGAGTAAACTACACAGGAATATAAATCAATGGACGAGGCAAACAAAGCTCTACTCTTTATGCCTGGTAGAAGTGTGTGTATTTCATGTAAATGAGGGGAGAATTTGAGGGTGTGCTTCATCTCGCTGAGCTGCAAGGTCAGGAAGTATTGGTCAGAATTTGGGTAGCAGCAGCTACTGCATAACATCACAACTCATAGCACTGAGCTGCTTTTGAAAGCAGTTCCAGGGTCTAGTGCATTTATACAAGAAAGGGACACCACTGCCAAAACACATACGGAAACCACAATGTCATTCCAAGCTATGACTGGTAACTAAATGATTGGAGATGAAACGCATCTTAAAAGCAGCCACTAAAGAACCAGCTATACCCATGCAGATCCAAGCACATAATATTTGGTGATGTGTTTTTGCTATATTTATACCACCTTGACTGCAGAGATGAGACAAGGTATAAATTAATTAGTTAGGATGATAAATCAACATGAAGCACAGCAGACAGACCTGCCTGCTTGCCTCATGTGGGATGCTAAGAGAGTTACTAATTATATTTCTCTTTGGAATTGGGGCGAGGAGTGTTAATAAAAATCTCATTTCATTGAACATCCAGCTGCATATTTGTATTTCATGTAATGCTAAGATGATTACACAAACTTGCCTTCATTGAATAAGCTGAAAAAATATGTTTGTTCATTTATCTATAAATAGACACTGCTCATGTCAGGAAAAGGCTTTGTGTTGGTAGCTTTTAGATCAGAAAGGGATCCTACTTTTAATACTCTCTAAAGCAATATCTCTAAACCAGGCTGTAAGCCAATATTTCTTAGGGAAGCTCTCTCATTCTTAACATTTTTCAGGCAGTGTGCCCAGGGCAGTGCAGATTAACCCCTGGGCAAAAAGGAAAGCAAATCTGGGTAAGACTAGGACATGGAATATATATGTAAGCATTTCTCAACAAGTTATCCAAGGAAATCAACTGCTAAATTGAATAAAAAGGTTTTTTTAAGTTACTATAAATAGTTAAAACAAATATTTTTAAAAATCAGTGATTTGTTCGTTATTTTTAATCACAAAAACAGATGAATGTTGTTGTGATTAAACTAGATTTACCTATTTTGCAGATGGGGCAGGAAAGGAAGGTATCATAAAAACAGAGTGGGGGGGGAAATGAAAGGAGGTTTGGGAACAATGAATTCTTACACATGAATACTGAAGCATGAAGAGGTATTTTCTAAGTAGCATGGAAAAGAACAGACTAGTATTTGCAAATGCCCCATTATCCACTCCCTAAACCTTTAGTTCTAAATTTGAAGGTATGAGTCACAGACACCTACTACACAGACATACAAACCATGCATCTCCATTTTTGTTGAAAAAGTGACATAAAGGCTTGGGAGTAATGGGATGGAGAATCTCACTAGCCTCAGAAGAAATGAAAAACGCTGGAAAACAAATGAAATCCTCATTGTTCATTTAGATTCACTAACCAACATACATAGGGCAAAATGGCCTTATCAATTCATGAAAGTAAATGAAAATGCCCTTTTACAGTTTAGCTGAAGGCCGACACTTGACTGTGTGATTGTTCTCAATTCACACAAGCTAACATTCCCACTCAAACTGGGGTGTAGGAACTGGTCTTATTTATTTCTGTTTTATTTATTTGGGTGGGATGAAAACATAGGACATACGGTATATAGCTTGAACTACAGGTTTTGGTATTCAGTCAAAAGACTTAAGTATCTTAAGAGCTGTCTCCTCTACAACTCCATGTAAACATGGAGGCTAGCTCCTGAGGCCCTGTCCCTCTACCACCATGAAGGGCTAAGCCAGGCATGGCCAAACTTGGCCCTCCAGCTGTTTTGGGACTACAATTCCCATCATCCCTGACCACTGGTCCTGTTAGCTAGCCTAGGGATGATGGGAGCTGTAGTCCCAAAAGAGCTGGAGGGTCAAGTTTGGGCATGCCTGGACTAAGCCAAGGATGGGGAACATGTGGCCCTGCAGCATAGCTGCCAAGTTTTCCCTTTTCTCGCAAGGAAGCCTATTCAGCATAAGGGAAAATCCCTTTAAAAAAGGGATAACTTGGCAGCTATGCCCTGCAGATGTTGCTAAACTCCAACTCTATTCATCCTTGGCCATTGGCCATGATGGCTGGGGAAGATAGGAGCTGGAGTCCAGCAACATCTGCAGGGCCATAGGTTCCCCACCACTGGATTAGGCCTTCTTTTGTGTGGCTTGCCTTCTGGTGGGAAATTTACATTTTTCTATTTTGGCAGGCGTTCTAGGAGCTGTATTTTAAGGGTTTGCTGAATTACATATTTCAAAACATCTGACTGCTTAAACGGCCAGGATAAATAAAGATGGGGAACCTTCCTGGATGCATGGGATCTACCACCAGGGACATGGGAGATTTGGCGCTTTGAAGTCCTGAAGTTGGGACTTCAAAGCAATTTGAAGACAGCAAGGTGCTGCTAAAGCGAACATTTCTGATCCCTCTCCCTTCTGAAGGAAAAAAAATACCATTCTAGTTAGCAGGGCACTGCTGATTGCTACATGTGCGGCCAAACGGAGGAGGTTTACGTGCAAGAGAGCTCTCACATGTACCTAGGCTGTGCAGCAGCACCCTCACACCACATCAGGGGTCCTGCTCAGCATTGGGTATTGTTGTGAGACAAAGTTCCCTGCAGAAAGCTCTCTCACACCTCCAAGACCAATCCTGCTACCTTGGCTACATGATCCAAGTACAGTTGCATGAGCTGATGGGCCGGCCAGCTTGATATGGGGAAAATCAGACCCCCACGTTGGCCAAGACAAGTCTGCGGGCCAGAAGTTCCTCATCCCTGGATTTGGGATTGCTCCCACATAAAGCAGTCAGATTGAATAACTCATTATGTAGGAAGATGGCTCCTGTTAAATAGTAACAGTTTTAACCACATGCCTTATGATGGAGTTAAGTGACCCATTTTAAACACTTTTTCTGGGTTGGTCAGAAAGGGTTTTAGGCTCCACAAAGTTGGCCAGATTGGGTAGTTGGGAATTATGCACCCTAGGCTCTAATATATATTATTGTTTCATTCATATACCTTATGACAGTGATGGCCAAACTTGTCCCTCCAGCTGTTTTGGGACTACAACTCCCATCATCCCTAACAGGACCAGTGGTCGGGGATGATGGGAATTGTGGTCCCAAAACAGCTGGAGGGCCAGGTTTGGCCATCACTGCCTTATGAGGTAATATCTAGCCCCAGAAAGGAATTTTGGTGGCCTGCCACCCCTTAAGAACCCCAACAATTGCTCGTAAGACTGGTAGTTTAGGAAATGCCATAACCTTGGTAAGATGCCTAGATCATGAACCCTTTTGTGCATTATGATAGTACAACCTGGGCTTTGGGATTACGGCTTTGAGAGAAGTTGAGCGTGAAAGCATTTCCCGACATTTGTGAACACCATTTTTCTATGTGTCTAACGAGTGTTGGATTTTTCTATGCTTTGTATATGAGCCAGTGAAACACACTGGAAAGATCACCGAAGATTAATTCCAGTACTGCCCTTGGGGGCACAAGCTATGGTGCTGTCATTGGCCTGTTTTCCCGGAGTGAGTTATTTAAGTCCAACTTGTAACATGCCATATGGACAATTTAACATATGTTAGAATCCCAACTTCTTTGTTTAATTCTGCTGAAAAAGAGGGATGGGTGAGATCAAGTACTGTACTCACGGAGTATCTGCCTAGCTCTACTGTCAAGAGTAGATGCTGAAAATCTGGCAAGCAGCATTACTTTTTAAACAGCTCGTGGTTCTCTTTCATTTGAAATACTGTTGTCGTGACAGGTTTCTGTGGTACTTGCTTGCAACAGTCGCTACTTTCGCCTTCTCCATTTCTATTTTAAAAATGTAACTTGTAGCAACGACAACAGAAAAACCTAATTGGAGAGTGTGGCTACAGCAGCTCTGAAAGATCAGCAGGGAAACTGAGGGAAATTATTTCCAAAAATGCTAGGGCGAGCTGTTCACATGCACACTCTTCTCCTATTGTAACTTATAAAGAACTCGAGTCCCAAAAGATTTTCCCCATGGGTTTTAAGACTCTAGTAGAACACCGCAAACCCAGAAAAGCATTCACTGAAGCCTGTGAAGGCAAAGGAATATGGAGTAATTCAAAGATAGATAAGGACAGACATCTATCTAACATAGATGAAGATAGAGAAGGGTTGCAAGGGCAGCAGAGGGGGACCTGAAATTTTCCCCACCTTTTCCCTCTAGGGCTTCACCTTTCTAGGTATGTAATAGTTCATACATTTGGGAATGATTAGAACACTACTTAAGACAGTGTTTAGAATCCAATCAGTGCAACCTGGACATTTAAGGCTAACACTCACAGAAATATCTCCCCCACCCCCTGTGACATATATGGCTGGGACATTCCCATCCCATCATGTTCATTACCTGCATGGATCAATATCCCCAAAGCAACAGAAACAATAAAACCTAGGAGGGGGGAAAACTCTTTCTCATTTATGGTCCCCCAGGGCCCAATAAGACTCCCCACCATCCTCATCTCGCTAGGAAGCTGCCAGTTATAACCCAAATATCAAACAGCAAGATTACCTTTTTTCAAAGAGGCCCAAGGCAAAACTTGGACAGCAGCAGCAGCAGCAGCTGAGAGAAAAGCAACTGAAGAATCAGAGTGCCAGGAAGCTGAGGCTGAGCAGCTCTTGTGCAAAACCAAACTTATGGGGGCCCCATTATCACACCCAAGATTTATTTAGAAGGTAAACTGTCGAGCTGGAGAAGCCCGGTACTTGTGAGTAACACCTGGCATGCTTCATAATTAAACAGAAGTCAGCCTCCCATCTTCAAAGATGATCACCTTAAGGATTTCCCTTTCAGATAATTCACAGTTGAAACTCAAAAGATCTTTTGCACCAAAGGCTATGAAGCTTAGCAGACAGCATAGCCAGAGGCAGAGTCTGATTCATGACTCACTAGGAATTTTAGCAATGAGTATGGACAACTTACTCCTGAAATAAGAGTGCGTCAAACTATGTTTTTTCTAGAGCTGAGCCAAAATAGAGAAGGGTAGGTTGCAACCTGCCTTTCTCCCCTCTTGGCCAACCTGAAGGGAGGGTTTTTTTCATGGTGGACATTACAACTGCAGAGAGAAGCTCCCCGAACAACCCATGCCCCTCCACCTGTCATTCAGACAGCCTGCTCTTCACAGTTCCAGTGGCACTTGCTCACTTCAAATCAATCTTTTTTCTCCAGCAACAGGGGCGCCATCACATAACCTGTTCTGGCAACGTAACAGTTGCATTGCTGCATGACGATATCACTGTCACTAAGAAGATTTCTTTGGGGAAATACTTTAGACTAAAAGTCCCAATTTTCATGCCAAAACGTTGAACTAGACCAGGGGTGTCAAACTCAAATTCATCGGGGGCCGCACCAGCAGTTTGGTCACCCTCAAAGGGCCGGTTGTATCTGTAGGACTATGTGTCCACTCTTTATTATCATAAATTATTGTCACTGCATTCAATTATTACTGTTTTTTGTAATAATGTAAGTAATAACTAGCTCTGAAAGCAGAAACATAGTCAGAATAATGGCAAGTAGATATTCAAATGTACAATTATTGTACAATTTATTGAAAAATGATTTTTGGTAACTAGACTGGGTGGCGGAAGGTCGCTAGGGTTTCATGCAGGACCTTTGCAGAGCTACTAGTACCTGGAGATGCTGGGGTCCTTCTGCATGCAGGACAGATGTTCTGCCAGTGAGCCACCACCCTTCACCAAAGGGACTGGCTGAGGTTGACTCACTGGAGCTGCTCTCCTGGTTCCAGGGTTTAAGGGCCAGAAGTATAAAGCAGCATCCTATGTTTCTGAGGAGAGGGAGAGGGAAGGGGAGGGGAGGGAGGGAGGAAGGAAGGAAGAAAAGAGGGAGTGGGAGGGAAAGAGGAAGGAAGGAAGGAAAGGGGGGAGAGAAAGAAGAGTAGGAAATAAGGAAGGGAATAAAGAAGGAAAGAAAAAGAAAGAGGAAGAGAAGACGGAAAGGGAGAAAGAAGGAAGGAAGTAGAGGGAAAGAAAGAATAAGAATGAGGGAGAGGAAGAAAGATGGGAAGGACGGAAGGAAGAAAGGAAGGAAGTAAGGAAGAAAGAAAGAAAGAAAGAAAGAAAAGAGGGAGCAGGAGGGAGAGAGGAAGGAAAGAGGTGAGAGAAAGAAGAGTAGGAAAGAAGGAATAAAGAAGGAAAGAAAAAGAAAGAGGGAGAGAAGATAGAGATAAAGAAGGAAGGAGAGGGAAAGAAAGAATAAGAACGAGAGAGAGGAAGAAAGAAAGGGAAGGGGGGGGTCGCCGCCTTGATTCAGCGCCAGAAAAGAGCACGAAGGGACCCAGGGGCAAAAAGCATTTCCCGTGCAGCGTGAGGCAGCGGGTGTCCGTTTTAGGAGAAGTGCGTAAAGCCTCAGAGTTGCACGTTCGTGAGGCTGAGCCGCTGCTGAGCTCACGTTCATGAGGCTGAGCCGCGGCAGGAGGAGGAGGAGGAGGTGAGGCAAGAGGAGGAGGCGGCTTGCCGGGTCGGTGCCCGGCAGCGCCATGCGGAGAGTCCCGAGCCTCTGGGACGCAGCAGTGCTCTGTAGCACTTTGAATCCTCCTCCTCCTCCACGCGGCGCTGCTGGGTGCTTTGTCTGTGCTTCAGCAGCAGCAGCAGCCGTTTCCAGGCGCCGAGCCGTGGCAGGAGGAGGAGGATTCAAAGTGCTACAGAGCACTGCTGCGTCGCCGAGGCTCGGGACTCTCCGTGCGGCGCTGCCGGGCGCTGACCCGGCAAGCTGCCTCCTCCTTCTCCTGCTGTGGCTCGGGGCGCTCCACGCAGCGATGCTCTGGCCGCCTTTCTACCCCCCCCCGCCCCAGCTGTTTGTCGGCGCTTTGTCGGCGTGGCGCTTCAGCAGCAAGGTCCCGCTGCTGGGTCCCGCTGGCTGGGGCGCTTGGCGGGCCACATGACGAGGTCTGGCGGGGCGAATTTGGCCCGCGGGCCTTGTGTTTGACACCCGTGAACTAGACAGTGCTGTAAGCTGATATGAAGGTCTGCCCGCTTACAGAGTTTTGCATTACAAGAAATAAATACTGCTCAGCTAATGGAAAATATCCTCTGCTTAGGTCCAAGCTACCGTATATGAAAGACTGTAGTGGCTCAAACGAATCTGCTTGGGTTTTGATATCTTTGGAGCGGACCCTTCTCTTAGTCCCACCACCCTCATAGGCATGCTTGGTAGACGCAGGAGAGGGCCTTCTCGGTGGCTGCTCCCAAACTCTGGAACTCCCTTCCTGGAGAAGGCAGACTGGCTCCCTCCTTGTTGTCCTTCCTTGGGCAGGTGAAGTCCTTCTTGTTCCAACAGGCTTCTGGAAACTGACTGCTTTTAATGAAAGGGTGCTGCCATGCTATTTCTATTGTAATTCTTGGTATGTTTTAAACAGATTTTCATATATGTATATGGTATGGGGAAGGGGGGTTATTGGTTTGTTTTTGTTTTTTATTATTTTGTGTTTTAATCTTGTACTTTTATGCCCTGAGATCTACGTATGAAGGGCGCTATATAAATTTAATAAATACTGTAATAATAATTCTATCAATATTTAATTGTATTTGCATGATGGATTTTTAAAAATCATTAGTGGTTTAGCCTTGAGTCCCATCAGGGGAAAAGGCAGGGAATAAATAAATATGATGAACATGATGGTGTTGATAATTCCTAATTTGTCTTCAGGAAGCCTTGAGACACAACTTCATGGAAATTTATTTAAAAGGGTCTTTTCACAGGCATGCCACACACACACACACCTGACACTATAAGCACCAAAGCCTTCCACTTGTACCTGGTTGGTCCCATGACTGAGAGGCATAGCTGCCAAGTCTCCCGTATTCCCCGGGAATTCCCCGTTTCCCCAGCTGTTCCTAGCTGAAAAAACGAATTTTTTTTGTTTTTCCCCAGTTTATTCTGGCTGCAGTGCGACTTCTGGCGTGGCAGCCATTTTGGAACTGGGCAAAGCAGCATCAAAAGTCACTTCTGAGCATGCTCCGCCCAGTTCCAAAATGGCGGCAGCGCTACTTCCGGTCTGCTACTTCCGGCCCAGTCCCTTATTTCTCTGACAGCAACTTGGCAGGTATGCTGAGAGGACACGTTTGGAGTTGATATGTTTTCTAGCCCAGTGGCAGCTAACAAGTTCTCAGGATGGTGATTTCATGGAAATTCCATTTTCTACAAGTTTGGTTTGCTTCATGATGGAATACCGTGTTGTTGTTGTTGTTTTATTTTCTTTTTTAAGAAAGCTGGTATAGAAATACCTTAACCATTATGGGATACAACTGTGCATTTCTCATTCCAAATGTGAGGTGCAAAACACCTTTTGATACTTCTATAGCAACAAGGGCACTTGGGGCGATGCACACATCCAATTTCATGTTTCTAAGTGATGCAGAGTTACCCTCACAATGTTGAGGCACTCACAAATGAATCAGTCAGTGTGGCTAAGGCCAAAGTGTCTTTAAACTACGCAATAATGAAAAGAATCTTATATATATAAAAGGAACTATTTTTATCTTTGGTTCTTCTATGGCACAGCTCTTTTCCAACATATTTTCTAAGAAGTACAGTCCCAATACTTAAAGGAGAGAGATAAACGCCCGCTTGTCTCATGTCTCATTTAGTAACTACTGTAGACAATTTACTTTCCCCTTAAGTATAACCAATTTTAAGTGAGTAAAGATTTTTCAAGAGCACAAAGGTTAATGTTTGTTAAGGTTGGCATATTCCAATAAAAGGCATGGTTATTAATGCTTGCAGGTAGCTTGCTCTTTTTCTGCCCGAAAGGTCCTGTCACCATTTGCTTCTAGGGAATATATAATTCAGATATTTAACAAGGTTTTTAACTGGTTCATTGTAATGCACTTGCTATTAACAGAGGATCATATTTTATTTTAACCAGGCAAGGTTTTAAGCCTTGTCTGCTGATTATAAAGAGGTGGACATTAAGGAAGCCTGCTGTGACTCATGGGACCAAACACATTTTGTCTTATAATATTTGGTTGTTAGAGCTGCACGATGCAGTTTAGTACACATGGCTATAGATAAATGTAAGAAATCACTGCTCTCCTTAAATGCTAGTACTATAAAGAACTAGCACTAAATGTCAGTGGTATAAATATATTAAAATGTGGTATTCTGAGTTTAAAAGTTAAATATAATTTTTTTTTTGTAATATAGATTATCCATACAGGAATGTATAGCTGATTACAATAAAATAATGCTGATCATACTCTTAAAGGATTTTTAACTCTCATGACTGTAGCAGCTGTTTGAAATATTCATTAAAATTCTTAGCCAACCTAAACCACTTCGTACCTTTATATGTTACTCAACCATTATGAGTTAGTTGTCCTATATTGTTTCATCACATTACTCACCCCCATGTCAATTTTTATTTTTATTTTTTAAACTTCCTAAGCTGTCAGGGGTTAAATTTATCCAATTCAAATAAATGGGAAATGGAAAGTACCAAAAACTTAAAAGAACTGGGGTTCCCAGAAACTTCTCAAAAATAGGGTGGGGAAAATAACTCAGCATATTATTTTGCCTGTATCATATATTGTGTTTCATATTTATATTAGTTCAAGAGTACTGGAGTAGATTTTCCCTGCTGCTGTGTTTTTAAGTTACATTACTGCACACACCAAAACAAAACTAAAGATTATTCCAAAGTCCTGCAGGAGTCAATTGCATCTTGGGAGTGAATTTTACCTCAGGGCAGGCGTGGAGGTAGAATGCTGGATTTAATAGACTCTTAGTCTGTTAAAACAGGGCACGTTTTATGTACAGTATTACTTGAATTTGTTACCCGCCCTTCCTACAGGAATTGCAAGGCAACACATGAGGATTCTCATCCGAGCAAGGTCCACATTCAAACTTGCTTGGCTTTTACAACCTTGCTGCATCATATGCATTCAAAGCATGCCTTGGTTGGTTTACATGTGGAACATTTTCTTCCCTCCCCTCAGAAATAACTGGAAGCTGTTTAAAAGACCATGGGCTCTGATTTTAGTCTAGAATTTTGATGGAGCTACAGGTAATGAAAAGGCATGTGGAGAGTCTAAGAAAGGGCAATCATAAATGCTCCTAAACTTTCCTTATCTCTTTGATTCTCCCTAAAAAGACCTAAATAATGACCATTCAGTTAATCAAATTTCTCTGATAAAGTATCACAGAACCATGTGTTTCATATAGTTTCAAATGCAGTTGGATGTGACAGTATATAGCCAAATCTACGCCAGCCTTCACAGATGATCTAGAAGTAATCTGTGCTAATACTAAAAAGCAATTTCTAAAGGAGAATGATTTGTAGTTTTTGAAGCCCTATTCTCCCCAAGCTAAAATTCAGGACCTCTGTCTGATCTGAAAACAGGGGACTTTTTTTTTAGATTTCACCAATATGGAAACACGGATAAGCAAGGATCACACACACACACACACACACACCCCAACAGAAATTTATTCAACCTAGACTCAAACATTCTATCATCTGTTCCTATGGAAACTAAAAAGATATTCTAGGTTATATCACTATCAGCTGATTATACTGCAGAGAAATCTGTGGTTTATTTTAAGCCCTGGTTTGGAAAGAAATGTATTTTCAGTACATAATGTTAGTCTGGTTTTTAATTCCCATACTTAGCATCTCAGTTTTATTAGGATGGAACTTCAAAATGAGCTTTACAATTTTCAGATTATAACTAGCAACAAACAAAATTGTACATCTAATCAGGTCCTATGAATAATACAATTAAATCCCTCTGTCAAAGAGTACGGATAGAGACCAAAGTATACTTTCTTGCTAGGGATTCTAACTGAAACCAGTGAGATTGCTTTACAAATAGATAAGGCTAGGATCAGGTTACACATACGTTTTGGGATACAACTTAAGCTATGTGTAGAATGCTTAACTGTGTGGACCTGGTTCATACACTCCCCAAAAACTGCTCATCCATGTTTGTGTGTGCAGTCCAGCTCATTTGCAATGTAATGTGCAATGCTTCCTGCCATATACACAGTACCCCCCACAGGGATACAGATTCTGATTTGATGGAAAGGAATGAGCAGGCATGCTCCTCAGATTATTCTCTTTTTTGACATCAGAAGCAAGGAGACAGCGAGTGGAGCTTGTCTACAACGGCAGCATTGTTTCATGAATGAAAATTTGCACAGTTCTTTCCCCCCTTGACATAGTAAGGTTCAAATGCCATTTAGAACAATTGCAAGGCATGAATAATTATCCCACAGTTGTTGTTGCTGTTGTTTTTTGAAAAAGGAACCATGTACTAAGAGGCTAGGGACGCAGGTGGTGCTGTGGGTTAAACCACAGAGCCTAGGGCTTGCTGATCAGATGGTCTGCAGTTCGAATCCCTGCGACGGGGTGAGCTATAATGCGAGATGAGCATGCAACCCCAGAGTCAGTCACGACTGGACCTAATGGTCAGGGGTCCCTTTACCTTTACCTTTACTAAGAGGCTAAACTTAAACATTTTTCTAGAATGCAGGAATACCATTTCTAAGTAAAATCAGTTTAGTGTAGTGGTCAGAACTCAATATTAATCAGGGAGACTGAGGTTCAAATGCCGGCTGAGCCATAAAATTTACAGTCTCAGCTTCACCTCTTTCATTGGGTTCAGAGGACAAAATGGGTTGCTCTGCCTATTTCACCCTGAAAACAACTGAGGAAGGCCAGTATACATGACTTGAAATGTAATAATCTTAAACTTTTCCCCCTGTGCTTAGTTTGAGCTGTAGCTGAACCTTGCCATCTCAGAATCTAATAAAGCCAAATGCAGCACACACACACCCTCTCTCTGGCGCTTCATTTAGTGAACAAATAATAATGTGCACCACAATGCATACATGAAGAGCTCGTTAGCTACAATTACACATACGTGGCTGCCTATCATATGAAAACTTACAGCACAGTGTTTCTTTACATGGGACTTTCGGGGGGGGGGTGCTTGTTCTTGTGCAGAAGAGTCTCTGGAAGAAAAATGTCATGCGGAACGCCATCCTGAGCTTGCAGGACTAAAATGCAACAAGCACCCTTTCCAGCAGGTTCAAACAACTGGTTCCATAAATTCTTGCCAGATAGGCTCTATATGCGGCATCTAATTTGTCTAGCTCCTGGTGCTAAACTGAGACAGCTATTTGATTAAAAGGATCCCATTGAGAATTGTTAGGCAAATAAGAGTAAGTTTCAGACAGCGCTGCTTAACAAGCAAACCATTGCCAAACTTTCTGGTGGTGTCAAGGAGTTAAGTGGCACTTAAGCAGGTGTTTAAAAGGTGTAATGCTCTGAGCCCTCCATCTTTTAAATAAAGAAAGTAGTAATGATGGATGTTAATGAGTGCCACGTTGTGTCTCTATTCAGCACTGCTACCTATTTTAGTCCAAGTCTTTTAAGACTTTATTAAGTGTCCCATTCTCTCCAGGAGGACAATAAGCTGCTTAGCAGTGGGCCCAAATTAAGAGTCTTCTATTGCACAGCAAAGGGAATGGAGTATAATAGCCATAATGCTGCAAGGACAGAAAAGCGCTTTATTGATAATAGGCCAAGTGCTATTCTGGCTCACCTCAGCCCTTATATGTCTGAACTGGGCTTGAGTCCAATTATATTGATCGCTAATGATGTGAGGGCAAGTTTAACACACATTTTGAGGTTCAACCCCTTGCCGGGATTGCAGAATAATGAGCGGGCCATGAAACATAGCACATTTCAGAAGTTTTAAGGTGAAAATACTTAACGTCTGCAAGGTTCTTAAAAGGTGGTATAAAAATATAGCATCAATTTGATAAGCCAGAACCTAAGCCTTGAATGCAAATGTTACTGGTGTATTTTATCCATTTCCTTTTTATCCGACCCTGTTTTTACACACCGCGTTTTTCACTTCATAGGATGCACCTGACCATAGGACGCACCTCATTTTTTAGAGCAAATGAGAGAGAGAGCAGGCTTGAGAGCCGGCGGAGAAGAGGGAGCTCTCCTCCTTGCCCGCTGTCAAGGAGGCGGCCGGAGAGCCCATTTCCAGTGGCTACAAAGATTTTCCCTTTCGTTTGGGGGGGTGCGTCCTATGGAGCGAAAAATACAGTACACCCTCGCCAGTCTGGTATGCTTCAGCTGTTTTGAAACAGAAGTCCCATCAGCCACAGTCAGCGCATGGTAATCAAGATTTGTCAAATCTATTACAGCAGATTGTGGAGAAATGCTATATAGTGTCAAATGATATTCATAATAAAAGTAAGCTCATAGTGCAGAGGTCAGCAAACTTTTTTAAAAAATAAATCTTTATTGATATCAAAGAAAAAAATACAAACCAATAAAACCAATAAAACCATACCACCGCAATACAAGTATCGTGTTGCAAACTTTTAAAGCAGGGGGTGGGTCTACTGTCCCACAGACCTTGTGGGGGGCCCGGACTATATTTTTTTTGGGGGGGGATGGATGAATTTCTATGCCCCACAAATAACCCAGAGATGCATTTTAAATAAAAGCACACATTCTACTCATGTAAAAACACGCTGATTCCCAGACCATCTGCGAACCGGATTTAGAAAATGATTGAGACAGATCTGGCCCCCAGGCCTTAGTTTGCCTACCCATGGCAAAGAGAGAATCATAGAGTTGACCATAAGGGCCATCCAGTCCAAGCAGGAAACACCATCAAAGCATTCCTGGCATATGGCTATCAAGCCTCTGCTTGAAGACCTCCAAAGAAGGAGACTCCACCACAGTCCTTGGCAGCAAATTCCACTGTCGAACAACTCTTACTGTCAGGAAGTTCTTCCTAATGTTTACCGGTAGGTGGAATCTTCTTTCTTGTAGTTTGAATCCATTGCTCTGTGACCGCTTCTCTGGAGCAGCAGAAAACAACCTTTCTCCCTCCTCTATATGACATCCTTTTATATATTTGAACATGGCTATCATATCACCCCTTAACCTTCTATTCTCCAGGCTAAACATACCCAGGTCCCTAAGCCGTTCCTCATAAGGCATCGTTTCCAGGCCTTTGACCATTTTGGTTGCCCTCCTCTGGACACGTTCCAGCTTGTCAGTATCCTTGAACTGTGGTGCCCAGAACTGGACACAGTACTCCAGGTGAGGTCTGACCAGAGCAGAATACAGTGGTACTATTAGTTCCCTTGATCTAGATGCTATACTCCTACTGATGCAGCCCAGAATTGCATTGGCTTTTTCAGCTCCGGCATCACACTGTTGACTCATGTCAAGTTTGCGATCTACCAAGACTCCTATATCCTTTTCACATGTACTGCTCTCAAGCCAGGTGTCACCCATCCTGTATTTGTGCCTTTCATATTTTTTTTGCCCAAGTGTAGTGCTTTACATTTCTCCTTGTTAAAATTCATCTTGTTTGCTTTGGCCCAGTTGTCTAATCTATTAAGGTCATTTTGAAGTGTGATCCTGTCCTCTGGGGTATTAGCCGCCACCCCCCAATTTGGTGTCATCTGCAAACTTGTTCAGGATGCCCTCAAGCCCAAGTCATTGATAAAGATGTTGAAGAAGACTGGGCCCAAGACAGAACCCTGTGGCATCCCACTAGTCACTTCTCTCCAAGATGAGGAGGAGCCATTGATGAGCACCCTTTGGGTTCGGTCAGTCAGCCAGTTACAAATCCACTGAATGGTAGCATTGTCTAGCCCGCATTTTACCAGCTTCTTTACAAGAATATCATGGGGCACCTTGTCAAAGGCCTTGCTGAAATCAAAATAGGCTACATCCACAGCGTTCCCTTCATCTACCAGGCTTGTAATTCTGTCAAAAAATGAGATCAGATTAGTCTGACATGACTTATATTTCAGAAACCCATGCTGACTTTTAGTGATCACAGCGCTCCTTTCTAGGTGCTCACAGACTGTTTGCTTAATGATCTGCTCTAGAATCTTTCCTGGTATTGATGTCAGGCTGACTGGGCGGTAATTGTTTGGGTCCTCTCTTTTCCCCTTTTTGAAAATAGGGACAACATTTGCCCTCCTCCAGTCTGCTGGGACTTCACCTGTTCTCCAGGAATTCTCAAAGATTGTTTCAGTTGTTCTGAAATCAACAGTTTCAGTTGTTCTGAAATCACCTCTGCTAGTTCTTTGAATACTCTTGGATGTAGTTCATCTGGCCCTTGAGACTTGAATACATCTAAACTAGCCAAGTATTCTTGTACTACCTCCTTACTTGTTCGGGGCTGTGTTTCCCCTGCTGAATCATCTGCTCCATATTCTTCAGGTCGGGCATTGTTTTCTTTTTTGGAGAAGACTGAGGCAAAGAAGGCATTGAGGAGTTCTGCCCTTTCTCTGTCCCCTGTTCGCATTTCACCATCTTCTCCTCTAAGTGATCCCACTGTTTCCTTGTTCTTCCTTTTGCTATGGACATACCCATAAAAGCCCTTTTTGTTGCTTTTAACCTCTCTAGTAAGCCTGAGTTCGTTCTGTGCTTTAGCTTTTCTGACAACCATCATGAACTCCCTTCCCTTTTAGTGTTACTGTCCATGGGATCTCACCCAGTGTTTCCCTAAGGTTTCTGAAGTCGGCTTTCTTAAAATCTAGAATTTGAGTCTTAGTATGCTTGGTTGCGCCTTTCCACTGTATAATAAACTCCAGAAGAGCATGATCATGAAAACTCAGATCCCATCTACCACTGAAATAATTCTTGCTCTCTGGTTCCTAAATAAGGTTGGGGTGAGGGGGAAGAGAAGGATCACACAGACATCATGTTTCCCCACCATACAAAATTATCCCTTTCCCCCCACGTTCCCGTGAGTATCCTCTAGACCGCAGTGAACCAAACGAATGATAAAATACCAAGAAAAAGTAAGTTTTGAGGAGGTATCATACAAACATTTTCCAACAAGGTCAAATGCACAGAAATCAGCCCAACATGTATACAGAATTCTTGTATCTCACACAAATTGATATACAAAAATATTCCAGAAATATGAATGTAATTATACAAACATATGCCACCCTACAAAAATAAATGGAAAAGACTCCACCTCAAATCCTTTACTTGCTTCATAGGGCTGCATCAAGGCACAAATCATCTCCTATTGTATTCTTCCGCAAATGAGGGAAGCAAGGCCAGCAGCATTTCATCCTAACACTTTCATCTTCCTTTCAATCCAGATACAATTAAACACTAATAAAGTTCTTCCAAATAATCCTGGGGTTGATTGGAAGCAAGTCACTGGCCAAGCAAACCAGGCATGTACACTAATGATTTCTTGATTATTTTGATCTACAGCCTAACAGGGCTGTCAATTGTTCAAATGAAGCAAGATTAATTTTCGAGGGCATGACTTGTCAGTTGCGAGGTCAGATCTAGTGCATGAAAAGGACTCAAACAAGAGTAAACATTTCAGATATCAACATGTTCTTAAGTGGGATAGTTGCACTATTGGGAGTTTTCCAGAACAACAGAACCAAGAGAAATTGTGTGCCTAGGAAATCCAAATTCCAACTTAATAAAGAACTGGAGCAGGTGATGGCAAAACAGAAAAAATGTGCCAAAGGCAGCTATGGAAACTGGGTTCGAGTGGATAAGGACAAAGGGGGGGGGGGACTGCATCCACCGGCTAGGCAGTGAAACATTTCACCTTTCCACCCCGTGGCAAAATATCCCACCCAATATTTGCTTTCTGTGCAACACATTTTCATCAACCTATTTCCAGATATGTCTCCATGGTCATAACAGAGACTCTTGTGGGGAAATGGAAGCAGAGGGTAAGAATGCCAAATTCTGTGTCTACACGAAAATCCATGCTTAAACAGTGACTGCCATGTGTCACTTGCAGTACACACAGCCCAAGGTTTCTGTTGTAGCATGGAAGAAATGCCAGTTTTCACAGCATTTGATCCAGGTTTACATACTCTCACTGTGCATGGCTGCAGGAAGAGTCTCCCCCGCCCCCCACCTGCACACATAACTTTACTAGGTAATGTCTCGCCATATATTACGACTGGGACCTTGTGATGCAAGCAACTCTGCATTAATAGTATATAACGCTTGAACAATATTTTTTCTGTACCATACTATAATCTGGACTTCTCATTTATATTCGGTGAGATCCAACTAAGTAATACCCACAGCAGACCTAACTGAAATAAACAGATTTAAGTCCACCGAGTTCAGTGGGTCTACTCTAAGTATGACTGATATTGGATAGCTTAAAACAAACTCTTATTCTTAGATTAGGGCACTGAGGATGCAAGTGATGCATACCTTCCTTTTTGCAGCTAAGCCTAGAGAGATACAGAGTCATCTCTAGTGGTATTATTAGGCTTACTATTCACAATCCATAGCTTAAATCTCATCTCCGGTGTCAGTGATGCCCATACAAATTCAGTAGGCAGAAGCAAACCTGAAGGATATCAGCATATTCTGTATAGCAACATAAACTTGCTGATGCAAAGTTAACTAAATACACTGCAAGTAACATTCATTTAATGGTAGATATATTATTAGACATTACTTCTCTCTTATATAGCTAGAAAGTTCAATTAGTTTTTTAAATAAATAAATAAATACAATTATCATTATCCCTTATGAGCTGCAAACATCACACACTAAGAGAAAATTATTGAAAAATAAAGAAATCGTTCAAAGATTAAACAAATTTGATAGAAGAACATCTGAAGGCCTTATCTGGGATCTTTAAAAGCCGTTTGCATGTATTGTACTCAATAGCTTGCATTTCAAGCTTTAATTTAAAAACAAAGCCAAGTCCGACCAACCCAAGAGTTACAAAAAATGTGAAAAACCTTTGAGCTCTCCACAATTCTTCATCACGGAAGATGTTAGGCAAAGCAAGAGGTGAGAGGACATTTTCTGACATGTAGGCATAATTAAGTAAGCAGCAAAATATAAATCTCAGAAAAAGTTTTCTGTTCTAATCTGTTCTCAAGTTGTGAATTTACATGGGCACCATGATAAAAGCAGCAGCACATGGCAAGGCAGTCAACAGGGAAGATTCTGTTGTTGTTGTTAATTTCTATACCACCCTTAATCCTCGTACCATAGGGTGGTTTACAATATAAAAATACAAAAATGCCATAGGAACAAACAAAAACAAACAAAAATGCCATAGTAATAAACAAGAACAACAACCCCACACAAAGTTTAGAAGGCCATAGATTGTTTACTTAGGAGAAGAGAAATGTTTTTGCCTGCCGCCTAAAGATATGTAATGAAGGCGCCAGGCAAGCCTCCCTAGGGAGAGCATTCCACAAGCAGGGAGCCACGGCAAAAAAATAATAATGGCCTATTCTTGTGTTGCCACCCTCCAGACCTCTCATGAAGAAGGCACACAAAGAAAGGTCTCTGATGTTGATTGCATGGTCCAGATCGATTCATATGGAGAGAGGCGGTCCTTGAAATATTGCAGTCCTGAGCTGTTTAAGGCTTCATAGGTCAAAACCAGCACTCTGAATAGGCAACAGATGGTCTTTCTAAAAGGCTTCTTTCTAAAACATTAATCATCTACTAGGAGGGAGACCAGGAGGGTGGTTGGACTCAAGCATGTGTACCCCAATCTTTCCCATTCAACAAGTAACCAATATCGCTGTGGATTTAAGACTAGTGTGGAAAAAGACAGAAAATCCCTAGCCCTCAACAAGCCAAACATCAGACCAGGGCTAAGAAAAGCTTCTGTGCTCCAGCCCTTGTCAGTCATTCTCTTAGAAGCAAAGGGGCAGCAATAAGCACACAACTTCCAGCCTGAAAGCATAACAATCAGTTCTCATGTTATGATTCAATATAGTCATACTAATGCAAGCAAAATGAACTGGTGAACCCCTTTTCACCAGTAAGTGTTCAATGAGTTGATCTGTTCTACTTCACCATACTTAAAGAGCAAAGTTTTATTCATCTGCTTTTGAAAGAAAGCAAAATGTATTTTTACCTGAGTCTCCATTCCTTGCTCCAGCAACCGCTTAGCCTGGTTTTCTACCTCGAGTCGAGCTCTTGCCATAAAAAGCAGTTCGTTTTCAATTACTTCTATTCCAGAGAGATCTACTCCTTGGGAAAGGTAATCTATAAGAGCAAGGACATTTTTATATATTATTAGAAAACTCAAATAGCAACGATAATGAAAAACATTAAATCTGCTATGTATTGTTTCCCGTCGCATTTTCCTGCATAGAACCTGACATCAGTATGCATTCCCAGGGTTTATGGAAGAAAAGCCACTCATCAGTATGTGAATATCCCAACAGCAAAAATTGTGCACTTATTTCTTAGCTTTTCACTACGAAAAGGAACTGTAAGTAAGTGTTCCAATGGTAGTACAGTAAAAGTGGGCTGGGTCCATTCACAGAAGGGATGTTTTAACCAGCCGCACTAGTTTATCCATTGCCTTGTGCAGGCCTAGGCAAACTTGGTCCTCCGTATGTTTTTTGGGACTACAACTCCCATGACCCCTAGCTAACAGGACCAGTTGTCAGGGATGATGGGAATTGTAGTCCCAAAACATCTGGAGGGTTGAGTTTCCCTATGCCTGGCCTTGCGGGACATCTTCGAGAGAAGAAAAGGCTAAGGAGTAAACCCTACACACAAATTCAAAGTGGATGAAAAAGGTTCCTCATCCCAGTATATGGGAAATGAAAACAATTTTAATTTAAATGTCCATGCAGCAATATAAATCAGAAGCGTCCTTGCAGTTGCAAATCATGATGCATGTTGACTTGACCTGCAGTCTTGCAGCTGTTGTAATGCATGCACAAATCCCACTGAAAAACCACCTTGTCTTACACATGTTAAACTGTCACACAACTGCAATCAATGTTCTAGAAAGAAAAACAGCAACAAATCTTTGGCTGAATCATTGTAAATGTTACTAGCACCTTGTACATGCCAAGTTTCTTTGTTAGAGCCATTTTAAAAAAAAGTTTCCTTCAATAAACAATTCCATATTCATGTTTTCAAAGGTCTCTCATAAAAACAGCACAGCCTCGTCCACTAAGCTCCCACAAGATTTACCAGTACTTTGTTTTTATGCACTAGGGCTTGTTTTTGTCCAGAAAAAAAATGGCCATAAATGCAAAAAAAATCAGAGTGGTATCTTGAGATTTTTTTTTTAAAAAAATAAGCTATCAATTTTACATTTCAAAATAAACATTTTACAAACTTTAAGATATCCAGTGACCAGCCTTCTTCTCCTTCCATGGTTCATTTTACATACTTTCCTGCATATTTTACTGTAACCATTCAAATCAGTTTTCCACTTTTACAGTAATCAAATATTATTTAATCTGTTGAATTTATCTTAGTGCTGCCAGTGTTTTCAGCTGTATAGAGATATTTTCCATATATTCAATAAATGTTTTCCACTCCTTAAATATATGTTCTTGCTCTCTTATTCTGTGTGTTAAATCTGCAAGTTCTGCATATTCTGTCAACTTAAGTTGCCAAGCCTCTTTAGTTGGGAGCCCCTTTGGGGGCTAACAAAACACGGGCCACAGTTGTTGCATACATAAATAACCTTTTCTGACACCTAGGAATTTCAGTCTGGGTTATTCCCAACAAAAAAGACCCTGGTGTTTTGTTTTAAGTGTAGTTTTAAACATTTTTTTCAATTCAAAATAAATCATTTCCCAAAATACGGTACCTTTACCTTTTTACATGTCCACCACGTGTGAAAAAAAGGCCCCCTCTGCTTCTTTACACTTCCATCACGTATCTGATTCTGTTTTATAAATCTTAGCCAACCTACTCAGAGTTAAATACCATCTATGAATCATTTTCAAATAGTTCTATTTCAATGAATAAAGTAAAGGTAAAGGTAAAGGGACCCCTGACCATTAGGTCTAGTCGTGACCGACTCTGGGGTTGTGTGCTCATCTTGCATTATTGGCTGAGGGAGCCGGCGTACAACTTCCAGGTCATGTGGCCAGCATGACAAAGCCGCTTCTGGCAAACCAGAGCAGCACATGGAAACGCCGTTCACCTTCCTGCTGTAGCGGTTCCTATTTATCTACTTGCATTTTGACGTGCTTTCGAACTGCTAGGTTGGCAGGAGCTGGGACCAAGCAACGGGAACTCACCCCGTCACAGGGATTCGAACCGCCGACCTTCTGATCAGCAAGCCCTAGGCTCAGTGGTTTAACCACAGCGCCACCTTCAGGTCGTGTTTCCAAAGTTTCTCCCAGAGATTAAGATCCATATTGTATCCTATATCTATTGCCCAATGTGTTATTGAAGCTTTAACAAGCTCATCTTTTGTTTCCTATTCTAATAAAAAATAATACATTTTAGACAGAGGTTTATCCTCATTTTGTAAGTTCCCCCCCCCCCAAATTGTGAGTTTTAGTACAGAAACCCATTCTATCTAATTTAAACATATCTGGTGATATTGCAACCAATCCATAACTTGACTCCTTAAGTTTTCCATTGATTTCAGTCTGGTCCCATCTCCCCCAACACACACACACACTCCATAAAATCCAGCAGTTCCCAATGTCTATTCCCAATGTCTATCCATATTAACTCTCTTAATTGTAATTGCTTCAATGGGAGATAGCCACAAATGTGTTCTTTCTTTCCAGCAGACTTTTATTTTTATCCCAGACTCTATACAGATTATTCCTAAGAACGTGGTTCATAAAACTCTTATGGATTTTAGCCTTCCAATACGAAAAACATGCATGTCAGCCGAATTTTAAATCATGACCTAAGTCTAAAATGTCTGCATTGCCCAATACAATCCATTCTTTTAACAAACACAAACAAGCTGCCTCGTAATACAATTGCAAATCTAGCAAGGCAAAGCCTTCTCTTTCTTTTGTATCTATCATAATTTTATGTTTAATTATTGGCTTTTTCACCTGCCAGATGAATTTAGAGATATTTTTCCCCATTCTTTGAAGCAGCTTAGATTATTTACAACTAGGATTGATTGGAATAAAAACAGCATCCTGGGGAATATATTCATTTTAATGGCTGAAATTCTACCATAAGGGAGAGTTTCATTCTCCCCCATATCTCCAACTCTTTCTTAACCTCTTTCCACAGTTTAATATAACGCACAGTGAGAAATTCCATACCCAATTCTCCACTTTGATTCTAGATGGAAATATTATGATCCAGCATTTGGAGCTTGAAAATAATTTCCCCTTGCTCAACACTGCTTAAATGGATGATAACTGAATATTGCCTGTTGCTCTGAAGGCACTGAAGTGCATCATAGAGGATAGAGTAAATAGCCTTTACACTGAAGACAGTGAGTAGCACCTCTCTGCAGAAACACGTTACAGCTACATTTCTTCATACTGCAGATAATATTCTTCACACCATAATATGCCATTAAAAATATATTAGTCACTCCATCTGTGCCTTCCCTGAATATTAAAACTGTGTACTTCACCAGACGGAATAAACTTCAAAATTTGTGTCACCTTCTGCAAATAGATAGTGTGCCTCTACAACCACAACAAAACCATAATCTGCCTCCCAATCAATGCCATCTACTGGGGGTGGGGTAGACACCAATGACCATATATTTTCAGTATTAAAGGAAGAGTAATGTTTGTGCGTATGTGTCCTGAGCACATCCAGCCCCAGGAGGAGAAATGGCTGGTAATTTAATTCTTTATTGACAAAGCACACACTTATGGGAGCTCCCAAAGTGCACAGAATACGCGCGCACACTTTTGGCGACTAAGTAGCCGGCAGCTCCTCGCCAGGCTTGCGATCTGAGCTGGATTGTTGGCGCAACAGTATAACCAAGCTTCCATCCAAACTTAAGTACCCTCCTCTGATGATGGGCTGCACAAGCAACCTGCAACTTCTCCTACACAGAAGTTGCCACAGTGCCTGTCTCTTCAAGGCCCTCCTGATTCCGGGGGACAATGGGAGGATGAGACAGAGGGGGTTCTGCCCCAACTCTTCTCAGGCACCGCCTCCTCCTCCTCGACTTCTGACAAGTCCTGCCCTTCCTCCAGTCTTGGCTCCTGCCCCGCGTCCTGCCCCCCACCCCATCTCTTCCTGCCCATACAACTTCCCTTCCTCCAGCCCTGCCTTCTGCCTCATGGGAGGCACAAAACCCCATAAATCACTGCCCCCATCCCCTGGGTCAGCATCAGGCCATGCAACCTCTTTCACACACTCCTTGGCAAAGAGAGAAAGCAAAGATCTAAGATCTCTGTCTTCCTTTCTGAAGACCTAATAGGGACATAAGAAAAGCCTGTTGGACCAGGCCAAGCATTTAGCCCAGCATTCTGTTCTCAAAGCGGCCACCTGCCTGCATGTTGGACATCATCATCATTTTATTATTGATATCCCACCAATCCGGCTGGGGTGCCCCAGCCACTCTGGGCAGTTTCCAACACATATAAAAACAGAATACAACAACACCAAACATTAACAACTTCCTGGTTTGTTTATTTTTTTGCAGTTTACTTAGGGTTTCACTGCAAAATCTTCCGATGAACTGAAGATGAGAAAAGTAAAAAAAAATGACTAAAAACAGAATGAATTGAAGTATCCCATACAGTCATACCTCGGGTTACATGCGCTTCAGGTTGTGTCTTTTCAGGTTGCGTCCCACGCCGAACTCAGAAGTACCTGAACAGGTTACTTCCGGGTTTCGGCGCTTTGCACATGCGCAGAAGCGCCGATTTGCGACCCGTGCGTGCGCAGACGTGGCACTCCTGCATGGATCACGTTCGCAACCCGAGAGTCCACTGTACTAGATTCCACACTGCACATCTTGCATTCTGCCGGGCTTGCATTGTGAATGCTGGTTTTCACTGAAATCATGGGTGCGAGCTTTAAACTATGACAACTGACATTTCTTTTTTTTTTTTTTTTTTTTTTTTTTTTTTTTATAAACAAACCTTTATTTCGTATTTTATAATTACAAACGAGAACATAAAACATATACCATAAATCATAAATTATATATCAAAGTTACATAACAAAATCATAAAGCATAAATCAATGAAGTAGAAAAAGAAGTAGAAGAGAAAAAAGAGAAAAAAAAAAAAAAAAAAAAAAAAAGAAAAAAAAAGAAAAAAAAGAAGAAGAAAAAGAAGAAAAAAAGGAGTATAGCATATATATATACTCCCGTGCATATGTAATATGTGTGCATACACACATACATATACATACCAGGTAAAAAACAACACTTACATAAACATAGAAATATAATACAGATTAAAAAAGAAAAAGAAAAAAGGGAAAAAAAAACAAAAACATATTTCCTATTGTTTGAACATTGCTTCCCTTTATCAGTTCTACCTTGTCCTGCTTTATCTCTATCCCCGCATTATCTACCAATTTAACATTTCCTCCATTAATTACCCATTTGTTATTCATCCTATATGTATTTTACTCAAAGCATATCACCAAACTTGTCTTTATTTTCTCTTTTTTAAGATACTCTTCAACATATTTCCATTCTGCTTTACTTTTCTGTATCGGGATATCTCTAATTGCTGCTGTCATCTTTGCTAAGTTCATGAATTCCACTAATTTTACTTGCCATTCACCAATTGTTGGTACTTTCTCTCCTTTCCAGTTCTTTGCTATGAGAAGGCGAGCTGCAGCACATGCATATAATAATATATTTTTCCTATCGTTAGGGAAATTATCTGGCACCATACTCAATAACATTATCTCTGGTTTTTTCTCAAATGTAAACTTAAGCATCTTTTTTAATTTTTCATACACATTGTTCCAGAATTCATGTATTTTATCACACAGCCACCAGCAATGGTAATAATTTCCTAATTTCTTTTTGCATTTCCAACATTCTTTCGAGTTAGTTTTATAAATTTTTGCTATCTTTTCCGGTGTGAGATGCCACCTGTATATTATCTTCATCATGTTCTCTTTTATATTTGAACAAGCTGTAAATTTCATGCCTTCCCTCCACAAATTATCCCATTGCTTTCTGAATATCGGTCTTCCTAAATCTTGTGCCCACCTTATCATTGTACATTTGACTTCTTCATCTTTCAATTCCCACTCTAACAAGTGGCTGTATAATTTTGCTAATAGTTTACTTTCATTATCTAACAAGATCTCCTGTAATTTAGATTTGTTATCTATAAAACCAATTTCCCTGTGCTTGTTTAAAAGACTCTGCATCTGATGGTATTGCAGCCAACTCGAACACTTATCCTTAATCTCATAGTACGGTTTCAATATTAATTTCCCATTTTCCTTAATCAATAATTCTTGATAGGTTAGCCATCTTTTGTCATAAATTCTACTACATACGGCCGTCATCTCTAAAGGTGATGTCCACCAAGGCGTTTTCGATTCCAACAGGTGTTTATAATCCATCCAGATCTTTAATAATGCTTTTTTGAAAACGTGATCTGAGAATTCTTTGGGGTTTCCTCTCTTTTCGTTTAATAAATATGTGTGCCAGCCTGCTAAATTTCTAAACCCTTCCAAATCCAAAATTTCTTTATCTTCCAATTTTATCCAATCCTTGACCCAGCACAAGCCTGCCGCGGCATAATAGATCTTTAAGTCTGGGACTCCCCACCCCCCTCTTTCCTCAATGTCAGTAAGTAGCCTAAATTGAATCCTAGCTTTTTTCCCCTCCCATATAAATTTACTTAAATCCCTTCTCCAATTCTCAAAAACCTCTTTTTTATCTATAATAGGAAGCATTTGAGACATTTGAGTCTAAGAAGCATAGACAACTGACATTTCTTTTGCACTTCGGGCTCAGACAAAACTTGTTGGCACAAATTCCTTGTTTCATAAGCACAAGGAAATCAACTTCTCATCTCTCACTGACAAAATCAAATTGTCACACGTCTCATACTCTTATGGTTTGAAGTGACAAACAGACCAAGTTGTTTAAATGGGGCCAGGATGAAGCCTGGCAGAACACAGCCACTGAGCTGCCACCATCCTGCTGCTTATCCTGAGGCATGCTTTCGCTAATGGGGCTTCCCGCTGTGCACGATTTTCATTCGCATCCTGGGGCAAGTTTGCAACCAGGAGCAGCTACTTCCGGGTTAGCAGAGCTCGTAACCTGAAGCGTTCGTAACCAGAGGTACCACTGTATTGGATGTTGAGAGTCAAATGCACATGCAAGCACTATTATGAAGACCAGATTGAAATGCATAATAGCTTTCATTTATACAGGCATCTAATTATAAGGAGAATTTGAATTATAGCTATCAAGTTAATGATTTATTCTTTATATATCAGGTCGTCAAATGCCGTTTCATCATAAAATACTTTTTATGATACTCACAGAACAGGAAAGCGTTATCAATAAAAGCAGCTAATGCTTTTGAAATAGTTGTTCTGGTTTCCATGACTGAACATTTCACTGGAAACAAGGGCATTCTAATACCAGCTCTCTCCTCCCACCAACTCATCCTATGGTCTTGGGCATGTCACTCCTCTTCTCCTTGCTTGTTGAAGGTGTTCTGTCTTTAAAACAGGAAGGGCCTATGGTGCATTACAGTAAACAAATAAGAAGGATGTTCTTTCTGGACTAGAGATTAAAGCAAAATGTGAACAATAAGGACAAACCTCAGCCTTGATGGTTTCTTCCCACCTTTGGAACCCCACACTCCTTGAGGTTCAAATCAGGTGGGAATTCAGGAGAAATATGAATTGCAGAATTAGGGATTTCCAGTATTGCCTAGTGGACACTACTGTGAAGGTACAGCTTTCACGATGCTGTAAAGTGTGCTGGTCGTAGCAGCAGCCACCCTTTAAGAGTGTCAGAGGCTGCATCTCCAGGTCTGCCTGGACCAGGAGCCCTTTTAGACTACTCATCTTCTAAAGCCTAACCTGGGCCATCACATATGTATCAAGGTAGGCCAGAAAAACAATCAAGTAAATAAGGCATGGCATCACATTCGTTGTAGAACATTCACTTTGTCCTGCAAGCTGAGTAATAAGATTCCCCCCTTTTGTTTAATTCTATTTTGGTATGCACAAATAAAAGTATCCAGCTTCAGTTTAACTGACCTTGAAACATTTTCAGGAATGTTTAAAACAATCAGTTTTCTAATGAAAGGGACATCTATCTAAATTCATTCCTAAAGGAACACATCCAATAAGACACTTACTGAGATTTATTCCAATGGGCTTTGCGGCCTGAAAGCTCCAAGTTATCTAGCAGTAATTTAGGGGAAGTTTCCTGAAAACAAGAGGGCATCAGCAACATATAAGGGCATTTTTTTTGAAAAATGGATTGCCAAATTTTTCTGGTCATGCATTTGGAGGGTTGCCTGGTGATGCAGATGAATACCAGCAACACTGCCAAATACCACCCATGGTTGACTGGGGAAGGTATGGAACCTCTAGCCATGATTGGAGGGTGATTGTTAATTAAGTGTACCTGGGAAGATTCACTCTACTGGTAAGCCAAAACTGTAGATGGTATCTGTGAAGGAACTCCCAACAGAATCTATTAAAAGCCTTCCATGAACCCAGCAATGGTACCTGTGGAGAAACCTCTTGTTCTGCCGCTGCTGTCATATTCAGAAGAAGCCTATGACTGTTTGCCCTTTGACACTCCATACCTAAGTCCTACCCAAGCAGGGTGCAGCATGATAGTGGTTCATATACTTAAGGAATTCCATGTTGCAATTTTTTAAAAAAACACCAAAACTGAGGAGATAATTCAACTCTAACTCGCACCTCCATATGGTTTCCAGAGCAGAGAGATGCATGCCTCATTCATTACCTTGGGCTCTCAGAAACTGTCATGTCTCCCAGCAAGGCTTCTGATTACTTTTCTTCTTCTTTTTTAACGTGCTGTACAATAGCCACCAGGACCAAGGTTTTTCCCAGCCCTATTAGCTTTATGCTCTGTTCTATTTTTAGATGTGTTAAGGAAGATCTCAAAAGAAACTGTGCTGCACTTCAGATAGATGAGAAATTTCACACTGTACAAGGAGAATTTCCTTAGAAGAAAATCCATTGTTGTCCCTTCTTGTAAGACATTGTCCCCTTCGTATGGGTCTGAATAAAACTGCTTAAACAGTCCATTTATATTTTCAGGGTTTTTTTTTTTAACCTATAAGCTAAGTGCCTGTCAGCATGATCCCCAGACTCCCAGAACAATTGCCAGGTGTGTTTAATTAGGAAGGCTCCCCTGCAGAAACCTAGCTATACTTATCGAGATTACGTCTTCCTCTGTGTTGGACAGCAGATAAAAACAAGTTCCTGTTTCCCAACAGATCTGTATTTGCAATTTGAATCAGGTAGGTTCAATTCAGTATGTATTGAAATGTCCCTTATATGGTGGGCCGGGGGGGGGGAAGTACTGTATTGGGAAATAAAGTGGACCCTCGGGTTACGTTACCTTCGGATAACGTAATCTTTGGGTTGTGAGCATGGCAAGTTTGCCGCTTCATACATGCACAGAAGCGCTCTGCGGCGCCGTGCACAGAAGGGGTCCTCCAGTTACGAAATTTTTGGGATCCATTCATAACCGGAGGTACCACTGTATTTGGTGTAAATTAACAACCTATTCTGACCAAGACATCATTAGTTTTTTATCAGAAGATCTTCACCAGGGATCCCCAAACTTCGGCCCTCCAGATTTTTGGACTACAATTCCCATCTTCCCCAACCACTGGTCCTGTTAGCTAGGGATCATGGGAGTTGTAAGCCAAAACATCTGGAGGGCCGCAGTTTGGGGATGCCTGATCTTCACCTTTTTGTGACCCATAGAACAGGTCTGTCTGCTTTAGCTGCAAGGAAACACTGGGTGGGGAAAAGGGAAAGACCAGGATGCCTAGGGAGGAGCTTCTTAAACTGATAATAGAACTTTTGGGGATTTTGTTGTATTGCGATACTTTTTAAAATAGCATTATTTTATTTCACTGTAATTTGTTTAACAGAAATTATACATGGAAGCTACTTGAAAGTGACCGAGGCAATGGCTAGTATAAAAGTTGGCTGCTGATAATAATGATGAGGTTAGCTTGCCCTGCAATCAGTTTGTTTACAGCTAAATTACTTGGAAGCAGTTCATTTTGGGGTCAAGGGTATTCACCTAGCCACCTTTGATTTCTCCATTCTGATACAAAAAGCTCTTTAGCCCTAGTTTTTTCCTAGGAAAAAGGAAAGTAAATTATGTATCACCATCAATATGTCTTCATTGCATCCTGATAATAGCCAGGGAATCAGCCATTCAGCACCAGAAATTCCTGAACGCACAACATCACAGTATGAAGACATGCAGCGATGATGTATTGAAGTGTCAGAGAGGTTTTTTGCTCCACAGCAATGCTTCCCTGGTCAACAGAACACAGGCAGAAGCAACAGAACACAGGCAGAAATTAGAATGCGCCTTACAGAGGCTTGCAGAGTCTGCCTGCCAATGGGAATCTGGAGACAGTTTTCCAGGCACTGTGACAAAAAGGTGCAGTCTCTACTAATAAGAAGCATCAGCATCTCAGACATCCTAGATGTCATATGGACAAGTGCACGATAACCCATGTGATGGATCAGGTTCTACCCAGCACGTCTTTGTTTAGGAGTAAATCCGTAACTTAATCATCTCTCTTTTAAGACTGTGATATTTTGATACTTATAGGAAAGTATGGTATCCTCTCTTACTTGGCTAGACTTCGGCACCAAAAACTTGGCCTAAATCTTTTGCAACCAATTTACATTTAGTTTCGGCATTTGTTTTGTGTAAGGAATCAATGTCAACTCTCTTTTTATAGATATCTTAGTAGTTGCTTGTAGGCTGGAAAAAGCTTTCACGTTCCTTGTTAAATTTTTAAGGAGGAGCCTTCTTATGTTGCAAGAGGGTTAAATGCTGTATCAGAACATTATGGGCCCAGGATGTATACTGGGTTTACTCATCCAATTTTATTCTGTAGCATGCATCCAAGTGCAATTCTTTATTACCCAGTGACTCTTCTGATTCTCTGCAAAAGAAAAGAAACCTGAAATCTAAATTTATATGAAAGTACAAAACCAAAGATTGAAAAAGAAAACAAAAATTAAAACAAAACTCAGAGTAGGAACACCTCCAGAACTGAGGGTCCCATTCACTCTCCTATGACACAGGTTGGCCTCATGGAAAAGTCTCGCCTGAGATCCCCCCTATAATAGCATTGCTTAAAAGGTAAAGGTAAAGGGGCCCCTGACCATTAGGTCCAGTCGTGACCGACTCTGGGGTTGCATGCTCATCTCGCATTATTGGCCGAGGGAGCCGGCGTATAGCTTCCAGGTCATGTGGCCAGCATGACAAAGCCACTTCTGGCAAACCAGAGCAGCACATGGAAACGCCGTTTACCTTCCTGCTGTAGCGGTTCCTATTTATCTTCTTGCACTTTGACGTGCTTTTGAACTGCTAGGTTGGCAGGAGCTGGGACCAAGCAATGGGAGCTCACCCCGTCACAGGGATTCGAACCGCCGACCTTCTGATCAGCAAGCCCTAGGCTCAGTGGTTTAACCACAGCGCCACCTGGGTCCCTAATAGCATTGCTTACTTCTACACAAAAGGTTCCAGCAGGCACCAAAGAATCAGTGCATGGCAACCTATTAGTATCATAATGCTCTCAACAAGACAAGGGAAATGGGGAGAAGTGAAGATGGGTAGCCGCCCGACCTCACTCTCCAACCCTTCTGCCAAGCACCTGTAGCAGATACCAAATCTAACCCTTAGATTGAAAGAGAAAAGTCAGAAGGAACACTCACATGCTATCATACTAATCTGTCAATTGCAAGTAATGTCTTACATTGCTGAAAACAGCATTTTCACATTTACATTACACTCCTTTTCACATGCATGAATATTATAGGCTAAAGCAGGCTTCCTCAATCTCGGACCTCCAGATGTTTTGAGACTACAGTTCCCATCATCCCTGACCACTGGTCCTGCTAGCTAGGGATCATGGGTGTTGTAGGCCAAAAACATCTGGAGGGCTGAGGTGGAGGAAGCCTGAGCTAAAGCAAGATGTAGCAAACTCTAGAGTTAGCAGCATTCATAATCTGCAGTCTGGGAAAGGGACAAGACTTTAGGTCTCTTGGGGGGAAAGTATTTTCGTAATTAAAATTACAAATTCTTGATGTGCTAACACTAAACAGATTTTTAAACCCAACAGTGGAGTTGCTGCTTAATTATCTATACACATTTTAAAGCAACATTTCAAAAAGGCAACATAACAGGCTTAGCCGGAGGAGATAAAACCAAAATCAACAACAGGTTGTGCAGCAAAAATTTCTGAGTTGGCAACTATCCCTCCCCCCAAAAAAACTTGCCACTTTGTCCTTCCACTTATCACAGTCATAGCCTCAAATGACACTTTTGAAGACTGCAGTGGAAGGGGTGGGGGGTTAAGTGAAAAACAAAAAGATGACACTGAAAAAAAATCTACCAGCAACGAATTGTATTAGTTTTGAACTAGCGGTAGGAAACACTTCTGCAAGGGCATCCAATTTTTGACAATTCCCCCAACTCAGCCTTCTGCGCCCCTCGAAAAGCTATTTCTGACAATTAGCAGTCCCCACCCCCCACCGCAGAACAGGATATGGCACAAGTGAGGATCTGTTTAAAGTCTAAAGGTGGCCTTCCCTTCTGGCCAGGGCAGAGCAGCGCCAAGGGCAAAAGTGACAGGAGAGATCAATGGATGCAAGGGCAGTGTGTTAGTTTCTGCACACAAACAAACACACACAATCTGGGCAATCGAGGGGCACAGGCAAAAACACTTCAGAGGGGTACAAACCAGGGCTAATGAGCGGTGGAAATGTGAGAAGGAAAGGTGGCCAGAGGAGAGTCCAAAGGATCAGACAGAAAGGCCTGGAGGACCACATGTGGGCTGAGTGGACCCCCTGAGTGGAAAAGCTTTCTGCTAAAAGGACATTGGATACAATCCATTGTGCACAGGCTTACATTTCCATGAGCAGCACCTTTTCTAATAGATAACTGCATTATTCTGAGATCTTACTAGCGACAGGTTGCCAAAATTCAGGGTATTTCTGGATGAGACTGTTCATTCACTTGGGGGACTGCTATTGTTGCTAAGGGTTCCCAGCAGTTTTGGATCTGTACACAAAGTGCAGTACTGTACCCTTCCCCACCTCAAAAACACATTTGCTTCTTAAAGTGTATAGTGTCTGTTGGAGATATGAGAGAGGAAGGACATCCAATGCTCTTTTATAATGTGGGGGGGAGGCATAATAGGGTTGGGGTTTGTTTCTATTTTGATTATGTACTTTGTGTTTTTATATTGTGATTTTATGTTGTAACTGCCCTGAGATTTGTGGGTTTAGGGCAGTATACAAATTTGAATGATAATGATGATGGCACCTTTTGGCTGATGTCCACTAATGATGGGCTACAAAACCAACTTCCCAAATGTTGCCCAGTTTTTGATCTTTTTTATTTATTTAAACAATGCCGTGGGCTTCATCCCGCTAGTGTGCTTTTGACAAATCTCTCTACCTTGCAAACTTCCCCTGCAGCAGCTTTAGAGGCAGGAAGAAGGGTGCATATTATTTTCTCTAGGAAGGCTATGGAGACTGTCTAAATTGCCACCTAGTCAAGGCTACCACTAGCCTAAGAGGAAACCATGAAAATCAAACTAAACCACTAATGCTACAATCCCATTATTATGAAAGTGGCTTAAAATAAGATAAAAGACACTAATTAGTGAACTTATTCCAATCTGTTATCCACTGTGGAATTTTCCACACACAACTGTAATAGCTTCACACTTTACAGCTTAGCTTACTTAGAACAAGATTCAGGTTTTTGAAGCCTGCCTTTGAGCTGGTGCACCACAATTTACTTCTGCTCTCAGATGATGACACATTGAATCATGGGTTATATCAATAAGGTGGCTAGACAGAGTCCTGGGGAAATAGCTCTTACTTGCAACTCCCCAATTCTTTCCTTCCTTCTGTATGAGGATTGCAGTTTGGGTAAAGAAAAAAATAAACATTACTGCTCCTGGCCAACTGGGGCTTCAAAATTCATGGAGCTATCATTTCTCACAGAGCCAGACATAGTATGTTCTCTCTCTCTCTCTCTCTCTCCCCACCTCAAAAGCTACTTGATTTGTGTGGGATCTTTGGCACTATGGACCAACAAGAGCCCAATCAGTCTTACTGTGTCACACTCCATACAAAGTGCATATTCTTTATGATTACAGAGCAGTTCTGATACTAAAAAATACAAGTATTTTTTTTTAAAAAAGGTACTCTTGAATGTTTTGTGGAAATCTATTGTGATTGATTGAGTCACATGTTTCTCTTGTTGAATTTCAAAGATTCAGTTTCCCATAACTACTGTAGAGTAGACTAGTAGGTCAACTACTGCATCCAGCCAAGGTGCAAGGTAGGGTATAGTCTTTCTTCCTTTCTTTCTCTGTAGGACCTCCAGGCTCTTCTCTGGGAATTGAAATGAATTAGGATCCAGCAGATCATAATTCAAGGCCCTATTCTGGCTACTGCTAGCAGTGGTAACATTTGATCTTTTCCCATTTCCATGGCTGTAGCAAGGAAACCACTCAATGGTAGAGGCAGAAAGAGGTCGGAAGACAGGTACCATATATTCCGGCGTATAAGACGACTGGCGTATAAGACGACCCCCAACTTTTCCAGTTAAAATATAGAGTTTGGGATATACTCGCCATATAAGAAATATGACCCGGCATATAAGACAACCCCCAACTTTTGAGAAGATTTTCCTGGGTTAAAAAGTAGTCTTATATGCAGGAATATACGGTACATCTGCTATATCCTTACCTGCTGCAGCAACAAGGATTCAGGGCTAGGTCTGCAATGCCCAGTGTGGAGAACATGTTTTGCACACCTAAGGTAGCTGGTGTAGTAGGGCTGATGTAATCCACTTAAGACCATGAAGAGCCATTGCCTGTCTGAGCAGAAAATACTGAGCTAGAGAGAGCTATGGGTTGACTCGGTATAAAGCGGGTCGAGGCACATTTTGTTTATATTTACTAGTGACTTCATAAACAGCATTCTCTAGGCAACGTTTGAATACACTGAATATAAAACAAGATTAGAAACACAAAAGCAGGATCCAAACCCAACATAAAAAGAATGCCACCCGCAACATATCATTTAATACATAAAAGAGCCAAAAGCACCTCACAAGTGAAAAGGACTAAGACAATACTAAAATCTTTGCCTGGCTGCTAGCAAGACACTGATGTAGGTAGCAAATAAGCTTCTCTGCAGACAGTGTTTCACATACAAGCAGCCTAGAAGACCTTCTCCCTAGAAGACATTATCAACCCCTGACTCCTCTCCACGCCCCTGTCTCATAACTAAAAATCCTTTGAGACTATAAGGTAAAGGTAAAGGACACCTGAACGGGTAAGTCCAGTCAAAGGTGACTATGGTGGTGTGGCACTCATCTCGCTTTTCAGGCCGAGGGAGCCAGCGTTTGTCCACAAGACAGCTTTCTGGGTCATGTGGCTAGCAGAACTAAACCGCTTCTGGCCCAATGGGACAGACATCGTGATAAGTGCCAGAGTGCATGGAAACACCATTTACCTTCCCACTGCCGTGGTACCTACTTGCACTGGTGTGCTTCCAAATGGCTAGACTGGTAGAGGCTGGGACAGAGCAACGGGAGCTCACCCCATTACAGGGATTTGAACTGCTGACCCTCTGATCAGCAAGCCCAAGAGGCTCAGTGGTTTAGACCACAGCGCCACCCGCTCCCCTATAAATCACTGCTATAAGTAATGCCTGTTTGATGGCTAATAGATATTAAATTCTGGAAATAATGAGGGAAGAAATAGAGATGAGAGGCTGGTAGTTGAGAAAGTAGATATAATGCATGTGATTTTTAGAATCATGGGAAGGAAAAGGAAGACAGGGCAATGGAACAAGGAAGAAAACAACAGGCTGAGATAATCAAATAACACAAAACTAGAATGAGTATGCACAGCCTGGACTCCTCAAACAAGAGTCATACATAACATGTCATTTTCCACTTCAAATATTCCCTCTTCCAGATATTCTAGCAGCCTCTATTACTTGTTAATATCCCATGCCCACTAAGTTCCCACTCAAACTTCTGAAGAACATCTAAAGAATGCTTTGTTTAAGCATCTCAACAAAGCTTTTATATAAAACTACAGGTTGCAAATAGATATTACTCGGGACTTAATAAAGGCCCTTATGGAGCAGAAATATTTGTTCAACTCCAATACAGAGGCATTCTTCCTAAAATGATTCATATAAACATTAAAGTGAAGGCAGAGGGCTTATCTACACCTGTAAGACAGATTGCTACGTACCATCTATCCATAAAACTATAAACAGAAAATATGAAAATCTGTGTTATCCACTGCTTCAGTTTGGCTTAAAGCTAATACCATTTTTCCAGGAACTAGACAAAGATTGGGAATGGATCCATGCACATGTCAAGATTATAAACTGAACAGGCAATCTTCTACAAAAGATACATATGGCTGGATCCAAAACTCTGCAACTTTTACAAAATGCAACCTTGGGGACATTATTTGCGATTTGTACTATACAGCACTTGTGTAAAATCAGGAAAACCTCCCAGTTAAGATTTCCTTAGATGCAGTGAGTTGAGAGAGTAATAATTTACACATTTGTTTTGGTTACTCTAATTTAGTTTCTATTTAAAGCCTCCCATCTTCCCCCAGTTCAGTACTGTTTAATTAAAACAGTAATTAAAACAGAATTGCTCTAAAGAACCCATTAAAATGTTTTTTTTAAAACAAAGTAAGCAGTATTTAATATTTTAACAGGCTTTACTAGAAACATGTACGACTGACGGGAGACAATCAAGTAGTAGAAAACGACAATGGATACATTTTCTATCTCGCATTATAAGTGTACTAGATGCATTCATTGTTCACAGTATTCCTACCATCACCATTAGCTGTCAGTTGGATCTTCAAGAGAAGCTAGTTAAGCTTACTACACACACTTCCCTGGAAGTTAAGTCTCATTTAATTGAGTGGTGCATACTTCTGGCCAGTCATATATAGGATTGCACTACAACTAGCCATTACCAGTTTGCTAATATATGATAAAATAATACAGAGCCACAAGATTATTCAGTCACTGCTTGGCAGTACCTAAAACTGAGCCACGTAAGTACAGCCACAACAATTTAAAAACAGAAAGTACGAACTGCATCCAGACATAATTCTCTGGAGTGACTGCTAGTTGACAGCCAAAACATCTGTAGCTATGTGCCACTGAATGTTAGATAAAATATATTCCAAGTACAGATAGGATAAGAAGAAAGGAGGACAGAGACCATCAAATCAATCTCCTAATAAACAATATTCTTAAAGGTAAACGACTCTGGGGTTGCAGCGCTCATCTCGCTTTACTGGCCGAGGGAGCCGGCATACAGCTTCTGGGTCATGTGGCCAGCATGGCTAAGCTGCTTCTGACAAACCAGAGCAGTGCACGGAAACGCCATTTACCTTCCCGCCGGAACGCTACCTATTTATCTACTTGCACTTTGACGTGCTTTCGAACTGCTAGGTTGGCAGGAGCAGGGACCAAGCAACGGGAGCTCACCCCGTCACGGGGATTTGAACCGCTGACCTTCTGATCGGCAAGCCCTAGGCTCTGTGGTTTAACCCACAGCGCCACCTGCGTCCTTCTTACATGCAGTCATATTGTTTCTAACTGTATAAAACCCACAAATAACCTGCAATCGGATTTAAATAACAGAACTTAAATTTTAGGACATAACTGGACAACCTCTCTCTGCCTTTCCAAAAAGCAAAAGGAAGCACAGCAATGGGGAACCAATGTGTTATTCACATCTGCTTGATGGAAGTGAAAAAAACACCAAGAGGATAACATATTCTGAATAGAATTTGTAGCAACAGAAGCTGCCTCATACAGAGTCAGCCCACTGGTCCATGGAGGTTAGCATTGCCTCGACTGACTGACAGGAAATAGCTCTCCAGGGTTTCAGCCAGGTAGCAATATTTGGCTGGTGATACATTGTGATGTTGAAAACCTAACATCACCCAGCCCTATCTCTCACAAAACTATGGTTCATCCGGCCAACAGGCCAAGAAGTTATCCTGCTCCCATCAACTAGAAAAATAGCACTGGTTCTTGGTATTAAAAGCAATATTGTCAATTAACAATGCACAATCTGCTGGAGGGATTTGGGGATACATCTTGTATATAACACTGGTAAACAAGATGATGAGATTGAAAAGAGGTGGACTAGGTTTCAGAAATGTATTTCGCACAATTAGGTGACTGAACGCTAGGGGAGTGAATGGGGTAAGCAGGAAATATTTTAGAAGAGCATTCGTTACCCTTCACTGCCTTCCCCATTGTAGGGAACTGAGATGTAATAAACACTATGACCCGAGTTTTGTGTGAATCTGAGTGTTCTCCCACAGTTCTCCACAAAGCAGAAGGGCCCCATGGCAGGAAAATCAATGTGAAATTATTCCCTGATGGAAAGAAGATTTGAAAACTGTCATAATCAATCTCCGATACCCTCAAATAGGGAATGCTTTGAATCATTCATGCAAAATAAATAAATAATAATGACAATTTTTTAAAAATGCAACATTGGAAAACCTATTTATATGGGAAACAACCATGAACCCTTGTGGGACAATATACATGCTCAGTATTTTGTGCCATAGGATTCCAATTACCGTATTTTTCTGTGTATAAGACTAGGGTTTTTTTCCTTTAAAATAATGTAAAAAATTAGGGGGCATCTTATAAACGGATACATCTCCCCCCCCATTTTCTTAAATCTGAGTCTCCAAAAATCAGGGACGTCTTATACATGGTGGCGTCTTATAGATGGAAATACGGTATATCAGAGGATCTGGTACAAATAACAAAATCAAATTAGTACTACTGAGACTTAAGAGCAAATGATAAGCAATTCTAAGTGCTGTGGTCTAATTTTAGTATGACACGGGCAATGAAAGCTATTCTGCTGTTTTGATGACTGATTGTGGAGGACGAGCTTATTCATTCAATAGATGCTTCAGAAAGCAGGTGGTGAAAAAGAGTATTGAGGGACAAATAATGATTTGATTTGATTTTTGCTAGGAATACCAGAAGCTTGTATAAAGACATGTAAACAGAAACAAGAGATAAAATAATGTCATGGTTTGCATTACTAAAGTGTTTCAAACCCTCCAGTACAAAATGTTGCATGGGCACAGCACGAAGTATATATTTTATAAACAGAGAAATACGTAAAGGAAGGGCAGATTTTCCGGAGCTCTTGATAACGGGAGAACATCAGATATTTACTACCAGATTTTTAGAAGACATCTGAAGGCAGCCCTGTTTAGGGAGGCTTTTAACGTTTAGTAGATTATTGTACTTTATTTTTCCGTTGGAAGCTGCCCAGAGTGGCTGGGGAAACCCAGCCAGATGGGCGGGGTATTATTATTATTATTATTATTATTATTATTATTATTATTATTATATTAGCATTTTAAACTGAAATCCACAGGAAATAAGGCATATGGGGCTTTTATGCAGGGGACCTTAACAAAATTAAAAGGAAGGAAGGAAAAATTCTTCGAGAATTGGATATAAATTGTAAGCATGGTCTGAAGAAACGAAACCTGTTAGATTCCAGAAAGGTAGAGGCAGTAGTTCTCTCACAAGGGCAGACTTCACCATTTTTGGTTAGGAAAATAGAAAACCTGTTCCCTCTTCTAGGTTTGTTTTAGACAATCAGTTTGAAAACAGATTTCCACTGGGGAAGGAACCTACTAAAATTCAGACTAATAGGTCCAGAGGTCAGGGGTCCCCTTACATTTACCCTTACTGTCCAGTGATTTGAATCATGATTTAAATCGATTTGATTTAAATCAAATCCACCCTGATTCACACAGTACATAGTTGAACGATGAAGCTTGCTCCCAAGTGATGGCCACCATCTTGGATGTCTTTAAAAGAGGATTAGAGATGTTCTACCACCACTGGTAGGGAGACGCAGGTGGCGCTGTGGGTTAAACCACAGAGCCTAGGGCTTGCCGATCAGAAGGTCGGCGGTTTGAATCCCTGCGACGGAGTGAGCTCCCGTTGCTCAGTCCCAGCTCCTGCCAACCTAGCAGTTTGAAAGCACGTCAAAGTGCAAGCAGATAAATAGGTATCACTACAGCGGGAAGGTAAATGGAGTTTCTGTGTGCTGCTCTGGTTCGCCAGAAGCGGCTTTGTCATGCTTGCCACATGACCTGGAAGCTGTACGCCGGCTTCCTCAGCCAATAGCGCGAGATGAGCGCCGCAACCCCAAAGTCGGTCAAAACTGGACCTAATGGTCAGGGGTCCCTTTACCTTTACCTCCACTGTCAAGAGGCAGTATGCCTCCAGAAACCAGTCACAAATGGACAAAGTACTGTTGTGCTCATGTCTTGCTTACGGGCATTTGGTTGGCCACTGTGAGTTCAGGATGCTAGACTAGATGGACTACTGACTTGTAGTAGCATGCTCTTCTTATGTTCCTAGCGTACGTGTTGCAAAATTTCAGTTCAAAGTTCTGCCAGCAAGAATTCAATCTGAGCTGCTATTTCTGCCAATGCTTCTGCCCAATCTCTACTGATAGAGGCTGATCCGCCTCTATTTTTCCATACGTTTCCAGATATGCAGTCTTTTATTAGTCACGCTGAGTTTAATGAATCTGCCGTATCCTACTAAGCGCCATTTCGAAATAGTGTGAAGATAAACTTAAAACTCTGGGGAGAAATAGAGGGAAAAGAAATTTGTGAAGGGAGGATTTAAAGAGAAAACTGGATGTGCTTTAAATAGTTGCAGCATTCTTTTCTATCTCCAACACAGTTACTCCTCCACCACCACCCCACACAACAGATTTGTAATAAAATAAAATAAAATATTGTGAAGGCTGCAATGGCGATACCCACTAGTATTCCATCTCTGCAGCCTTTTCTTCTTCAGAAAAGATTTCATCTCCTTGGCTAGATTTATGTGAAATGTTATTGGGGGAAATAATTTACAAAGAACATTACCTATACAAATTAGAATATTTTGGGTTGTCATTTTAAGTAGATTTTGGAAAGTTGGTTGTTCACCAGGCATTGGGACATTTCATAACAAAATTTTGCTTGATGTTTCCAGAGATCAAGGAACAGGTTTTCAGCTGTTGCCACTTTGAATTAAGATGGCATTTCAAAACTACAGAGATTTTAACCATTGATTATAAAAGATCACCTTTTTGTTTGTTTCTTATCATTCCTATGCAACATTACGTAAAGGCCGCTAGCTGTTCTATAAATCTAACTTTGGCTCCTAAATGTGTAATAGTGTAACCATTTCCTTTTAAAATAGGAAAAGGAAAAAAAATCTTTGTCTGTGATGGGAGGTTTTCTGGAGCCACCACACTGGTATCCAAGTATCTGAACTGGCTAAGAAAGCACAGTTCAAGCCAGAAGTGGCCAAATGTGCATGTTACTCAAAGAGGGCATATACATTCCATACTAGGGCTGGGTAATATATTGATATATCATCCAAAATGGGTTTGACGTTCCTATTGTGGTATCAGTTTCGTAATTTTTGACCTGGCAATATACTTCAAATCATGATGTGTGTTAGGGCTTGGCGATATATCGTCCCAAACCGGCTTTAAGTCCATACCGTGATATTTGTTTCATAATTTTTTACCTGGCAATATTCCACAAATCATTATATGTGCGTGCGTGCTATGCAAAAATCACACTTTGGGAAAAACCATGAAGCCAGCCAATGCCTCTAAATAGCTCCATCCTTATTTCAGACATTTGATATATCAGTATATCGCGATGTTTAGCTGGTGATTTATCATGTTGAAAACCAGACATCGCCCAGCGCTATTCCTTCCTTTCCAAATGTTTGATCACATGAATGGGGTTGGGAAGGGCCTGCTTTCCCCCGGCCTCTGTCTTTTTGCACCACAAAGCAGAGGTGGGGCACCTCTGAATTGCAGTTAAGCAACCTATACATTGTTTAAATAAATTAATTAATCTCCATGCTGGAGAGAGAATCCAACGACAGCTACACAGCCCCGGTACTACAACTCTTCCAGAGAAAAGAACTACAGTACCTACTTTCTAGAATAATAAAAATAATTTTATTATTTATACCCTGGGCGGCGTACAGCACATAAACAATGGAAAAATTCTTGATGCGGGGAAAGCAGAACAGAGGAGAAACCTCTTCCCTCAAAATTACTTCACCGAGTATGAGCATCCTTATGGGGGGAAAGGTGGGAAATGTACTCAATACATGAGCAAATGATATAGATTTAAGGTATGTCTTCCTAACACCTGTTGCTTTTATACATGTGAATGGTGTCTAGAAATCAATAAACTTGCCTGAAGATGGTATCTGTCACCTTATATACCTGCCCATCTCTAGACTCAGAGGCTTAAACGGAAAATCTGATGTTCCTGCTAGCTCAACTATTGGCAAAAAGCTTCTGAGCAAATAATCAATGTGCTGCCACTGAAAACCAGCCAGTGGACTTCCCTCCCATTCTACTACTTCATAGCTAGCTTATATCAACATACAAGAGAGAATCTCAGCCATGAATCTGTCAGGAGTCTGTAGTCTGTGTCGTTTACAGCTCTTGAAAATGCACAAATAAATGTATTGTTCGTGTACCATGTGCTGCATATGAAACTGCAGTTATACCGGTATGTTGTTCTTGCATTTACATGAAAACCAATATAATTTTTTTTTTTAAAGTTCCCTATAGGTAAAAGTTACAGTGCTTTTTAGGTAAGAAAAAAGTGAGAAAGGGAGGCATGACAGAGGTATAAAAATAATAATAATGCATGATATAGGAAAAAGTAGTACTGTTTGGCACCGGTAACAGTGCCAGTTGTGACACTTCATACATGATAGCTCAGGCATCCCCAAACTCAGCCCTCCAGATGTTTTGGGACTACAACTTCTACATCCCTAGCTAACAGGACCAGTGGTCAGGGATGATGGGAATTGTAGTCCCAAAACATCTGGAGTGCCAAGTTTGGGGATGCCTGTGATAGCTCATACATTATTGTTCCAAGACTGGGTCAATTGTCAATTGTAGCACAAAAGTTTATTTGCCCAAGTGTGCATAGTTCCAGCCATGTACATGGTGCTTTACAAAGAATGAACAGGCAGGCACCTGTCTCAAAGGACCTGCAATCTAGGAAGTGTCTGGTTGAAACCAGCAACTGAATGTAGAATATAAGGGATAAGGAGAGGAACTGTTACGACACCCTCCCTTTTCCCTTCACTAATGCCTGAATCTACCCGTCTATTGCCTATTGCCAAACTGGGTTAAAGTGAAACAGAAGAGGAAGCAAATTGACACAGCAACATGGGGGCTTGGTGCCCCAAACGAACCAACGGTTGGAGGCAACCTTTGTAGTGGCAGTGTTATCTGATCACAAGGTGCATGCTTCAATTTATATCCAATCCAAAGCCTGGGATCCATAAAACTACAGCTTTGGATTGCCCTCTATGGTTTTGGTCTATCATTTTTCTGGAAGCACTTGAAGTTCAGAACATACACCAACTAGGAAGCCACACGATCCAGACAGGCACCAAGCCACATTGATTATCTTGCTTTGTCAGCAGCATACAAGCATGCTGAAGAAAGGGGAAACCACCAACTTTATAAACAAGTAAAGCAAACAAGATGGCCACACAATTAAACTGTCAGCAATTTCACTTTACTCAGTTAACAAACGCATTTGTCAAGATTCTGTTTTAAAGAGGACCATTAATGTACAGCATCTGAACGTATTTCCAAAAGGCAAAGAGATTAAAGTTATGACTGTTTTTGACATAATGATCCTTGAAGCCCAAGTGTTTCACACAACAAGGGAAAGATGCTCACTGAATCTGATAGGGAGAATTATCAGGGACGATCAGAGACCTGCTCTGCTGCTCTTCTAAAAACCCAGAATTAGAACTAGTTCTAAACGGATGTTTTCTTCCTGTATGCATCCATTTGAATAAATACAAAGAGAGATCCAGCAGCAGCCCCAGATTCAGCTTCCCTTGGTTACATTTGTCAAAACTGGATTAATTACTGCTTAATTCCTCAAATCCATCTGTTTTGACTCTAGCACCCAGCAAATGTAGTGTCATCTATTTTCCTTAAAAGCCTTATGGACATGGATGATGTTTCTTGTACAGAATGTATATTGAAGACAATTGACTTTATATTAAAACAAAGTAAACTAGGCAGTAGACACAGAGCACTCAGTATAAATGTACTGTTACTGCCATTCCAGGAACAATGTGTGAGAATACTAGTAATAAATATGGATGAACAAGCTCATAGATTCAAACCGAACACAAGATCTGATGGATGGTTTTAATTACTTTTACTCATCAGTTAACACGAGAAAATTATTGCCACAGATACATTTTATTTGGTTGCCTAAAGTAAAACAAGGCACACATTTGTCACAGACAGACACATGGGTTAGTCAGTGAATCCCATTTTAAGAGTTACTTTTATATTTTGTTTATTTTTCCTCATATACTCCAGGGGGAAATGGCAAGATGTATAGACAGAATGTTTTGCATGCTTTATGTCGACTTGAAGGACTGGTGTGACGTTTTTCAATGGAGAAACTCCAGGTTTCAATCAAAATACTTTAATTCCTGGAAGAAACCAAATGATATGCAGTACGATGGCAACTCACATGAGGGTTATATTCCAGAGGCAGTGTGTATATGCAAAACCATGCATAGCCCAAAGCTTCCTGCTAAAAGCAGGGGGAGCCCCATGCAAAGGACCTCCCTATGTTGTGAGGCAAGTGGAGAAGTGGTACAGCCGGAAAGAGGTAGGTTCTCTCTGCTGTGGAAAGGAGGAGAAAGGCAGACAGGGAGACAAGCTGAGGCACCATTCCATACTAATTCCAGCTTTTTCTTTGCCTGCAGCTCTGTCTGGCTCTTTCCACCCTTCTGCCAAAATTTCTTCTTCCTTAGCTGCTTCCAGAGGCATAGCTAGCCGCTCGGGTGCCCAGTGCGACCCCCACAGCGGGGAGCAGGGCGAGCCAAGGCAGGGCATGCTGTGTGGAGCCTCTCTACAGCCTCCCCCTCAGGAGAGACGTGTGGCACAGGCCCCACAATGTGGCACCCAGTGTCCCTCGCCTCACCTAGCTACCAGTGGCGTAGGAAGGGGTGTGTGGCATAGCTGCCAAGTCTCCCGTATTCCCTGGGAAACCCCCGTTTTTCCAGCTGTCCCCAGCCGAAAAAACGGATTTTTTTGTTTTTCCCCGGTTTATTCCAACGTGGCGGCCATTTTGGAACTGGGCGGAGCATGCTCAGAAGCAACTTTTGATGCTGCTTTGCCCAGTTCCAAAATGGCTGTAGCGCTCACTTCTGGTGCGGCGGCCATTTTGGAACAGGGCAGAGCAGCATCAAAAGTAGCTTCTGAGCATGCTCCGCCCAGTTCCAAAATGGTGGCAGCGCTACTTCCGGTCTGCTACTTCCGGTCCAGTCTCTTATTTCTCAGGCCGGAACTTGGCAGCTATGGTGTGTGGTGGGTGCGGGAGTTATTTTTTCTTTTCAGAAAAGTGTAATGAGCCCAATTAAAAAAAACAACATCACCTATTTCTGCCATTTTGTCACCCCCCTCAGTGATGACACCCGGCATGGTCCGCACCCACCACACACCCTTCATACACCACTGGCTGCTTCCCCACTCATTTTGGAGCTTCCTCCTCTTCTGCCACTGTCTCTGGGAAAGCTGTTGCAAGCACCTATCATTGAATTTGCACAAATAAAATGTGTGTGTGTGTTGCGATTGCACCATATTCCCAAATGCACATTACTTGGGAATACTGTAATGTAAATGATCGTTACTTTCTTGAGCTCTGAAAACTGACACGTGGGTAAGAACATTAGAGCCAGCACCAGTTTTATACAGCATAAATAGCCATGCTTCACATATACTAAACCAGGGTGGATTTGATTTAAATCAAACTGATTTAAATCACGATTTAAATCACGATTTAAATCACTAGTCAGTAAGGCTTGATTTAAATCATAGTTGATTTAAATCATAAAGACTAATTCTTGCTGGTATAACTTTAATATGCAAGTAGATGAAGATTTTTAGAATAACAACTTTTCATATTAGTTTTTTTATCCCCAGTTTAATAGGTTAATCATTCATATTTGGACAACTTTACTGTTGTACTTAGGAAGGAGAAAAATAATCATTACCTTAATAGTAACAATTTAAATAGATTTATTCAACTGAAACAATAACATTTCAGCAAATGTTATTTGCTTAAACAAACATCCATGTTTGTTAACTAATTTGGCTAAACAAAAACAATATATATATATTTTAAGAAACTTAGACTGTCAGCCCAGCCTACACATGAAAAACTTAAATACTGTCCACTCCAAACAATCAGAAAAATATTGTTTCTATTCTATTCACTGAACTTCTTGAAACTTAGCACTGAAGGGGTTGCTTCTGTATTCATAGGTTTGTAGAACAATAGGATTAAGGTCTTTTTCTCAACTCTGTTCATGTTATAACATTTTTGCTGTGAAGAAGAGGCATGTGATCTCTGTTGAGTCAAATTCAGTTTTGAGAACTGCAAAAGTAAACCAAGCACCTGTCATAATATCTTGTAGGCAGAGAAACTGCCCAATAATCTTACAAAAACCTCTGGAAGAGCATGACATTGTGAATGGATTAATGGAATTTATTTACCCCAAAAATTAAACATACACAACCTTATACTACATAATTAACAAACTAATCTTTATTTCATGATGGAATAACCTTTGGATGGTAATATGTTTTCCTCAAAAAGCGTTTTATTTAAAAAATCCAATTTAAATAAAAAAAAATCGATTTAAATCAAAAAAATCCGATTTAAATCAAAAAAAATCCGATTTTTTTGATTTTTTTAAAAAAATCATTGATTTTTATCCACCCTGTACTAAACCGAAATGTTTTGTGCCACCGTGTCCCCAAGCCACCTAAAGTTCGAGGAGTTTAAGATTGTGGTTAATATACAAAACTACAGCCACCAAGCTTCCTGATATGGAAGGTGAAGGAGCCTATTCACGTAACCACATGGTAATAGACTATTTCAGCTCTGTTTTTATTTTTATTTAGATTTCTGAAGCACCCACCCAACACTCCAATTGGTTTCATAACCATCAATAGAAAACCCACACTAATTAGATTATAGTTGTTGGAAGAGTCTGTAGAGCCCTTAACACAAGGTCAAAAGCACTCTGCACAGAGAACATTGTTTACTAGAAAGCCTGAGCACAATGTTCCATGAGTCCTGTTTTGTAGAACAGTGGTGATCAATAATAGCAGAACAACATTCAATATAAGACCGTATAGGGGAAATGGACTAAACCCTCTCTTCTACAAATATAGGCATACTAATAGCCTAGTGACAATTATATGTAAAACAGCATGCATCTAAAATGTGTTGCATGAGAGGCCACAAATTTACACATGGGGGCATGTTCTTTGAAGAACAATGCTCAATAATACTTCACATCACCTCATCATCATACAATCTATCTACCATTTACACGGAAAATAGCAGTATAATTCATAAAATATACCAAGCACCAGCAAAACAGAAGAGCTGTGACAATTTGACAAGAGAGGAAGAAACTTGTTGAAATGCATGTGATTCTTGTGGTCCCCCCCCCCAGCTTTTCCAGCATAACAATTGAGCTCATCTTTATTGAATGATTTACTCAGTAACATAAAATTTCGTGGCTAAGTTGCCCTCCTACCACAAAATCTCCACTTTGAACCAGAAAATTACAGAGTCAAGAGGTGAAGCACTAGTGTGTGTGTGTTTGTATATGAGTATAGAAATTATTATTATTATTATTATTATTTAAATTTGTACACCACCTTATACCCGTAGATCTCAGGGTGGTTCGCAGTGTAAAATCACAAGAGAAAGGGTTTTTATCCTAGCCTATGTGCCAACCCAGACTCTAAAAATCAACTTCTCATATATTACTTATCTACACAGACAGTTAGTTGCTACCACTTCAGATGCCAAGCAACCCTAGGAAATGGTTAAACTTCAATGCAATGTGCAGGAGCAGTTTTAAGAAGGCAAATTCTACACTAGGAAGAAATTGGGGTTGAAAATATTGCTGCGAGTGACCTACCGCTCTTACCTGGAGCCTGCCAGGAAAGGGGACATTTTGCCATGAATGCCAATTGCTGAGGATGACTGCTGTGTTCATGCTCTGCCTGTTGGATTCTTTTTATGTTCATATAGTGACTTACCTATTTACTACCATAGCTCAATGTAATGCCTACACTGACCAAATACAAGACCCTCACTCAATGGGCGACTGCACTTGAAAGATGACTAGCTGTGACCAGAGGCAGATTTAGGGGAACGTGATAGGTTCAACACACAGGGTGCCGAGCCGAGAGGGCGCCGAGAGGGGGCACCACAACAAAGATGGAACAAGGGAAGTCAAGAGGTGGAGGGTGGGCACTGAATTTTGGCTTTGCACAGAATGCTGCTGAAATTTTAAAGCCCAAAGTCCACCACTGCTGTGGCTAGCTCCATTTTAGCCAGAGCTGAAACAAAAATTGTGGGGAGGTTACCTTTCATGAACAAGCTGGTTAAGAGACCATAACCGAAAATGATCTCCCATCACCCATCTAATGGAGAGATTTAAAGGTAAAGGTACCCCTGACCGTTAGGTCCAGTCGTGGACGACTCTGGGGTTGCGGTACTCATCTCGCTTTACTGGCCGAGGGAGCCAGCGTTTGTCCGCAGACAGCTTCCAGGTCATGTGACCAGCATGACTAAGCCGCTTCTGGCGAACCAGAGCAGCGCATGGAAATGCCGTTTACCTTCCCGCCAGAGTGGTACCTATTTATCTACTTGCACTTGCTAGGGAGCTCACCGAGCAACGGGAGCTCACCCTGTCGCGGGGATTCGAAATGCCAACCTGGTTGGCAAGCCCTAGGCTCTGTGGTTTAGACCACAGCGCCAACCGCATCCCGCTGGAGAGATTTATCTTAATACAAATTATGATCTCTGCAAACGGTACCAAGTATAATATGAAAATAATATAATGAACTTACCATATATACTCATAGAATCATAGAGTTGGAAGAGACCACAAGGGCCATCCAGTTCAACCCCCTGCCAAGCAGGAAACACCATCAAAGCATTCTTGACATATGCCTGTCAAGCCTCTGCTTAAAGACCTCCAAAGAAGGAGACTCCACCACACTCCTGGGCAGCAAATTCCACTGTCGAACAGCTCTTACTGTCAGGAACTTCGAGTATAAGCCAACCCAATTATAAGCAAAAGCACCTAATTTTACAAACACACACACCAAAAAACTGGGAAAACTTATTGACTCAAATATAAACCAGTTCCCCACACCACAAACCAGCGGAGGAGGAGGGAGCAGCCCAAAAGGGCTCCTTTCAAGCCGCTCATCCCTCCGCTACCGCCTCTGCTGCTCGCAAGAGCAGGCATAGGAGCTGCAGTTGGGAGAGGCACAGCACAGCGCAGCGCCTCTTCCAACCACGGTTCCTGTGCCTGCCCTTGCAAGAGGCGGGTGGCAGCGGTGGGACCAATGGCAAGAAAGGCCTGCTTTTGGGCCCCTCGTCCCTCTGCCGCCACTGTCCGCCTCACTCGAGTATAAGCCTGTAATGTGCTGAAAGTTGGCTTATACGAGTTTATACGGTAGTTTCTAGTCCATATAGCCACATAACCCGCTATATCCAACAATTAAAACAGAGAGATATTTGTTAAATTAAAAGTGGTAAGGGGAAAGGGGAACGGGTATGAAATTATGGACATTTCTTAATTGTTTTAAGCCATAGAACTACCCTGTCAGATGTAGAAATCTAGTCAAAATACTTCCAGCAAAAAGGAAAAATCTCCTGGCAAATACAGTGAAATACATGCTGATGATGGTGAGAAAGAAAATGAAAGGAATAGCAAATTCATAAGACAATTTGTTTTCCCATCTTTGAACTATCAGGTGGATAAATCACAAGAGACAGAGACTAGATAGAGGGAGACTAAAATTATTTATTGTATTATCTCAGATATTTTGCTTGCTGATATAAATATGAGGTACAAGTATAATCAGATAACATCTGATGCAAAACTGGCAGGTGAAGTCAAGGGCCACAGGTGGAAAACTCAACGGACACAAATATTGTAACAAGGCAATGTAAAAGTTCTCTCTAACTTCAGTATATATTCAAGAATCGTATGCAATAGACCACAGAATTTATATCTTTTAGTTAGTTTAAAGAAATTTCTTAATTTAATTAGACTTTTAGATTGTCCTTCATCCCAAAGAACAATACAAAAACCCAACCCACATTGAAAATAAAATTTATTACAACAACTTACAGTACAGCAAACAAAAACATCCCCAGAGATTCGGAGGTGGCAGAAACACAACCAACAAACTCATTCCCCAAATGCTTGGGCAAAAGATGTATCTTGAGTGAAAGCTGGAAGTTCTGAATATGGAGGACAACTGCACCTTCGTGGGAAGGGAGTTCTACAAGTGGGGTGCCATCATGGAAAAGGCCCTATTAGTGAATGTGTGTATGTTTTGTGTGTGTGATTTAATTGTGCTTAGAATTATTTAGCTAATCCCCTCAAACATTAGAAATGTATGTACAGTGGTGCCTCACTAGACGAAATTAATTCGTTCCACGGGTCTTTTCTTATAGCGAAAAATTCGTCTAGCGAATCCCATAGGAATGCACTGAATTTTTTTGACTTTTTTTGCCCATAGGAACGCATTAATTGAATTTCAATGCATTCCTATGGGAAACCGCAATTCGCTAGACGAATTTTTCGTAAAATGCATTCGTCTAGCGAGGCAACCTCCGCTCGAAAAATCCTTTCGTTAAGCGGAAATTTCGTTAAGCAGAGCATTCATTAAGCGAGGCACCACTGTACATTGTTACTAAGTTATCCCCATTGGTGTTAATAGATATGCATTGTTGCTGAGCTAGTCCCCACTGAAATGTTAATTGTGTTTATGTTGATAGTGCGTGCACAACAAATAACAGCCCCATTTTCTAGACCTCTGCAAGTGTAACTGAATGGGTAAATCTGCCAAGATGCACTATTGCCAATGTCTAAATATCTTAATTCACAAGACTCCTAGGAGGCTTACTATTTCTAAGGGGAAGGGACTCATCTTTGCGATCATACCGTACTAGGCTTCTCAGAAGCAGCAAGAGGTCTTGCTGCTTCCACCAAGTGCTCCGGCGGCCAAATACAACATATTGGCAAAAGCTTTGACAGTAAGCCAAAATCTGGGATGGCCACTTATCCTACTCCATTTGTTCCGCATGTCCCAATCATAGCTGGGGGCGGGACAAGAGATGTGGCAATGACATGTTTTGGCTGACTACTAGCTTTCCAACTTCATGGGGGGGGTATTCAAGAAAACCTGGCCCCACCAATTTTATGGCCGTTTGAAAGAAAACTAAGTATAGACATCTTCCATGAGCAACTCCTTTTCTCTTTAGTGTATTTATTTTTTAAAAAAATTAAAAACTAGCCTCCTTACAAATGTGCTGTCTATTGTGCATTTCTGAATTTTTCCAGCAGTCTACAGCTGTGATCCAAAGAAAGCACTCCTGTGCCCATGTTCAGGGCTACCTCTGCAGTTTTTCCAGTTGCAGTACCTACAACTAAGGAATCAAGCCAACCATTAAAAAACAGATACGGTAACAGATACGGTTACTCACATTCTAGATTTAATAGCATATCCTGACTCATTCAAGATGGTCCTAACAGAACACCCTGACTCTCTGGTTTAATTGCTCATCATATATAGCTACCATTACTAAAGTTCCTACTCATAAATGAGCAAAGATTAAATATTAAGTTAAATGAACATGAAGCTGCAAGACGCATAATAAAAATGTACCAAAGAAAAATAGAGTTTAACAGAATCATGCGTAAGAACATTATTCAATGTCCTGCACTGAAAGAGAAGTAATATTCACAGCTTTTCACATCCATTACATTTCTCACTGGAATTTATCAAACTGCAATATGCCAGAACTTCTGGAAACCACAGTTGACAGACTATATAGAATCAAAACTAAATGAAATTAATTTTTCCTACTAATATCCTAAATACCCCAAGTGATTCCATGCCAAACTCTACTTTTTCAGTTCCTACTTTCCATAAATATACGATATTGACTAAGATTTAGTGCCATTAACTGAAGAGAATGGATTTGCACCAGAGGTAGATTTAAAGGAAGAGCATGTGCAAACAACACATTCGTCTAAATATAATATATGCAATATGATATATACCTGCTTTTCCCCTACATGTGTGGTCTCATGTAGCACACCCACTATTCTGCACCACACACACACACACACACACACAGAGAGTGCAAAATGGGGGCACCAGAGCTATTATTCTTTAATATATTCAAGGAATCACTTTAAAAAATAGCCCTTTAAACAGAAGCTTCCTCTAAAAAGAGAAAGAGAGAATTCACTCCCATATGCATGAAGCACAGTTTAAGCCCAACATCAGTGACCAATCAAAATTAGTGAATGCACTGCATCTCACTGCAGTGAAGAGAAGCGACAAGGTAGGCTGTCATTCTGCTCAGGCTGCCCGGAACAAGCTTTTCCTAAGCAGCCAGGGCTGGTCCTCTTCAGAACGGCTGAGCCTGTGCTGCCTCTGGAGACAAGAAGCCTTCAGTATGTTAAATTACTTTCATTATACATTTTCAGATGCTTATTGATTCTACGGTGGGAAGCGGGAGACTGCAGCAGGCTCTGAAAGCAGCACTGCATGCTGTGTGCATGTGAACAAACAGCGCGGGAACAATGGCACAGCACAAACACAAATTTTCATTAAGGTCCTTTTTCGGAGAGATGCTTTCCACCCTCTTCCCCCTGTACTCTGCTAACAAGTGAGGAAAAAAAGACAAAAACAAAAACTATGAATCCCTCCAAACTGGAACTGTTCCACCAGCTTCGGGAATTTATTCCATCCTCATTAGAGGTAAGGCACATTCCTTATTACAATAAGCAGTAGCTAAGAAACAATGTTTGTGGAGGGGAGAGAGAGAGAGATTACAGTCTCAGCTTAAAATTCTGATTTGACTTTCTGCTTTTATTTTTGAGGACACTCAGCATTCAAATATGCCTTCTTCCATTTAAAAGGATGGAATCCTTAAACAGTGTTATGTCTGTAAATTCATGCGATCTGGAAGATTACAGTGTTTGTACCTCTTAAGGGATAGCACAGCTTAGGTTTCGGCTGCTAAATAGTTCTTAATGCAGTTAAAATGCTTTCTTCTGTCAAGGCCATTAAATATATATATATATATTAGGCAGCTGCATATGTCGCTAACAGATTCAAATACCCTATAAAGGATCATAAATGCTTTTTTGTGGGGGATGGGTTATATGACTAATCCCAGGTTGCCTATGGGGAAATTTTGTGTGTGTGTTTCTGTTAAAAGCTTTGCTACTGAAGGTATGTCTGAAGAAGTGTAATGCAAATAAGCTTACACAAAGTAAGGAAATCAAAATGCTACTTATAATTCCTAAGAAGCAGTGGAGACTTTTACATGGTCACATGAAGCCAATACATTTGTATGTAAACTAGTCTATTGTTAAAGCTACATTCCACAGTGCTTATGAATTGTTGTTTTTTTAATTGTGGAAACATTCAACCCCTAACTACTACTGTATCCTTGGCTTTAACGTAATCTTAAAATATATCTCGTCTAAATTGATCCAAATGGAAAGGTATTTCAGGATGGGGAAGAACAGAAGAGAACTACCATATTCGGAAGTACTTAAATAATTTTGTTAATGTTATATACTCCTACAGAAAACAATTTCACACTGTCTGACAGAAGCCATCTTTCATAGTGTGCAATCAGATGATACTAGACGTATGTAGTCAGTCATAATTGTATTTAAATTATTATAGAATCTCTGCTTTTATCATGTTTCATCTTCCTTTTAAAGGGAGCATATAATCTGATTTGGTTTTGTCACCAACAACAAGAAAAACACAGTCGCCCGCAGATCTTCACAACAGCTATCGGGATGTGCTTATTATAATACATGTTTTCAAACCCAGGGATTTACAAGAAAGTTATGGATCTACATTACCCCTTGAATGGCGTGTGATGCATTTTTGGACACAGAGGACTAACAAAGGCACCTGCACAAATACTCAAGGAGAGAAGATTAATTCAGTGGCTTATTGCTGAAGCAAAATGGTGAGCATCTCTTGCAAATGGATTTATAACATAAAACCAGAATTGTGGATATGGCTGATGAATGAAGAAACAGTAACACAAAATTTCCCTGAAGGAATATCTATATAAATACCAGCATGCTAAAATTTGGCTCCAGGCATGCCATATGCAACAATAAAACGCCATTTGCATCACTTAGTACAGTGACTAAAGTTTAAGGGAACTATCCTAACCAGCTGATGTAGTTTATGACCCGAGTTATAGTAGCTACAAATGAGCACACGGTAACTGGATTAATGCAACCAACACACAGCAATTTTTTGACAAACCCAGGACTCCACACTAACGAACAAAAGTACCACACAAGCCAGTGTACAACTATAACAAAAGGGCATTTCTGAAGTCCAGTGTTAATTTCTATTCTGCAGCTTACATTTTTAGAAATGAAATTAAAAAGTGGTGCCAAACAATGGAGAAGAGGCTAGAAATTATGAATCACTTACAAAAGTGTTGCTATCCACCAGTGGCTTTTAAAAGGGAGAGACAACTCCTATACACCAGGCTCTAGTCTGTAGGAACCTATAATTAAGCCTTTTTGTTCATTTTTTTTAAATCTGCTGCTGAAGTGCTGAAACAAAAAGAAAAACTAAAATATTCCGCAAGGCTGGAAACAGATCGCAGCCATCTTTCTGTTGCCAGGTGAAAACGCATGTCAAAATCTGTCAGTGACACCATGTATGAATTTATGAGAAACCGCTATAGTGAGCTGAAAGGCCCCTGAGGCAACAGAAAACAGGTAGGTCAGATGTTGCATGCACCCAACCTCTGTATTAACATTTACAGAAGAAAAGAGAACAGCTCTGGAGATGCGTTTCATTTTAATTACCTTCCCATCTTGACATCTCTGCTTTTATTTAACTGAACATCTATCTAACTGACTGGTGCGACAAAGACACAATGTTTAAGCTGTCTGTCTAAAAGTTGGCACATGGGGAAATTTTCCATTTTTGTAAGATTTCAGTTTGCATGTTCCTGCAGCTTAGCCTAGTAAAACAGGCTAGGTTATACAGTGTGCCTTGTTTCAGCTTAACTACCTCTAACCTTTCTGAGTTTTTTGTTAACCACTGCAAAGAGTATATAATTTACAATATATCCCTATGGCTAAGACCTCATAAACAGAATAAATTGCCATCTAAGACATTCAAAACTTGCATCTGGTGATAGAGTAACAGCTAGTATTTTTAAAGGGTTTTCTGCTTTATTTCCTAACCAAACTCTTATAGTATAAAAATCATTGCCCTTCTTTAATAAATATGCCAGCTAATAATTCACCAAAACCCCAACCTATTATTGAAATTTCTGAGTGAAAGGATTAATAACATTTTTAAAATGTTTACTTTACAAGGGTGTAAACACGGATATATGAAACAACCAAGACAAATAGGTTTTTGCCAAAATATCTTGCACAGCAACTCTATGCACATTTACCTAGGAGTAAGCCCCAGTGACCACAATGGGACTTACATCTGAGTAAATAGCATTGTCAGAAGGCCTAAGACACAGAAAGTGGTTCTCCTTTCAGAAGCAGTCAATTAGCAAGCATCTAAAATTATTATTTTTAAATATGTGACACTGGAATCATAAACTGCCCAGGGCTTATAGCAGAAGTCATATTGCTACAATTAATGCTATTTCAGTAAACTGTAAATCTTCAACATGGGACAGAAGACAACTTTTATAGTATTTTGTGCAGAAACCACACACAAATGCACCACCCACGTAAGTCTGCCTACGTAATCCCACCATGACAAAATATGTATTCTTGTCTAACAAGATGACAAAGACGTTGTGATTAAATTCTCCTGCTTCGTGCAGCTCAACAACTCAACACTATGAAGCCACTCTCTCTGCTAGCAGCTTTAATTTCCTTGAATGAAACATGCTGGGCACATAAAAAAAATAAGTATCAATAGTTTATCAAACCAGTGCGAGACTGTACATACATTTGCAAATCTTTGCGCATATGTACAAACATTCACTTATAACTGCACAATCAATTTATATGCACCCACAACATTTTACACGTATTGATACATCAAAGACAATCACTCGATACAAGACACTTCCAAGTAGATAGCAGTACACCATTCCAATAACATGATTGTAATCTAAAGAAATGATTCAGGGTGGAGTTATCATCTAGAGGAAGAAATGCAAAATGTGTGTTTCTTTGAAATATAGCCACCTCCCTTTCCCCACAAAAGCTTCATATAAAATAATATGGCTAAGTTTCCAACAAGTGCAAAGGTCAAAGCTATGCATGCAGCTTGCATTGCAAATGTTACAGCCTTGTTAAAAAAAAAAATCTTTTTTACTGCCTTCAATTCCTGCAAGCCAATTCCAAAGTCACCGTTTGTTAATCAAAAGCTAATAAAAACCAAAACCTGCTTTTCTGTAGATGTGTAAATTATTACAAGCATCCAAAAACCAAATAGCTTTATATGTTCTCTCTCATCTTTCAGGGCAAAACAAACTTCCAACAAAAGAATGTGTTTCTCTTCCATTCTAGAGGTCAACATGCAGTCTGAATCCAACATTACAGTTCGAGATGCCATTGATGACATCAACACAAATATGTACCAACCATTGTCTTATCCATTAAGCTTTCAAGTTTCTCTTACTGGATTTCTGATGCTAGAAATTGTATTGGGACTTGGCAGCAACCTCACCGTATTGGTACTTTACTGCATGAAATCCAACTTAATCAACTCGGTCAGTAACATTATTACAATGAACCTGCACGTCCTTGATGTAATAATTTGTGTGGGATGTATTCCTCTAACTATAGTTATTCTTCTGCTTTCTCTGGAGAGCAACACAGCACTGATCTGCTGCTTCCATGAGGCGTGTGTCTCCTTCGCAAGTGTTTCCACTGCAATCAACGTCTTTGCTATCACTTTGGACCGATACGATATCTCTGTGAAGCCTGCAAATCGGATTTTGACAATGGGAAGGGCTGTAACGCTCATGACATCGATATGGATTGTCTCTTTCTTCGCATTCTTAATTCCATTCATCGAAGTGAACTTCTTCAGTCTTCAAAGTGCCAATACTTGGGAAAATAAGACGCTCTTGTGTGTCAGCACGAATGAATACTACACAGAGCTGGGAATGTACTACCACCTTTTAGTGCAGATTCCTATATATTTTTTCACCGTTATAGTAATGTTAATTACATACAGCAAAATCCTCCAGGCACTCAATATCCGAATAGGCACAAGATTCTCCACGGCACAAAAGAAAAAAGCAAGGAAGAAAAAAACCATTTCTTTGTCCACACAACATGAAACTACTGACGTATCCCAAAGCAGTGGAGGGAGAAACGTCGTCTTTGGAGTAAGGACTTCCGTTTCTGTTATAATTGCCCTACGGAGGGCTGTAAAGAGACATCGCGAAAGACGGGAAAGACAGAAGAGAGTCTTCAGGATGTCACTGTTGATCATTTCAACTTTTCTTCTCTGCTGGACGCCAATTACAGTTTTAAATACTACCATTTTATGCTTGGGCCCAAGTGACCTTTTGGTAAAACTGAGATTATGTTTTCTAGTCATGGCATATGGAACTACCATCTTTCATCCTCTACTATACGCATTCACTAGGCAGAAATTTCAGAAAGTTCTGAAAAGCAAAATGAAAAAACGTGTTGTTTCAATAGTGGAAGCTGACCCCATTCCAAATAATGCTGTTATACACAACTCGTGGATAGAGCCTAAGAGGAACAAGACAATTACTTTTGAAGACCATGAAGTAAGACAGAAATGCTTAGTACCTCAGGTTGTCACAGATTAGATTTCAGTACTCACTGAATCATTTAAGAGGAAACGTTAAGAAGAAGCTGAAGTAAATACTGCCAAATAATGGACGATAGAATTGGGTAGACTGTAAATGTTTGACATGTGCTAAATAGATAAGGCCTGTATATTCTATTTCTTCATTAGTCAAGGTGTGTGTCGCATGGCAGTTTGTTAAGAGTAATACCATGGAAATATTTTGTCATTATGCTGTCCTCCAATATACATCTACGTAAATATTTTATATAAAAATAGCCTTAAAAGGTGTACACTTTTAAACATATATATATATATTTGAGTTGCTGTAAATATATAAAGCTTTGTTTTTAAGCTTTCTGCCACCAAAAGAGTTTATTGGCTTGACATAACTTGCGTGACATTAAGGTTTTTAAATCTTTCCAGATGGCTCTCTCTCTTCTGATATATCACACTATATTAATGAACACAAAACTTTTTTATCAGAGCCAGAAATTATAGTTATGTGTCCACTGCATCCCACACATGTTCATCACATGCCACATCTCTGACCTAATCTAAGAATTATTAAATTTTAAGTATCTTTAAAGCCGAAACAACCTGCCCTTACAACCAGTTTTCACAGCAAAAATAAACAGCCTCTCTCATAACATAATGTTAATCTGTTACAGAAATGGTTATATGAAAATGCACTTAAGTGTGAAGTAAAATGGATGAAATAAGGAATGTTCTTCCCATGTTTTCTAGCCACATAAACAAGCCCCGATTATGCTATTCTGATTTCAAAACAATATTTTCTTCCTTCCAGCACTTTCTACTAAGTGTAGCATTGCAATCAAAATGCCAAATCTTCAACAGTTACTTTCCACAAATGCATCACAGGGCAGCAACACAGGTGTTATTATGAGCCCATCCAGACATTAAATTTGTAGTACAGCATTGCTTCATTTGATTTGTAGGATCCAGATATCTGCCCTCAAGGAAGGCAGGATATTGCGTTTTCCTACCACTCAAACTAGCACTGCATCTCGTCCAATAACTAACTGGGTAATTGCAATTTGGGAGGTTATCAGAATCATAGCTAGCTGCATGATTTGGACCAATAATAAATGATACAACTCTCCCCCACTCAGCTTGAAAAGAAAGGAATTGCATAGGAACCCCCACTGGTCCTTTATCATTCTGTTCTTACTACCGCTACCGTAGTTAACTCTAACCCTTAAAGCACTGTGCAGAATAGACATTTGAAATGGTAAACTTGCAGTGATCCCTTAATCTTAAACCAGATGTGATATTGCTACATTTCTGCCAGTTACCTCACTGATCAGCACTGGGCGCATCCAGCTGTCATCGTCGCTTAGGCCAGGGTTTCCCCAAACTTGGGTCTCCAGCTGTTTTTGGAATACAACTCCCATCATCCCTAGCTAGCAGGACCAGTGGTCTGGGGTGATGGGTACTGCAGTCCCAAAACAGCTAGAGATGTGAGCTAGGAAAACCATGGCTTAGACCAACTGCAAGGTGTAGAACCTGACACTGTACTTGGGGTACAGAAATTTGGATCCTTGTCCCTTCAGAGCTAATAAAGACCAACTTCTGATCAAGCTCAACAATGCTTTTGGGAGAGAGGTGAACAAAGCCCTCTTTTAAAGAGGGGCTACTTATATTTCTTCCTCAAGGTGATTGGGTAACCAATCTAGGATAGTTTTCCCTGGGCAGCAGGAGTGAAACTGAACAAATGATGGTGTAAGAACTCCAGGCATTTCCAGATAGGACAGTTTTCTCTGCTTAACCAATTTGAAATATGACTTGGGCATGGGTCAGGGGCAGCCTTCATGTGGACATTGGCAAGAAAAAATCCAACCCACTGCCCATTTCATTCCAATGATCTATGTGCACTGATTCTAGACTGGACTTGGGATAATCCTGCAAGTGAATCAGCTACCTGGTGTTAGGTCTGTTGCATCAGAAGTCCTGATGCAGGCCCAAGTTGTCAACCCACCTGTCCTGAGCTGGCACTGCTCTGATCTCACCAAGGGACTTTAAAGCCTAGCACCAGCCAACGTGATGCTTTGTGAAACCAGGGGGGGGGGTGGAATGTCAATGAGCACCTTAAATTAAGCTACACCCCCCCCTTTGCTATGGGTTTTCAAAGGACACCTAAAAGGTACATATCAGTCAAGAAGTCTTAAAAGTCTTATCAAAGGCAGGGTGGTAGATGTGACATACCGTATTTTTCCATCTATAAGATGGAAGTTGTTTTGGGAGCAACAACCAATCACCAGTCCACCCTCGGCACTATCCGTATATAAGAGCCCCCCCCCCACTTTTTTTGGGGGGGACCTAGTCTTATACATGGAAAAATACGGTATATGGCAAAACCACGATACTGAGATGCATACTGAAAACACCCACACACAGTCACTTTCCATTTAATGGGGATACTATGGAATGGTTTCACCACCGTACTGGCACATTTAGATGCAGAGTCTTCTTAAAGGTTCCTTGCTTGGCCCCTGTAAACAAGGGAAGGAGTATAATGTAGCCTCTGACCCCATGCTTAAGCCCAGCTTCAGCTATGTTCTGCTTCTCTGGCTGCCCAGGCAGCTTCAGAAAGTTGGGAATACTGGACTTAACAAGGCAGTCAATATCATGGAATTACAGCCTTCACAAATGCCAGCTTTTAAGAAGCCACCCAAGGAAAGATCTACCCCATCCATATAAAGCACATCTAATGTGCATTTAAAGCACACAACTTGCCCCAAAGAATCCTGGGAACTGTAGTTTCCCCCTCAGAGCTACAATTCCCAGCAGCCTTAATAAACGACATTTCCCAGGATTCTTTGGGGGAAGCAATTTCATTCATGGCTCAGTAGGTAGAGAGTCTTGATCTCAGGGTTGTGGGTTCGAGTCCCATGCTGGACGAATTCCTACACTGCAGGGGGGTTGGACTAGATGGCCCTCGTGGTCCCTTCCAACTCTACAGTTCTATGATTCTAAGTTATGCGCTTTAAATGCGTTTTGGGTGTGCTTCTAATGTATGCTGCGGATCTGCTCTGAATCTACCCAAGGTTTTCAACACGGAAAAATGAACAAGCTATCTGTTTGTAAGATGTTGCAATTCTTTGCTGTTATGGTGTATCTGGAGACCCGCAAAACACAGACACTGCATAAGTGTACTGAATAAATATTAAGCCTAAGTTCCAAGAGTTCTGAACAACAGGTGGCACGATGCAAAGCAAACACACACAACCTGCAGCTTAGCAAGTGATTTAACTATTTGCTTTTGCTGCCTACCTACAAATTGTCAATCAGCGATGGGCCATCATGTATGGTTGGCAAGACGCATTCACTTTGGCCACAAGTTAGTTGCGCAAGACGGCCTTTAAAAGCCCTGCATAAAAATTACTTATGCAGCAAGAGGCAGATCTTTTAAAAGGCAATACAGTTACAATTGCAGCAGAAATTATTATTAAGAATATTTGGCAGGCAAGCTAGCGTCAAAGACAACGTGATGGTAGAAGTGGGAGGAATCAATGTATCAGAGTCTCAAGTGTTACAAAAACCTAAACTAAACTAACTAAATGCTAATGCTAACTAAAACTTATCAACCATAACAGTAGCTCCTATAACCTCAGGAAGCTAAGGGGGAACTGGATCTTCGCATGGCAAACAAAACAGATTAAAGTAATAACAATGGCTTGGCGTTCATCAAGCATTCGTCATAACCTTCTTTGGAGCAACTCTAAATCTTTCATCAGACAGAAGGTAGACAGCACCAGTTCTCAGTTATATAGAAAGCAAGGCTCCACATCAGTGCAAAATATTCTCAATCACTTCAAATCTTATCCCTGTCTTGTCTTTAATGGAGACTGAGGTACAGTTACTGTCAACTTACAATTCTATGGCTTCTCACATGAGATAATACCCACCTTAAAATGACAGGCACAAATTTGTAACACAAGCAAATGTAAGTTACTTTTTAAAAGCGAAAGACAGAATTCACTGGCACCCCTTTCCAATAATTTAGTCAAGAAGCAATATGTGTAATTAGAAGTACTGACAATAGGGAACTGGAGTAAGTTTTGGTAAGGACTATACCACAATCAGCCAGTACTGTACATACCAAGTGCAGGTCTTCCTGGTGTATATACCTTTCCATTGATGGGATCATTCACTGCCACTGTTGTATTTTTTCCCCTCTTACAACAAAGAAACAGAACTATCTTCTCTTTTCCCCCACAGCCATCTACAACCCCAAAAATTCTCTCACAGGTCCCCGTGAAAATGTGGGGCTGGGCTTGGAGGGGCTAGGAAAGGTTGGCCCTGTCCCAGCCTACAATTTTCAGGGAACTCCTGGACCTTCCAGAGAGGCTTCTGAGGGGAAACAGGGAAGTGCAAATATACGGTATATACTTTCAACAACTCGCCTGCATTAATTCCTCTTATGGTCTAAGCCAACGATACCAATTCAACAAGACTAGGTTTCCTATCAGCAACTGTTTGGATCTTGCATGTGATTCCACCATCATGTATGTGGTGGCAAAATGACATGTTTCTGAAACAGCCAATCCCATCTCTACGATGGAAGGAAATTAAATGTTGTACAGTGGTACTTCGGAAGTCGAACGGAATCCGTTCCAGAAATTCCTTTCGACTTCCAAAACTTTCGGAAACCAAGGCGCATCTTCCGATTGGCTGCAGGAAGCTCCTGCAGCCAATCGGAAGTCGTGGAAGATGTTCAAGTTCCAAAGAACATTAGCAAACCAGGTTTGCGGCGTTCAGAAGCCAAAACATTTGACTTGCAAGGCGTTTGTGAACCAAGGTACGACTGTACAAGGGTTATAATCTGAGACAGACACCTAAAAAGAGGCATCTACCGGATCTGACATTAGATTGTATGTACTAAAACACTAGATTTTTAGGTGGACAGCCTACTTAAATGTTTGATAAATGTGTTGTGTTTGCAATATCATTTTTCGCCAGCACTGCTTTTGCCTCAACAACTCTGCAATCGCTCATGGTGAAAGGGAACAATGGACATATCAGATAGCAGGTCCTTGTTCCTCTTATCAGTCAGATGAAGGAAAACAGTTGATTGCTCTTTAGTTATCTGACTACCATCTTTAATTCAAATTTCCTGTCCTCCTCTGACAGATGATTTTAACTCGATAGTGTACAGCCAATAATAGTGCCATATTTTACTACCAGGCGACATTTTTAAAAAGTGTTCTAGAGTTTCATTGGGTTGTTCCAAACGCCTGCTGTAACAATGTTAGCCTAGGTACAGTATGCCTAAAGGTAAAGGTAAAGGGACCCCTGACCATTAGGTCCAGTCGTGACCAACTCTGGGGTTGCACACTCATCTCGCATTATTGGCCGAGGGAGCCGGCGTATAGCTTCCAGGTCATGTGGCCAGTATGACAAAGCCGCTTCTGGCAAACCAGAGCAGCACATGGAAACGCTGTTTACTTTCCCGCTGTAGCGGTTCCTATTTATCTACTTGCATTTTCTGGCAAACCAGAGCAGCACATGGAAACGCCATTTACCTTCCTGCTGTAGCGGTTCCTATTTATCTACTTGCATTTTGACGTGCTTTCGAACTGCTAGGTTGGCAGGAGCTGGGACCAAGCCACGGGAGCTCACCCCATCACAGGGATTCGAACCGCCGACCTTCTGATCAGCAAGCCCTAGGCTCAGTGATTTAACCCACAGCGCCACATGGGTCCCACAGTATGCCTACTAATAAGTAAATTGCATTGAGTTCAGTGGGATTTACTCCAAGGTAGTGTGTTGCACAAGGCAAATTGTGAGTTGCATAAGACTGTTCAGCTGATCATATTTTATCTTAGCAGCTAAAGATATGAACAAGTATCTTGCTCCTGTAAGCAGCCCTTTCACTCCTTTCTTCACAATAGGAATAAAATAATAAGCAGAAGATCAGGAAGTAGTTTCCCAATTCGAATGAAATAGGAAACTGTACTTAACTGAAGACTTCATAATTTCTCAGTTTGTTCTTTGTTTGCCCCAAGGGCTACATGAGTAGCCAAAAGACTCGTTCATGCCTCAGCATATTAAACAGAGTTAGGATCATCCGAACACAGTGTCCCAAAGGCTCCGCTTTCCTTCACAGGGCAGGTTGCTTCAGCTGCAACGCCAAACCAGTTTGGCATTTCTGGAAAGAGTGCAGCGCTTGCACACTCCCCACCACCAAATTCACTTGACTAGCAAATTCCTGGGTTTTGGAAAGCCACAGTTTGCCACCTGAACAAGCCTCACAAACTTCTGGAGCATCCCTGTACCATTTCGTACCCTGTTTCACAGTCAAGCTTACGAACTGCCCTTTAGCTCATGGACATCTGTCCACTATAGCTTCATCAGCCTTCAGAATCTATGGAGATCGCAAACCTGTTGTCCTCCAAACACAAGGTAGGTTTCTTACATAGAGTGTTTGTCTTGCGTTTAACAACTTGCCTGGTAGCCAGAACCAACTGCAATTTCCATCCAGGCAATAAAGCAGGCTGGCAGAGGAGACACAGCTTGCTTCTACCCCTCTTCTGTCAGCCTGCTTAGTTTCCATGCCAGCCACAGAGGAAGGAAAGTCTCTAACTTCCTCCACAACAACCATGGAATTGCACTGGGCTAGCAGAGGGGGTGGGGGAAATGGAGTGATCTTTCCTTCCTCCACCAGCCTGCTCAATTGACTTCTATTTTTTGTAAAGTCTTCTTTCTAAGTAGCCAAACAGTCTAGTAGCCCTTGCTTCCAGGTTCACCATGTTGGAAGGGCAGCTTGGGCAAGCTGTTGTTTCTTGTGGAAGCTAGTAACTCTTGTTGGGTTCATCTGCCAAGGCTGGCTTACCGAAAGATGTTCCCCGTTCCTTTAGTTCTATACCTCTGAGTTTAAGCACATTAAAAAGTAGTGCTCAGGGTAGCTATTGATTATCTCCTCAAGACTCACACAAAGATTGCCTTAATAATAATAATAATAATAATAATAATAATAATAATAATAATAATAATTTATTTATGCCCCACCCATCTGGCTGGGTTTCCCCAGCCACTCTGGGCGGCTTCCAACAAAGTATTAAAATACAATGGTCTGTTAAACATTAAAAGCTTCCCTAAACAGGGCTGCCTGTTTAGAAGTGGGGCAGATCAGTTTTTAAAAGATGTGACTATCCAGGATCAATATATTTTGCCAACAAGCTAAAATCATCCTGCACAGATCTTCAAATATAACAAAAGCATTCTGACTCAAACACCACCTTGACTATTCCCTACAGAGCTATTCAGCTGCTATGTGTCGTTAAACACAGGCATCCATACCTTAGGGAACATTTATAATGATGCTTCTTTCAAATCCTTTGACACTCTCTGGTGTGAAAATGGACTTTCCAGCAGTCAAGCACAGAAGCACTATCAGATCAGACACTGTTTTTGGAATGGTTTAAGAGTGAAACTAAACCCAAAACCAATCTTGTATGCCATCTGGGTTGCAATGACAGAAGAATTCAAGAACAGTGACAGAGAAACAGGTTTCATTTCATGTTAGTCAGTTGAGTATTTGTTCCCCCAGAGAGAATAAGGGATTTGAAAGAATACTATTCTTGCAATTATCTTAGCAAAGATATGTCTCATACAATATGCCTTAGCACCTATCATTTGAGACAACACACACACACTTGGGTAATACATCTCATTTGGATTCAAGGCAATTTCAAATGATTAAATATTGTTAAGCCACTAAAAAGACAAAATGTTTGCTTACACAGAGCAGTTTAAAATCTTCAGTTGTGACATTCCAGCATATGAGCAATAGCCTGTAAGATTCCATTCCACCATTTCAAACAAGCTCTTCAGAGGAGTGAATAAACCCTATTCTAATAAACACATTTTTAAGCAATCATGAAAGCTAAAAAATAATATAGTAAACACACACAACCCCAGGCCCCCGTTTCTCTCCAGCACAGAACCATTATTCAACAACCTTTTTTTTTAGTGATGGTTATAAATGCTTGCATTTTTTGTGCATTAAAGGGAAAATTAGATAGTTCATATCATACAAAATTACACCAGGAGGCACTTCCCTCAAAATTCTATCATGGATTATATTCTGCGTGATTTCATGTACATAAATAGCTTGTTGTTAACAGTCGTTTACCACTCCTCTCAGCCAATCACCCATTCCCACCACCCTTCTGAGTAATAATAATAATAATAATAATAATAATAATAATAATATTTTATTATTTATACCCCGCCCATCTGGCCGGGTTCCCCCAGCCATTCTGGGCGGCTTCCAACAAAATATTAAAATACAGAAATACCCCCACCCCACCCTCTGACTATACATAAGGGTCTGGCGACTTCTGTTTCAGTGTACCTGAAGAAGTGTGCATACACATGAAAGCTCATACCAATGACAAACTTAGTTGGTCTCTAAGGTGCTACTGGAAGAATTTTTTTGTACTACTACTACTACTACTACTACTAATAATAATAATAATAATTTTATTTATACCCCGCCCTTCCCAGTCAAGACCGGGCTCAGGGCTGCTAACAACAAAAATATCAACGCAAGTATAAAAGAAACAATTCAGTTAAAATGCAGATTAATACAATATTAAAATTCAATTTTAAGATTAAAAATCTACAAATAAGATAAAACCATTATATAATAAAACATTAGGGGAGGGTAACCCCGGGGTCAGGCTGCGTCAGTCCAAAAGCCAAACGGAACAGCTCTGTCTTGCAGGCCCTACGAAAAGATGACAAATCCCGCAGGGCCCTAGTCTCCTGAGACAGAGCGTTCCACCAGCTCGGGGCCAGTACTGAGAAGGCCCTGGTCCTGGTCTAACCACCTTGTGACTCAGGATCTCCAGTATGTTATTATTTGTGGACCTTAATGTCCTCTGCAGGTCATACCGGGAGAGGCGGTCCCGTAGGTACGAGGGTCCTAAGCCGCATAAGGCTTTAAAGGTCAAAACCAGCACCTTAAACCTGATCCTGTACTCCACCGGGAGCCAGTGCAGCTGGTAAAGCACTGGATGAATGTGATCTGGGACAGTAGCTTGTGTGAAGGACAAACACTGGAGTGATATGACTTTGGTCTTAAATACTATTCTACTAACATGCTACACTGGCAAGGTCCTGGATTAAACCAAATTCACTAACTGAAAAACGCAGAAGCTACTTTCTCTCCCATGACCTAAAAGTAAAAAGGCTAAAAAAGATCTATGAATTTCTGGTGCTTTACTGCACAGATAAGTGCACAGGTATTTTGATCTGACAACTGCAGCTTTCCATAACATAATTGATAGAAAGTGTCAGGGGGACAGAGAAAACTATTTAGGGTGCTTCCATTTAGGCTCCACCATTTGCTTCCCAGCTTCCAGGGATCCTGGTAATCCAATTAAGGAAAATCATACTCTGGGCTCACTTTGGGCTGGCCCAGTTAAACACCTCTATCTGCCTGAGGGAAGAGCTTGAATGTTGCCATAGGAACAACAGGGCAATGATGCTCTCCAGGAGTGGGTAGACATTACCCCAGTCCCTTGCCTGGTTGAGGGTGCCATCATCTGGCAAATAAAACAATAGCCTGGGTTAGTCTGTGTATGAGGTGACCTGGGAGCTGGGGCTTTCTCTGTGCTGAAACCAAAAACTATGGCTTTGGGAAACGTGCCATGAACCTGATGGGGAACCAAGATCTATTGGAGTGTTAATGCTCTGAGCCCTTCTATCTTACGCTCCGGTTGTACATAGGTGTAAATAAAACCTGCCTGGAACATGTGAACTAATAATAATAATAATAATTCATTTGAGCATGTCTTTGAGAAATAGAATCCCAAAGATTTTCTGGATGTGTGGAATTTTGAGACGGTTTAAAAAAAAAATTCAACATGGTGGCCCTCGAAAACAATACAGAACGTATTAAAAATACAATTAAACAGACAAAGAACCATCTGTAATCATGTGTCCAAGCAGCAAGAGACTTCAGAAATTCCAGCACTTACCCAGGATTCGGTTTTCTTGTAATGAAGGTCAGTGGAGACTGTGGTGCCTTTAAGATGTATGGTTCACTAGTAATCACACCTCCCACCCCTTGCAACAAATCAAATTCACCTTTAGATGAACCGGCAGGGAATTGTAATAATAGCTGGACATTCTTTTTCCCCACTACAGCTAACCACCCTACACTGATATGGGCAAGTATGAGGGGAGCTGGCCATAACACTTGTGATCTGGTACATATTGTGGGCTTCCTTCCAAGTCTGGTGCCAGGACACAGCCCTGTATTCAACAGGTCTGGCCCCAGTAAGTCAGGTGAGGTCTGAGGACACTGCTCTTGCTTGTTGAAAGGGCGCCAGAAGATTGTATCACGGCTAGTCAAAGATCAAAGTTAGCTGGCATTGTAATGGTCTTAGGGGGATCTCAGGGGGTGCGCTACATTCATGGCATCAAGACAGGGGAATCCCCACCTATGTGGGGGTTCTGTTCCAGGGCCAAGAGCAAGTGGGGATTCCCCCATTCTGTTCTGTCCCCTTTTGGAAAGGAAAACGGTGCATGCATCAGCAGGAGCGTGTGTGCTGGTTGTGTGCAACTAAGGGAGACACTTGTGCTTAAACAATGCTGCCAATGTGCTACTGTGCACATGGTACAGAGCTTCCTGTCAATAAGATGACCATTAACAAAACAGGCCTTGCCCAGGCCTGTCAGATACTAGCAAGCCACCGGATTGTATTCAAGGAATATACCAAATGCATTTGGCTCCATTTATTGTTAAAGATCCTACAAAACACCATAGTGTTTTGAGCCCTTCCTTTGGAGGTTCTTAGATATCGGCAGCCTCTTCCTGTGAGTGGCAAGCATCAGACCTGCCTTTTAAGTAAGATTCTGTTTTTAACTTTTAATAATTTTGGTTTTAATCTTTGTATTATTCTGTAACTTGCTTTGGATTACTTTTTGTAACAGAAAAGCAACTAATAAGTGCTAACAACAGTAATAAATAATAAATACACTATAATTATTATTATTATTCCCCCATGCTCCTGACTTACCTCTCCTCCCTATTCCCCTCTTTTTAAGCCACAATTTTTAAGTTTTGAACAGACGTTGAAAAATCCTCTTTATCCATACACGTTTAAAACACATTACCTGCTAGTAATTGATATATCCCTCGTTTTTAAAGAAACACATAATCTCAAACACATAATTGCTCCAATTTGCATTCTCTTGATTACTTTATTCAAATGCTTCTCCATGATTTCCTCCCCCTTTCCCGTCTTTGTGTTCTCTTAATTAAATTATAGGGGTTATTTTTAGACTCAGTGGGCTTTTTATTTTATATCTTACTAGCTGGCCCTGCCACACATTGCGGTGGCTTAGTCTGTTTAATGGGTCCTCAGAATCCCCCTTCAGACTCCTCCGATTGCTCCACTGTGAATTAGTCTGTTAAATTGGTCCTCAGAGTCCCCCTTCAGACTCCTCCCCCCACCCCTGGGCTCATCCCTGTGATTGGCCCCATCCTGTCCCGATCCATGACGTTTCCCGCCCCCCATCCCCCACCCAGGGGAGCCCCCACCTCTATTCGGCCTAGTCAGTTCTCCCAGCTGGGCAATGCTGCAATGCTGCAGCCTATTCAGTCTGCTGGGCAATGTTGGGCCTTGTTGCTACAAAAGGCCTGTTTTCATTTGGTTGGCGTGGAATTTTGTGATGTCACTGATTGTCTGCAGCCAATGGAGACTCTGCTTATCCGTTCTATTTCCCAGCATGCACTTTCGTCTGAGTGGGGAGGTTTTGAACACGGGGTTTGGGGTTTTTTACGTTGCACAGGTGTGACATCTGTCTTTGAAAACAGTCTGGGGACACTCGTGCTGCCACATTTGACTTTGTGCCAAAATCTGAATGCAATCGGTCAAGCGGTTTTATAGAACATAGGAGGCGAAGGAACATACCCAGTTTACATTTATATATAGCTAGAGAGATACAGTAGTGCCAAGTACATGCACTTAGCTAATAAATACTAACACTGTATTATACTGTTGTTGTTGTTGTTTAGTCATTCAGTCGTGTCCGACTCTTCGTGACGCCATGGACCAGAGCACGCCAGGCACTCCTGTCTTCCACTGCCTCCCGCAGTTTGGTCAGACTCATGTTGGTGGCTTTGAGAACACTATCCAACCATCTTGTCCTCTGTCGTCCCCTTCTCCTTGTGCCCTCAATCTTTCCCAACATCAGGGTCTTTTTCAGGGAGTCTTCTCTTCTCATGAGGGGGCCAAAGTATTGGAGCCTCAGCTTCACGATCTGTCCTTCCAGTGAGCACTCAGGGCTGATTTCCTTCAGAATGGTTAGGTTTGATCTTCTTGCAGTCCATGGGACTCTCAAGAGTCTCCTCCAGCACCATAATTCAAAAGCATCAATTTTTTGGCGACCAGCCTTCTTTATGGCCCAGCTATCACTATATTACACTGTAAGCAGTTTCAATTTCACTGCAGGAACCTGGACAAATCCACAGCTTAGGCGCATACTTGCATTCATTTTATCCCAGCTCAGCAATGGCCATACAGAAGTGGGGAAGGATGTATAATCTTGGAGCACCACACCTGTTTTTCCTGTTGTACACAGGCGATAGAGCAGGGATAACCAACATGGGACCTTCCAGATGTAGTTGGGACTCCCAATTGCCCGTCGCCTCAATCAACATAGGCAATGGTCAGAGATGAGGGGAACTGTAGTTCAACAACATTTGGAATGTTGACTACCCCTGCTATAAAGTGGACCTGATGTCCATAAGCACTTTGGACTCCAGCTCACAGTTTTAGCTTCCTTTTAGATTCCCAATGCGGGAGGCACTATTATGTTTTTTTGGGGGGGGTCTCACAGGGCAATCCTATGCAATTCTACTCTCATGCAAGTCTAAGGAGATATACCAGGCTTCCTCAACCTCGGCCCTCCAGATGTTTTTGGCCTACAACTCCCATGATCCTTAGCTAGCATGACCAGTGGTCAGGGATGATGGGAACTGTACTCTCAAAACATCTGGAGGGCCGAGGTTGAGGAAGCCTGAGATATACCCTTATAAAAACATGCAGCCAACTTATTATTATATTTATTGTTATTTATTAAATCTGCATACCACAATTCATACGAACATCACAGGGTAGTTCACAGCATGAAAATACAAAATGAGAACACACAAAATATGTAATACAAACAAAAACAAGCCAATAATCCCACTCCCACAAACACATTTAACTTACCCAGGAGTAAGCCTCATTAAATTCAATGGGGCTTACTTCTGAGTAGATATGCATAGGATTGCACTGTCCTGTTAATGTTCTCAGACCACTATTCATTCTCAATTTTTTATTTATTTCTATACCACTTTATATTTTTAATAAAAATCTCAAAGCGGTTTACAGCATAGTAAATCAATAAAACAATAGTTGGGTGATAATCCTCTGGCCTCATCAGGAGTCCCTCCAGTAGGGCTGGGTGAGTCTGTGCCCCGTCCCCTAGGCCAGGTAGAAAGGGCCTTGTGGGGAGCAGCCTTCACACTCACAGCCTCTTTGTAGGCCAGGTGGAAAGGGCCTTGCGGGGAGAACTTTCCATTCTCATCAGTGTGTTTTCTCATCACAGAGGACAAAGATTTTTAACATGCAGCTTGGCACTGTTCCAAAACTTTCCTTAAGTATGCTATGACTAACCTGAACACTAAGGACAGCTTAGCAACTACTCCACGGATCACACAAAGGGTGTATGTTTCCTCTTGAACATAAGCTGCTTTAGACTGCAACCCTAACTTCCCCTCTTACCTGTAAGTAAGCCCCACTGAAGCCAAAAGAACTTACTTCTGAGTGGACATGATTGGGATTCCGCCATTACTCTCAATTAAAAGGGATAACATGGCACACAATGACCTTGGCAAAAAAAAAATTTTAAACCCTGCACAAAAAATTATAGGTACACGTACAGTGGTCCCTCGACTTACAAACTTAATCCGTTCAGAATGCACATTCGTAGGTCGAAAATTTTGTAAGTCGAAAAGCAGATTCCCATAGGAAAAAATATTCAGAAAAATTTGTAAGTTGAGGAAACCGCATTAAAAAATTCGTAAGTCGAGGAAACCGCATTTAAAACCGCCAACGGTTTCCATTTGGATGTAGAAAAATTCATAAGCGTGCGGCCATTTGTCCCATTTGTAAGTCGAAAACTTTGGATGTCGAGTAATTCGTAAGTTGAGGGACCACTGTATATCATTTGGAAACTGGTGGGATTGCAGACCCAAGAATGCACATTCTTGACTTCTTGAAGTTCGCCCACACAAAACCTTTTCTCGAAGAGACGGCAAAAGTACAGATGCACACACACACGTAATCCACTCACTGATTTGGAATCCAGAAAAGGGATGCTGATCAAGTTAGACATGCATTTTGAATGATTAAAGCTAAGACTGGATTTATTCTTTTTTACTAAGATGCTCACCTTCTTCCCCCACTCCCCCACAAAAATATTCAGGAACCCTGGATTCATTATTAGTAATAAATATGAATTCCGCCAGGAAAACCAAAATTCTGCTTGATAATGAAATAGAACACCAATATGATTCATTTAGTAACTCAGGCTTGGTTTTCCCACCCCATCCTCTGGTTAAACGTCTTTCTATAGTTAGGCTGAACTGAACACTCGCATTCCACCAAATGCATTAATTGGCAATAAATCCCTTTGGGTCATTATACCAATCATATCCAAAATTCAGCTGCACAAAGAATACACTAGCTAAGCCAGCAAATATTATTCATGTGATAATCATTGCACATTACAGGCATCGCCGTAGTTTCGGTTCATTGAACCGCTAGTAGCATAAGCTTAATTTTTGCACAACGCTGAGATAATTACATGATATGCTTGCTGTTATTTCCTACAATCTAACAAAACCATAATGAACATTTTACTGTACAGCTAGATGAGTAACCCTCTTGTTTTTGTTTACAATCCATCCTAAGAAGTTTTGTGAATGTGAAACATCTGAATGGCGAGAAGGATGTGGTATTTTGAGCAGAAGGGAAGGAAAGAAAAGTAAGAAAGTAATGGGGTTCTATGGAAAAGATCCCCACCTTTACAGAACATCACAGTTTAAAAACAGTGCCTTAGAGGTTGCAATCCGATCCCCGCTTACCTTGAAACAAACCCCACTGAATCAGTAGGGCCTACTTCTGAGTAGACATGGTTAGGATTGTGATGTATTGTACAACCTTGACCCAATGGAAAAGGAATTCAATCAGTTAGGCACCTTGAGAACCAGTAGCCGATTTTGCTGCCTAGTACCTGCTGTGATTCTTGGACAGCAATGCATAAGGAGCTTGATCCTGGCACTGCTGCGTGCTACACCAGAAACTCCCTACCTGCTAATTTTTTGCTCAACTAAAGTAGGATACTTGTCCAGCAGGTCAGAACTGTAGGTCATATGAGGCAAAGGAAACAGTAGAGGCATTCCCCCCCCCTTCACACTTTATAATCGGTTGAAGGGGGTTTGCTGCAATTAAGGAGGAACTGGGCTGCACTCAACATCTACACAATGACTTCTTACTTCAGCAAAGCCTTTCTATGTAGGCTTTGCTGAAGTGCACCCTTGTGCACTTGGTACAGGCAAGTTATATGATCACTCTGGATATGTTTGGTGCTAGAAATATATTAAAGCGAGTTGTACTCAAGTACTTTATCATGCCTTCCTCTTCATTTCAACCCCCTGTGCTTCCTCAAAATCGACTCTTCAGAACTGAAAGAGCCTCCAGTACCACCTGGGATGTGATATAGGGGTTGCAGCAGGACTGGGAAATTGCCCACAGATGCTTCTTCAAGTTGGTCAGTTCACTCCAACCTAAACTACTTTACCAAGGTGGCACAAACCACAATTTGAGCAGATATAACATCAGAGAGGGATGCTATGTCAGGCAAGCAAGCAGGTCAGCATCTAACATTTTTTCACCTGCTGATCAATTTTGTTGCATTAAAACTTCCAAAACAGGGGGTAAGGTTTAAAGAACTCCAAGATTAGTTCAGCATTCATACCCTAAGGGCAGAGTGCAACTCATTAAAAAGACAGCGGTACCTATGTCTAAAACCAACTAAAGCACTGATACATTATCTTCTGTTATTTTAGTTTATGCTGAATTTTGTAAGATAAACGGGTACCATACACTAACCTCATGGGACGCAGGTGGCGCTGTGAGTTAAACCACAGAGCCTAGGGCTTGCCGATCAGAAGGTCGGCAGTTCGAATCCCCGTGATGGGGTGAGCTCCCATTGCTCGGTCCCTGCTCCTGCCAACCTAGCAGTTCAAAAGCACATCAAAGTGCAAGTAGGGAAGGTAAACGGCGGAAAGGTAAACGGCATTTTTTATCTTCCAGCGGGAAGGTAAACGGCGTTTCCATGTGCTGCTCTGGTTCACCAGAAGCGGTTTGTCATGCTGGCCACATGACCTGGAAGCTGTACGCCGGCTCCCTCGGCCAGCAAAGCGAAATAGGCGCCGCAACCCCAGAGTCGACTGGACCTAATGGTCAGAGGTCCCTTTACCTTTACCTATACACTAACCTCAACCAATTCCATGTCCCAACCTCCAAAGGCCAGACTGACGAGGTACATCTTCACCTGCCTCTCAAAAGAGTATAGTGCCTAGGCAAGATGTATCTTAGTGAGAGGATGGTTTTGGAGCAGCTACTGAGAAACCCCAGTGTGCCTGCTCCTCACTGTAGGTCCCCCACCCTATATCCCATGCACCCATACTGGGCAGCACCCAACACAAAACAGGAGTCTGTAGCAGTGGCGGAGCAAGCTGATCGGGCGCCTGGGGCAGCACATATGCCCTGCACCCAGGGGTGGAGTCAGCCACCCACGGGGCAGGGCGAGTCAGGGCACGATGCTCCGCGGGGCCTCCAAGTAGTCTGCCTGCCTCCTCCCACTCAGCCGCCCTACAACTGAGGGGGAGGTGGCGGGCAGACCGTTTGGGGCAGCGCGGAGGCTACGGGCACCCAAGTCACAGCATCACTCCCAGGAGAGAGGCGGGGCTTGGGCATGCTGCAGGCCCTGCGGTGAGTGCCGCCCACCATTCTGTCAATAGTGACACCCGGGGCAGCCCGCCCCCACCTTCATCCACCCCTGGACTGCAGCCAGAAAAAATCCCAGCAAATCCCTGTGTGCACACAGAAGTCCTTTAGGTACATGCACATGAAGTTTTCCAGACCTCAGCCATGATCTAGCCAGTGTTGAGGCAACAGTCATGGAAAAACTCATCATGCTGACTGTGGACAACAGTCTCTGAATGTAACATATAAAAACAGAGCTTAAAACATATAAAGGCAGCTCCAAAATATCTGAAACCGATCTGCATCAATCAAATTCCCACCTCTAGAAAGCTGAGAATGTCACCACCATAGGTGTTTTCATTATTGCTGAATAAACCGAACTTAAGAATTGTATTTCCCATATAGTCCATTACCCCTGTAAGAAATAAGGAAACTACATTTCCCATACCATTTTTTAAAAAGGGAAAAAGGAAAGAGCAAAAAAGCAAAAAGCATTTCACATTAGCAAATAGGATGCCACTAAAAATGACCAAGTCAACTCACCAAGCTCATTGAGGCTCTGAGCAGCTTTTGTTATCTCTCTGCTTCCTCCCTGCAGCTGCCCTTGAAGTCTCTTGCTGACATACAAGATGCGCATTATTCTCCGCAGCAAGTCACAGGAAGCCTTGATAGGAAACACAGTTTAAGAATATATTCAATATGTTACATTATTATACAGTTGTTAAGTACCAGCTGTGGAAACACAGTACACATTTCTAGCCTGACAATAGGCGTATGATCACATTATGGTTCCGTTCATGGTTTGATATCATCTGGAATACACTGTCATAAAAACACGCCACAGAGGGTTGTAACTACAAGCTGCTCTGCAGGGATGGAAGGGCATTTAGTCACAAATGCACAGTGAGGGAATACTACAGATAAAGGTTGCAATTCTATTGTATTAAAACCATGGAGAGTTTTGCTGCAGACTTCAAAAAGAAGCAGGCGAAGGCTTAAAATGTGCAAGTTTCTCTTCAAAAAAACCCAACCCAATCCAATTCTGGGGAGTGGGATCTAATTCTGCATGCAAATTTTCACAAATCAGAACAACAAACACATTATCAATCCTTTTATGCAGGAGCCTGAAGCATACATATATACAAACTTTAAAATGACAGTGATCAAATTTAAATTCAATCTTGGTTTTTTTTATTTCCTGAAACCAATTACAGTGGTACCTCTACTTACGAATAACTCTACTTATGAATGTTTCTACTCACGAACAGAGCTCCGCCCGCCATCTTGGATGCGGTTTAGATAGGATTTTTTCTACTTACGAATTTTTAGATAGGGTTGCTTCGACTTACGATTTTTTTCTCCCAATGCATTCCTATGGGATTTGACTTACAAATTTTTTCGACTTACGAATGTGCGTTCGGAACGCATTAAATTCGTACGTAGAGGTACGTGTAAGTGCCTGGTTTAAAATGCTATCTGAATGCAGCGCTAATAAAGTCCCTACTCAAAATCTCTCAAAACAAAATTTACTTATTTCTCCATCAAACATACTGAGTTACAGCCAACTTTCCGCAGGTTTATAAGAATAAACCAGGGGTATAAATGTGTGGCTTTTGAAGTCCAAGTTCATAAATATGACAAAATACATCATAAATTTTACCTAGATTAGGAACTCAATGTCGTGGACCTTTATATCTGGTTTGGATGGAATGCTAAACCATAGTTTAGTTTTACTTTTGCTTCCCCTCTCCTCCCCAGCACATCCAACTGCACCCCAAACCAGAAACTGTGTTAAGTTTCAGCTAGGTTTATTCCAGGGACAGCCAACATGGCAGCTTCCAGACGTTATTAGATTATAACTCCCATCATTCCTAATGCTGGTTGGGTCTGATGGGAAATGGAGTCCAACAATATCTAGAGGGCCACAGGTTTCTCACGGTTCAAATGAAATTAGAACTAATTCAGGGATGGGGAACCCATGACTCTCTAGATACCATTAGACTACAATGGCCATCATCCCTTAGCCAGCTGACTGCGGCTGATGAGGGACCAACAACATTTCTTTGGTTTAGGTTCCCCATCCCTGAATTAATGCAGGTTGCTTTGTGTCCTAAAATATGTAGAAAGAGAACCAAACATAAATCCACAATTGCTATTCTACCAATATCTGTTCTATGATATGTGAGTGACATGACCACTGGTTTTGGAGTATCATAAAGACTAGATCTAGTTTCAAAGAGTATATATTCCAATGGTTACTGCATCCAATTAGAACTATGCATGCTGCTTCGGTAAATGAACTAAACCGCGGGGAAAGCTACTTAAAGTAACCCTTTTTGTGGGCGATTTAAGTCATGATTTAAACCAATTATTTATATCAATCCACTCTGCGTCACATAAAAATATGCAAATTGGGAAACATTTAATTCGGTAGCTGAGTTTCTGTACGCTACAAATATGTAAAGGCTCTATGCAGCAGAGATATATGGAGAGAAAGCATGAGGACACAAGGAAAGAGCACTTCTGTCCTCAAAGGCCCCGTTATATTATTTATTATTTATTGAATTTATATACCGCCCTATAACTGGAGGTCTCCGGGCAGTTTACAGAACAAAATCAAAATACAAAGCCACAAAATATATAATCAAAATACAGTGGTACCTCGGGTTACGAACGCGATCCGTTCCGGGTCGCAGTTCGTAACCCGAAAAGGGCCCGAACCGCCGTTTTGCGCATGCGCAAAGCGCTATTTTCGCGCTTTGCGCATGCACGCGCGGCGAAAATACTTCCGGGTTTGCGAAGTTCGTAACCCAAGTTGCTCGTAACCCGAGATGTTCGCAACCCGAGGTACGACTGTAAAAACAACAACCCAATAACACCCCCATTATCAGCACAATGAGCCATTTCCGAACTGCCCTGAGATCTGAGGATGAAAGGTGGCATACAAATTTAATAAATAATAAACAAACAAACAACATCTCTGCAACACTGTCCCAAATTGCCACAGAAGATGCATGAACACTGCAATCATGTGGGCCGGGCTGATTATGTGAGTGTTTCCTATAAAATCACTATGCTTACTCCTGGTGCAATTGCCCCACCCTCATGGCTGAAGGATTCACACACCCTTCAGTTGTTTGAGACAGAACTATGGAGAACTATGGAGAAGAAGCACCCAAAGTGCTTAAATGTTCTACCGATGTTTAATGTGTATTTTCAGCTATCTAATATACTGAAAGATACGTCTGCAACTGGACCTATAGAGTGCTTGTGAAAGCAAAACTCTACTGGTTTCAGATTCTACATTAGATATCCCATGATATGCAGTATTTTTGAGCACTGAATTAAAGAACACCAGCAGTTTTAAACAAACTACAATTGTGGGCCTAAAACATTCAAAGGTGAACAAACTATTAGAACAAGTGATTAGAAATCTGACGCCTTGGTCGGATTTGTGGTCTAGACGAGGCAACTTTTGGTAAAGCACAAGTCTCATATGTTTAAAAAAAAACACCCTGAAATTACATCTGAGCTCTGTGCTTCATCTAAAGTTGCCTAGTGACAAATATTCCCTTCAATTTCATAACAGTTCTATATTATATAACATGCACTTCCGACATTTTGACTGTTAATGTAATCTGTTGAGAGCACTATCTAGGATGCTGGAAGATGAAAAAAATAGGCATGTGCAGATTTTTTTTATATTTTCACACAACTCAAAATGTTATTTTAACTCATTATAGACACAGCCTGGAATATGGTTAACTGACATAAGCTCTTAATCACTGCACAGTAAAGCGCCTGCAATTTCAGGGGAAAATACGTATTACAATTTTCAGGAGTTCTAGAAGTGCCAAAACATGTCAAAGAGTAGATGAAGCAAAACCTAAATGTTAGGGCAATTGTCTAGAGAAGAGATCTGGGGGCTGCTGCAGCTGAGTGGCTAAATTAAAACAGAGTGTGTGTTATGCTTGTTATACAAGCCGCGAATTATTCTGTTAAACCCAAATAAGCATATACCGGTAGTCAAGCTTTGCTACCTCTGCACCACCAACGGGCATCTATCAATGTCAACTCAGCACAGTATCTATTGGGTTCAATGCTCAAGAGGTCTGTAATTTAGAAAAGATAAGCGAACAGGAAATCTGAATTCTGCTCTATGAAGGTAACTATGGTTTTGTGCATGAGGGACAGAAAAGCACTGACTAGAGCTTTGGTTGAAATAGTCAGAACTGTGTTCACAAGTTGCGGTAAAAAAAAACCAATTTGGTGAAAAGCATATGAAGCTGGGGAAAGCTTGAAAAATTGTTTTGAACTATCCAAGACTTGAAAACAGCAGCAACTGAGGAATCCTTCCAAGTTTATTGCTGATTTGCCAATCAATTTTTTAAAAAATTTGCCAAGCAAAGAAAAAAATAAGGATTGCTCTCAGCATGAGAAGGCAGCTACACAAAGACAAAGGATGCTACCAGAGAGACACAAGAGGAGGTAACCCCGTAAACAATTACCTCAGTTGAAACGAGCAATTACAGATATGGAAGAAAGTTTGTGCCAAGTGCAAATCTGCTTTGTGAGAACTTACTTTTCCTTTCCACAAGGATTTATGAACATATTCAGTGGTTTCAATTATTTATTCTGGCAGTGTTGTCATTGGAGTCCCGTCCCGTTCCCCCCCCCCCACTTCCAACCAGTAACCATAGAAACACTCAGTCAGAAGAAAAACTACAGAATTCTCCCTGGCCACCATTAAATCTTGTTCATATATCGGCTCAATTGTTGCAAAGTTGCAAAGAAACACTGCTTGAAATGCTTCTGAATAACGGGTCTACTATTCTCAGCATTGTTGCATTCCTGTCTACAAGAAGAAAACCATCCTTTTGACAGAATCGGTAGATAGCTCTTTGAACTGCTTTCTCCCTCTCCAATCAAAAGAAATGTTATTCCTGGAGAATAAGGGAAGAAAGATGCTTGTAAACTTACCTGAAGCCTTGCTAACTGTGCCGTACGGGACACGATTTTGTTGTAAGGATCGATTATTTTGGCTCTGATTCTGATGAAAAACAAAATATGTTTTAGAAACCGCAGGAGTGCAGAAGGATTTAAAACTACTAAATCATTGTTATAGGGATGGCATACCTGTCAACAGTACTTTGCAATGCACTGATTCTGGTCTGCATCATTTGAAGAACACCTGAATAAGACAGCAAAAGCAGAGAGAATGAACCTTTTCCCAATAAAATGCCACATTTTAAGACCAAGCGAGGAACTCAAAAATAGTAGCAACTTTGATCTTTAATCCTTCCTATACTGTTTTTAAGTGTACCAAGTGCTTTATTATTGCAAAGAGTAGGAGCGCTTTTGAAGATGGCTTAGAAACGGCGTTACTAAGGGCAGAATTCAGCAGACACATTGCTCATTGAGGCAAGATAGTCTGAGTACATAGCACCAATCCTGACTCAGCTAAACTGGTTACCAATTAGTTTCTGCACACAATTCAAAGTGTTGTCTTTGACCATAATACTTCAAGGACCACCTCTCTCCATATGAACCAACCCAGACCCTGTGTTATTCATCTCTGAGGGAGGTGCAATTCCTGTTCTTGGGCACCAGGTAAAAACATTACTATTTACCCAGACCATTGGATTTCAATTTTCTACTCATAATTTAGTGGGGTGAGGTAGATCTGGATCTGTTTTCTATATCTATTACTTGTATATTTTGTTTTATCCTTCTTTTTACCCTTGCTTTTAATTTTAATTTTTGTAAGCAACTAATGAAGACAATAAATAAAATAATAAAATAAAATGTATTGTTCTTAACACATTTACAGCATCATCCTAACCATTTATACACAAGTGCAAGTACCACTCAATGGGATGTAATTTCTGCCAAGTACATTAAGGATTGTAGCCTTAATAACAGCAGCAGCAGCAGCAGCAGCGGCAGCGGCAACAACATTTTCTCATTTATACCCCACCCATCTGGTTGGGTTGCCCAGTCACTCTGGGTGGCTTCCAACACATATAAAAATAATAACATCAAACATTAATAGTAACTCTCTGATCCAATATTAAAAAGTCACAGTAACTTTAAAATAAACAACTTCTATCAAATGAAGCAATATCCAATAATCCAATAGAATCCAATAGTAAACAGTAAAATTAAACACCAACAAATAATAAACAGTTGACACTTATCAATTACAATAAATGATTACTCATCTATAATCAATAAAAAATAACAGCAAATCACAATGCATAAAATACCACAAAACATACAAAACCATGAAAAAGGATCAAATTGAGAAACAAGGACACACAACTTACAATTTTTTTTAAAAAAATATCCCTGAACTCCAGCTGCTTCTGCTGTTTCTAAAGTCATGGCCTTGGAAAGGCTCCCAGGGCTGAAGGGTGGAGCAAGGCAGGTGGAAAAAGCCATTGCCTGATGACCAACAGAAGGTTTCTCACCCTTAATCACTCAAACTAATATTGTGAAGAAGGTCAAGTAAACAAATGACAAGTCACCAAACACTACCCAGTGAGCTTTATGGCCAAGTCTGAATTTGAATCCAGGACTCTCATATATCAACATCTATAAAACAAGCCTAGCAGTTATTCTAGTAATCCGAGCTGAAACTTGGCAGGCTGAAATCTGAGGCCAGTTACTCAAAAGTGCCAAGTTCTCTTGACATCTCTATAGCTACGAATAGTATTGTGCTACATTTAGAATTGGTTTCGAATCCATTATTGCCTAGAATTCATTATTTCCTGAAAAATCAATCAAGGTTATTACATAATAAGTACTAAGAGAAAATCTGAGAACTGATTAAAGACTGATTATTGAACTCCCACCACGACTCAATATATTTGTTTTCAACATCACTAAGAATTTTTTTTCACTCCAGAAATCCCAGTGTTCTTGAGAAGATGACATTGCTAATATAATGCCAGAAAATCAACTAGATTTTTTTTAACCTTACCAGCTGATCCTCCCCCCCCTTTTTTTTTAACTTGTGAAGTTCTACTGAATTTAGTTTAAGTATTTTTAGGATTACAACCTAGCAGACCAATCCTTTTCATATTTAGGGCACTTATGTACCTATGGCGTTATGTTATCAAAGGGGGCATCCCAGTTTTCTCCCAAACAGAACAGCCAAATTTTGGCATATCTGAAGCAGTGCTGATCTTTTGTTGTAAAAGTACATGCTGCAACTCAGAACATTACAGTATCAGTTCAATCTCATGTAGGAGTCCAGTTCTATATATGTAACTCTGTAGGCTCAGCATGCCAGGGTGTCTCAACGAGAATTTGTCATCCCACACATTTGTCAAGGCTTAGTCATCTATACATCAAGGAGTTAGGATTCAGATAAAACATTATGCATTATTTAATTAGATAGGGGGCATCATCAAATTAGGGTTGCTCTGTGCTCTTAATCTCAGAATCTTTAAGGAGTGTTCAGGCTTCAAGAGCTCTGTCCATAAAAAGTATGAAAGTTGTAATATATATATATTTTTAATGCTACCTTCTTCTCCAAGGAGCATGAGAAACAACACATGACCCAATATCCTTCTATCCACACATCAATCAATCAATCAATCTTTACTGTGGTCAAACACCAGACAGTATCCACGCTGTGTGGCAGATTCTTTATTTAACACTTCTAGACTGCCTAGGGCCCCACTGAACCATTTCAAATACTGTAATAAGCATCTTACATCCAGCATGAGCCATACTCATTGAAAAGCTCTGAAAACAAGGAACATCTCACTAGATATAATCCAAAAGATTAAAAAAGCAGATCGGCGACATTGAAACAACTAGTTTCTTTTTTTGCTTGTCTTTTTCATTTCCATTTTGCAAACTGAAATGACATTTAATTCCCATTTGAAAACCATCAGGGATGGAGCTAGTTTCTTTCAGGAGAGAACTCAATAAGCAGTACAGTGCCACAAAGGTGGTCCTATCTCAAGTTCCCTCCAAGAAAACTCTTCTGGTGATGGGAGCAAGGACCTGGCACAAGGTCCCTCAGCAAACTGGCATTTGACCATAGATCTCCCTCCTCAATGCCCAATCCCCTACAAACCACACAATTTGCCCATATTTTCTTGCATGGCTGAGGAATCATTTCCAGAAATACTGAAGCCGTGGTTTTTTCAATGAAAAGGGGAGTTGTTGTTTTTTAAAAAAGAGGGGGGGTGCAATACTGTAACGCTCTTTTCAGCACTTTTTACAGATTGAAAATCACTCTCTTGTTTTAGGAACATAAAAGGCATCATGTATAACCAGAGGTGGCCAACTCCACCTCCCCAATGCCCTGGCTTTTGTCAAACTCAGCAGGAGCCAGGGAGTTCCACAAAGCTTCTACTTGGCTTCTCTGCCCGGGGAGAGGGGGTGTTCTAGTAGCAGCAGAAGCAGCGAGGCAGTTGGAGTGCCACCTCTTGTCCTTCCACCGTCTGAGACAGACACTTCACCCTCTTCAAAGGTGGGCCGGTTCCCTGTATAACTTGGGTTTACCACAAAATTATCACGTCTGGTATATTATTCAGACTATAACAACAAACTGAAATTTTAGTTTTTGTTCTAAATGGTGCTATAAGCTGTTCAACTATAAATAATATGGTATCTCTTGGGTTTTTCCACTTAATGGGAGGGGAGCATGCAAAAAAGAATAAAAACAGAAACCATCAACATTATAATAAAACATATTATTGTTTATTCCTCCACAGCGTCAAGCAAACATAAACCACGCGTTTCCATAAATAGCTGAGAAAAAAAAGGAGGGAGAAGAAAACTCAGTGAATGCTACATCACATTTAATCAGTTGCTTTTTCTAAGCTATCCCTGTCCATTTCTGTTTCTTCATAAAGAAGTCATAAAGAAGTCATTTTCACAGATCTGCAATCTGATGTACTACCATAAAGATCAGCGCCTGCTAAGTGCACTTTTAAAAACTTGCATAGGGAAATCAACATTAAAGCATTCACATAATGTTGTTGTCGTTTAGTCGTGTCTGACTCTTCGTGACCCTATGGACCAGAGCATGCCAGGCACTTCTGTCTTCCACTGCCTTCCACAGTTTGGTCAGACTCATGTTGGTAGCTTCAAGAACACTGTCCAACCATCTCGTCCTCTGTCGTCCCCTTCTCCTTGTGCCCTCAATCTTTCCCAACATCAGGGTCTTTTCCAGGGAGTCTTCTCATGAGGTGGTCAAGGTATTGGAGCCTCAGCTTCAGGATCTGTCCTTCCAGTGAGCACTCAGGGCTCATTTCCTTCAGAATGGATAGGTTTGATCTTCTTGCAGTCCATGGGACTCTCAAGAGCAGGGGTCCCCAGACTACGGCCCGGGGGCCGGATGCGGCCCAATTGGCCTGCCAATCTGGCCCGCGACGACCCCCGCCGCCAGCTCTTACGGCGCGCAGCGCGACAGCGCTCTTCCGGGTCGGGAAAAAAGCGCCGAAAATCCTTTGTGCGCATGTGTATGGGCCTCTCCCGACCCGGAAGAGGTCATTTCTGGTGCACTTCCGGGTCGGGTGAGGCCCATACGCATGCGCACAACGGATTTTCGGTGCTTTTTCCACCCTGGAAGCGCGCTCCCCCGCCCGCCAGCCCGCACAGGCGCGCGCTCCCCCGTCCTCCGGCCCGCCGCGCAATCGGCGCGGTGGGAACCGGCCCAAACGCCGGTAAGTCTGGGGACCCCTGCTCAAGAGTCTCCTCCAGCACCATAATTCAAAAGCATCAATTCTTCGGCGAGCAGCCTTCTTTATGGTCCAGCTCTCACTTCCATACATCACTACTGGGAAAAACATAGCTTTAACTATACGGACCTTTGTCGGCAAGGTGACGTCTCTGCTTTTTAAGATGCTGTCTAAGTTTGTCATTGCTTTTCTCCCAAGAAGCAGGGGTCTTTTAATTTTGTGACTGTTGTCACCATCTGCAGTGATCATGGAACCCAAGAAAGTAAAATCACTCACTGCCTTCATTTCTTCCCCTTCTATTTGCCAGGAGGTGATGGGACCAGTGGCCATGATCTTAGTTTTTTTGATGTTGAGCTTCAGACCATATTTTTTGCTCTCCTCTTTCACCCTTATTAAAAGGTTCTTCAATTCCTCCTTACTTTCTGCCACCAAGGTTGTGTCATCAGCATATCTGAGGTTGTTGATATTTCTTCCAGCAATCTTAATTTCGGCTTGGGATTCGTCCAGTCGCATGAGTTCACATAATAATATCCAGTAAATGAAAGTGCTGTTTACATGCAAGTAATGGCACAGTGAAATCCTACTCCAAATAAGTCTCACTGAGTTCAATGGACCTCACTCCCAGAAAGATGGATATAAGTTTACAGCTCCATTGAATTCAGTGACTCAAATGAACTGCAAATGTGAGTAACTGAAATAAAAGGAGATGTAGAACGATATATTTTCCAAATGGTAAAATATCAACATGTGTGTGTGTGTGTGTGTGTGTATATGTATATGTGTGTGTGTGTGTAGATTCAGGTGGGTAGCCGTGTTGGTCTAACGTAGTCAAAATAAATACAAAGATTTTTTAAAAAAAACTTTAAAAAAAACTTCCTTTAAAAAATCTTTTTTTAAAAAATGAATTTCTTTTTTAAATCCCTTTAAAAGATCCTTCTAAAAAATTGAAAAGTTGTCCAGTAGCACCTTAGAGAACAACTAAGTTTGTTCTAGGTATAAGCTTTTGTGTGCATGCACACTTCTTCAGATACTTCTTCTATTTCAGAGTTATTTAAGGGATTTTTAAAGAAATTTGAATTTTTTTATAAAAAAAGATTTTTTTTAAAGGAAGTATTTTTAAAAAAAGATTTTTAAAAAATATTTGTGTGTGTGTTTGTAGTGTATGTTTTATTTAGTCCATTTATTTCATTTCTTTACTCCATGAATTCTTTTGATTGAAAAGCTGCTTAATTACCAAAATCTGCAGTTCATTCAGGTTCTCAATGGTTTTTGATGTAAACAACACTTCTATTTAGCCAGAAGTGACTAGTAGACAGCATTATATGAACAGCTCCACCTGCTGACGAGTTAACAGCTTCATAAACTTTTTCCGTAAGTCCACTACACTATGACTTCAGGCCTTTCAAGGTTTTCCAGTTTTGTGGTTTTTTAAAAAATGTAGTTGTGCAGCATTATAACAAAGGGATATTGATCTACCTGAACTATTGTTCAACCAAGTTCTGCTCATTAGTTATGTTCTGTGTCAGAGTTCAGTGTTTAAACATTCCCAGCCTTTTAGTATTCTTTTTATTAATCAAATTTGTTTGCTGCCCTGCATCCAAAGATCCCAGGACGGAATATATATATATATATATATATATGTAGAAAACTACATACATATATACATATACTATAAACTATATAAATTATTATTAAATAAACGGATATCATAGGCTGATTTACATGTACTTCTAAGCTACATTAAGAACACAATTAGGAAAAACAAGCAAGAGCTAACTGGAAAAATATTAAATAACCACTCAGATAGTAATCAGAAAGTAGTGGAAACAACATAAACTCACTGGAAGAGTGGCAAGGGATATTTTGGTATAGCATGCTAATAAATAAGCTCATATATTACGAGGGACTTTAAGAAGTTATGAAACCTGACCATCATTTCTGGAATTTGGGCATAGCTTTGAGATTCATTAGAACAGAAGCCAACCACATGATTTTGGTTCCTCTTCCAAGACCCTACCCCTATGCAAACTGAAAAGAAACTCACTCCTAGAATAAGAGATTCTACAAGCCATGCTTACCTTCCAGAGATTCGATGCCAGTTGCTTGTGCTAACAAGTCCTCATGCCTTGCAACTACCTATAAAATAAGACTATCAATTATTATCAGAAGAATAATACAAAACAAATACTGGTTTGCCATGCAGCATGGAGCATGCTGTCCCAGAAATGCAAGTTCAAACTGCCCTTCAGTTTGCTGAATTTGTTGCAAGGTTGTATGGATCTTGGCCTTTCCAATTCGCATTTCTAATGCAAGTATCATGAAATAATTTTTTACGGCAGCCCTGATCATAACGACAGAGCACTAAACCACCAGCATTAAACATACTGTAAACAGCAGCGAGCCTCAGACTTGAACACAATCGCAAGGAGGAGATCTGAAACTTCCACTTCCAGTTTTATACTAACCAGTTTATTGTTACATACAAACCAGGAGGGATTTTGATTAGTTTAAACTATGTTTAATTAATAAGTCAGGCTTATAAACCATGGTTTGATCCTGGCTTGTTTGAACAAATCATCATATAATACACAGTTTACCTGCAAAATTGCCTTACCCCATATAAGGCCACTCGGCAGCTCCAATCTATTACAGGTGTCACATATCATTTGTTCCAAATTTGTAAGAAATTGATCTTTTAGTGTGGCAGCACCCACACTGAAACTTTCTGCCTATGAACATCAGGCCTTCACTGTGCTTTTGGGTGCCTGCTAAAAACATTTCTGTTTAGGCAAGCCTATTTAAACATATGTTTTAATCTGGCTTTTAGCCTATTGTTGATTTTAATTATTTTTGAAGATTTGAAATAGTTTGTAACTGGTTTTTAAACTAATAATGTCATGTTTTATTCTTTTCTTGTAAAATGCTTTGAGGTTTGCCTTTTATTCTCATGGAGCATATGTTTTATGGAACGAATAAATAATATAAGCAGAGTTCCCTCACACCAGTTTAGATATACTGTAGCAAGAAAGTCTGGTTAAAAATGTAAAACAGAAGCAGATGCACCCAATCTCCTTGCCATGACTGAGGGGCAGGAGGAGGAAAGCGCCAAAATTCATGGCCTGCTGCTACTAGTGCATGTACTACTAGTGTACGGTTTGATATTGCATGTGCAAAGTGTCATAGAGTAACTGGGCTTCCAATGAAGCCCCACCTTACAAAGTATCCAAACTCCACACACAGAAAGACAAACAAACTTGGTTTGCGGCACACAAAGGATCACTTGCCTGCCTTTTCCGTAATAACTCTTTAAAGGACAGGTGTTAAACCTGGCAGGAAATCAATATTGCACCGCACTGCTTACTGGCAGCTTCCATTCTAAACCAGAAGCACTCAACCTTGGCTGGACTCAGTGTAAATATATTCAGTTATGAGAAATGTACCTGCACACTGGTTAAAGGATAACCCCTGGCAGTAGTTATAAACTGATTGAAAACTGGCATTTTATATCAAAATCAAAGAGTGATTATTGTCTACTATAAGTTTCTAGTCACCAGCAATAAACCATCAACCCAAAAATTTAACCTATGTGATTAAATTCCTGTAGTTGCGTGATTTGTGCTTATATTGTATTGCGATGGCTATTGGCTATAAACAATAAAAATCTATTGATTGACTGGTTGATTAATTAAGTGTGAATACCAAAGTGAAGTTCAATTCTCTCATTCAATACAGAATTTCCTCAAAAGAATCTACTCATGTTTACTTGTTAAGATGCTGGCAAATATTTTAACAAGGATAACCATATTTTGCCTATAAAGGTAATTCTAACTAATCCTGAACTCTCCTCTCTTCTCAGTTCAAACAATAGCCACAATTAAATCACAAAGCATATTTCTCCTATTCCAAATTGCACTGCACAGCTCTTACATCAGGACTTGGGCATTCTGTTAACATTCCAAGGATTCATTTACATGTAAGAGGACAAAATGCATTTTCATAAAAAGAATACTAATAAGCAAATACAGCTGGTGGTGTGGATTGCATGCTGGATCATAAGAAGTAGTTCTGCTTTCCAGCCCTGGCACAGGCTCCCCACTCTGGGCTCAAGGAAGATCCCAGAAAGGCTCAGGAGTTTATGTAGCAAGTACAAATATAATTGCCTATCTTGAAAAAGTTTTGTGTGCCCAATAAAGTTAAGTGAGCTCTGAAGCCTCTCTTTAAGGCTGAATGAATCACTTGGCTCATCCCAATGCATGTAAGGCAAACCAATTATCACTATTCACATTGTGTGGATGGGCTACTTACATTCACAGCTTAACTTTGCATTTATTTCTCCACTACCAACACACAAACATGTATAGATATACATTACTACACACTTACAATAGTTACAGCCCATTTTGGAGAGCCTACACACTGACAATTATCATACCGTAATAATACTGGCTATGAGACTACCATATTAATGTTGCCTCTACATGTTTATCTGAATGCTTTCTGCAGGAGGCAAAATTTAACCATCACTTTTCCATATATACATTCATTGACAAAAAGCATCTTCAATTAGTTAAGTATGACATTCCTTGTTGGGCAGGTCTAAAAGCCATAGAGTTGAACAAACAATTCAATGCCGTTTCAGAATCTCAGCTGCCTTTATATATAGATCTGGGTGATACGCGTGGCACTTACTTGCAAGTGCAGCTCTTTATCCAACTGACTAATCCCTTGAGCAAGTTTCGCTAACTGTTCAGCTATAACAGCTTGATGAATCGATTGTGAGGTGTACGCCTTCACATCAAAATCTTCCTTCAAGAAGTCCACATAGCATTCTGAAAGAGACGCAAGAGGAGAGAGGGGAGGTTTGGCATCTTCTTTTCCTCACACAGATAATCCAGGCTCCTTTTTTAAATCATTTCGCTCTTGAGCAGGCAGAAACCTCCATCGAAAAAGACAAACAATAATAATCAAGTAGCCCCCGGGGGTCCTTTCTGTCCAGTCCATCAGCTCTCTTAACTTTTTCAAAGTTGCCAGGAACTCAGGTCCCCACCTAAAAATGAGCCCTCAATAAAATACCGTGAACACCCAGACCCCCTTATTTGTCCACAGTAAAGGGCTGCTTTTCTCGGTGGCATCCATTCAGGGTGGGAAAGGAGGAAAAGCTCGAGGAGAGCAGCACCAGGGAATAGGCGCAGAGCTGCCCAACGCGCGCTAGTCGCAATCCTAAAGCGCGCGCAGCAGGAAGTTATCCCCCACCGAACCCCACGGGAGTATCGCGAGGCCAACGAGGGTCTCCCTCCGCCCCGGCCGCCTCCTTCCTCCTCTCCCCCAACTTGCCCCCTCACCATCTCCTAGCAACTCCCCGGCCGCCGGTTCCGGGGCTTCAGCCGCCGCCGCCGCCGCCGCGTCAGCGGCACCTCTCGTCTCTTCCATGCTGGCACAGGTGGGAGAGCGTCTCCGCCGTGACGCACTCAAGCCGCGACGGCCGCCCTGTCCTTCGGCCGCCCTCAGGGGGCAACCCTAGAGATAGGAAAAGGTGTAGAGTCGAAACAAAGCCTTTCTCCGGGCCTCTCTCACACGGCCTCTTTCCCTCTTCCGCCGCAGGTGGGTGAGTGGGAACAGCAAAGAGGTTCCGGAGCAGCGGGGTAGTCTCTACATCGGGCTTTCCCGGCCCGTAATCGGACGATTCAGCTTCCAATGCAAACTGCAAGGCATTGTCAACATAGAGATGCTAAAGAAATAGAGCGATGCCACCCTCATGCGCGCGGAGTTTGAGGGCTCATGCCGGCCTGATTTCGTAAACCAAGGTACCACTGTATAGCAAGAAGGCCTTCCTGGGAGGTATTTCTCGGGCATGAACCATAAAGCCAAGAAGTGAAAAGTCAGCTCCATGGACGCATTCTACATCCCCAAGGTGTGGAGATTTGGTTACCTTCTTTGGATGTTGGTCGCATGCGTTCGCCTATTGCCTTCTGCAGAGGAAAGAGAAAGCTGGAACAGACGCCTTTTGTGACATTACAAAACCTACTATTAACGGGTGCAAGAGAGCCCACAAGCAGGCCCAAGCCAGGAAAGACTGGCCTCCCTCAGGCTTGGGCCCAATCCCTTGCCCCAGAGGACCTCCATGGGCCCTGCAGCCTCCTGGGCAGAAGTGGAAGGGCAGCACCAGGGAAGAGGGCAGGACATGCCTCTGGCATCATCCTGACACCCCAGGGACACACGCCACATTAGTTGCATTAGTTGCTTTGGGAACCTATTGGAGGGTGGGGGTGGAAGTGGGCAGAGGGTCTTTTGTTTTCTCCAGAACTAACCTCCGACTCCGGTAAAACCTTCAACAGCTGTTGCAGAAATGTAACAAGAAAAGGACATGGGGACAGGTTAGTTCGTCCCTTAGCAGCTTCCAAGACTATTCCAAGAATCTTCCCCTTGATTTCCCTGCTTCTACACTCCTACTAGAGGGGTGGCAAACCCCCAGGCCTTGGGGGCCAGTCTTGGCCTGCAGCCTCCAGAATGTGGCTCACAAGAGAATGTGGCCCTCTGATCACTGTCCCCCAGCCCTGTCCTATCAGCTGCCTCTGCCTCCTGCTTCCACTAGAAATGTTTCCTCTCCTCTCTCAGTCAATAGCATCTTCATCAACCCCACAAAACTGCCTGGCCACTGGGTTGGGTTTCCAGATGCTGGACCAGATGAGCCTTGGGTCGGATCCAGCAGTCTGACTCTTATTTTATTTTTCTTACTAACTTCCCCTCCACCACAAATCCTATACCCTGAGCTGCCACTCTAGCCTATTCCTGCCCTTCCCTTCCAAAAATGGTGCAGGGGGGGGGGTCACTTCCTCACTTGGTGTCACAGGCTGCTCTTGGCGCTCGAGCGGGGCCACTTGGTTCCTCCTTTTGACCCAATGGCACCTCCAGGAGGATTGGGCGCTGCCGATGGCACCCCCGGGAGGATCAGCGCGCCCCAGTGGGTGGATTGCCCCGCCTCTGTGGGTGGATCGCCCCATCCCCAGGTACACATTGTGTTTGCCACTGGCTGCTCCAGATGCCGGAGCGGGGCCACTTCATTGCTCTTTTGAAGCTGCATGAAACGTCTCAGTTGGCTGAGCCTAGAAGAGATGATGCAGAACAGAAATATGTCTAGCCTAATAGAGAATTGCCGGCACATCCCTACTAATTCCTTCCCTCTTTCTGCAGTTGAATGAACTGTAGGACTTCATAACATAACTCCTCTACCCCACCACCACCAACTTCCACACACCAACCCTCACAACCACCAACTCCCACTCCCAACTGCCAACTCTAAACTGCCAAATGTTCCCTTGGGCTGTGTCTTAAAGCCCCTAAGCTCCGCCTCCGGCTTCCTATTGGTCAGCCTGTTAACCCTTTCGTCCCTCCTGCACAGTCTTATTTACCCAGGAATGGGCAAACGCCACAGGCACTTCTTCGCATAACACTTAATTGATTTGTGAAATTGGCAGCCAAAAGATGTGCAAAGGACGACTGCCTCGCAAGGTTGGAAAGAGGGGGTCACACCTACCGTATTCATGGAGGAGGAGGAGAGTATTTGCGGCTGTGATCTGAAATAGCCACAGTATGTAGAACTTCCAGGTTTGGAGGCAATCTACCACTGAAGCCACCTGTTAGAGGACAATCAACAGGATTGGGCTATTCCTTGTGGGCTTCCTGGAGACATCTGGTTGGCCACTGGACCAAACAGGCCTTTGCTCTGGTGTGAAGCCCTGGTGTGAAGCTCTGGTGTGAAGCTATATGCCATGAGGGATTGCAACACTCCACCCCAAAGGAAAGAGAAGCATTGCCAGCATTTAAAGGGTGCTTCTGCCTAGTCTTTTGAGGACAGCCCTGCCCAGAGAGGGAGGAGACCGCTAGGTGGGTCTTCCAAGCATCAAGGTGTCCAAGAAGACGACCAGAAGAAGGTTGGGCAGCTGAGAGGAAGGTGGTGGAGTCTTGCTTAGAGACAGAGAGACCCACAGAAAGGGGGGAGAATGCCTATTGGGCTTGACCACTTGAGAGATGGAAGATGGAGGCAGGGAGACATGTAGTAGTTAGAGTGCTGGACTAGGGGGACCTGGAAGACCAGGGTTCAAATCCCCATGAAGTTCACTGATTGGCCTTCGGTCAGTCTTTTTTCCCTCAGCCTAGCCCACTTTGCAGGATTGATGTGAGGGTAAAAACTGGTGGCAGGAAGAACCATTGGAGGAGAACCATTGGAGCTCCTTGCAGGATAGCTGGCCTATGAATGTAAATAATGAATGTAATTGAGGAGATGGGAGAGGAGAGGAAATTGGAAGAAGGTGGGGGAGCTGAGCTCTTCGGGAGGGGAGTGACTGGCCAAGACAATTTCAGGTGGCTCAGGCTGTGCAGGGGATTCCAGGATCCCACCCCAGGCGACAGAGAAGGGGAAGAAATCCTACTTACACTCTGAACATGGTGACCAAAGACAAAGACAAATCCTCTCCTAAATCTCCTTCCGCCAACTGCACTCACACCTCTCTCTCTACCTCTCCTCACTAACCCACAATGGACACCTGTAGTTGGTGGCTTTTAAGGGAGAAGCAAGAGATGTCACAAAGGAGGGCAGGTCATTGTTCCCATGGCAACCCACCCACCTTGCCCCTGGGCCAAACTTGCCCCTCCTGATGTTTCTTCAGAACTTTGAAGCACCTGCTGTTCCGTCTGCAGGTTTGCTGAATCTTCTCTTTTGGAGTTCATGTGTTTATATCAGATCATTCTTTATTCAGCCACATTTCCAAAGGGAGATGATCCCAACGTCCCTTGAAATGCAGTAGAAGACTCCCAAGTCTAGGGGTGTCCATAGCACAGGATTAGACAATCTGCTCTGCATCATCCTCATCCTCATAGATAATCCTGGATGACATCTCCAGGTGGCCAGAGAATGTTCCCTGTCTGAAACCCAGGAGAGCTGCCAGTGTAGACAATGCTGAGGTGAATGGGTCAATGTCCGACTCTGTCCAAGGCAGTTTCCTATGAATATTCCTCTTAAGTCTTTTACCCTGAAGACAACCAAGCAAACTTCTCCACAAGACCAACAATCAATTTCTCTGTTTAGAAGACGATATGGAAAAGTCCCTGTTTTATGTACAACACACACAAAAAATCTTGAATATGAGAGGAAGCAAAATTCTGGCCTCTGTGATAAAGCAACAGGCAAAGGGTCCTGAAGCAGAGTAAGTTGCGGGGGGGGGGGCATCTGTCAGGGACTCTTCAGCTGTGATTCCTGCATTGCAGGGGGTTGGGCTAGATGGACTTTGGTGTGACCCCAGTTCCACGATTCTGTAATTTTAGGTTTGTACTCTGTTCTGGGTCCTGTTAGATTTATGCAGCATCACCTTTCTATACAGTATGTATGCTTCAGTCCTTTTCCATGGTTCATTTTGCATAACAAATCCCTGCCTATTTTACATAAACTAAACTATTCGGTATTGCATCCATCAAAACTTATTTACATTGTTGAATTTATCTTAATGCTGCCAATATTTTCAAGTATACGCAATTTACCCCCGTATACAGTGGTACCTCGGTTTACGAACTTAATCTGTTCCAGAAGTCCGTTCTTAAACCAAAACCGTTCTGAAACCGAGGCACGCTTTCCCTAATGAGACCTCCTGCCAGTTTGGACTCCGTTCTTAGACAATCTTACTCAGCTACAAGTGATCGCCAAAGAAGAAGAAGATCATGATTACAGCGTTTGTTAATTCTCCGCCCTTCACCCGAAGATCACAGGGCGTTTGACCCCTGATTTTTATGTTGTGAGCCGCCCTGCTATCTACGGATGAAGGGCGATGTATATAAATTTAATAAATGAAATAATAATAATTCTAACTCTGAGGAAGTGACGCTTCAGTTGAGCCCAGTCACTGGGTCTTCTGAGGCAGTTGTGGGAAAGAACTTGGGGGGGGGGGTTTGAAAAGCAGCCTATCATAGTAAACCACAGATCACCAAATAGCCCCTGTCCCTGCGCAGCAATTGGAACTTTCTTCTTCCATACAATTATTAAAAGGTAATTTTTGCCTTTACCGAAACGACAGAGCTTAAGTACAGAGCTCTCCTGTACTATTTCAGACACATGCTTTATGTACATGTGTATATGTTTGCCGTATATGAATATTTATTCTCTATTTGAAACTTTAGAATTCTTATAACAACAGCCGGACCTGAATTAGACCTTAGATGTAAGACCCTCATGTCATGTTTTAGGAAGCCTGGTGCCTGAGGTCCATCAATATTTTTGCAAGTATTTACATTGGGTGCAATAAATGCAATAAGAGCTGCAGCTGCAGTTGGTACAACCAGGAGGTTGGGGAAGAGACTTGCCATCATTGCCTTCTCTGACATTTGATTTTCCTGCTGTCAGCCTCTTCTGGTGTAAGGATATGGGAACTAGCTGCATGTCCATCGGCACCTCTTCTCTGAACTATATTTAAACCAGACTGCTTGGAGTGCAGCAAGAACAGTACCAGAAACTTCAAGTTTGTGGAAATACATTGCTCCTGTTGAAATGTTTTAATTGTAATATCATGGCTACTTCATAAAAATATTGTATGAATGGAATTTTATACATAGGTTTAATCAACATTTTATTAGTAACCCTTGGCTTTTTTCTGTCCCAGACAAAATTTATAAACATTTTTTGCTCATTGTTCAGTGCCTTTGGTAGGACCTGTAATGGTATGTTTAAAAAGAAAAATAGGATTTTGGGGAGTATTATAATTTTTAACACTGACATCCTTCCCATCCATAATACTTTGTTTGTTCCATCAGCTGAGATCTTATATAATTTTAAGTCATTCATTTATTATGATTATATTCTGATAATGTTTATAAATTTTGCATTACCCATATACCCAATATCTGATGGTGTGTTTATCCATGGAATTTATAATATTTGGTTATTTTTGTTTGCATAGAATTATTCTTATTAAAGCTAAACCATCCATATTTTGTAAAATTGATTTTATAATCTGAAGCCTTACTAATAATCATTGATCAAAGTTTCATAAGAATTAGTGTTATTATATATAACCCAGGCTGCATCATCTACATATAAATTGAATTTAGACACCTTCCTACCTTCACAACGTCTAGTATTATGGTAGTTCTTACAGCTTAGCTAAGGGCCAGGGTCCCCAAACTAAGGCCCGGGGACCGGATGCGGCCCAATTGCCTTCTAAATCCGGCCCGCGGACAGTCCGGGAATCAGCATGTTTTTACATGAGTAGAATGTGTCCTTTCATTTAAAATGTATCTCTGGGTTATTTGTGGGGCATAGGAATTCGTTCATATTATTTTTCAAAATATAGTCCGGCCCCCCACAAGGTCTGAGGGACAGTGGACCGGCCCCCTGCTGAAAAAGTTTGCTGACCCCTGGCTAAGGGCTATATGGATAAAGCAAATAGCAAAGGTGAGACAGTACAATCTCGTCTGGTGCTTCTATTCAAATAAGCTCAATCCAAGTTAACTGCATTTTAGTGACACGTAGGCAGATCACACTTTCTTATAAACAGTTTCCAATAAAATGAAAACATGATAGTAAGTAAGAATAAATATGCTTTTGCACTTTACTATAGCTTTTACTTGCTTGAGCATATCATGTTGACACATTTATATTTTTTTTCATTCTATAATTTTTCCAATTCCCTGCTATGTTTCATGTTTCAATGCTTGGGAGTGGGAAGAGTAAAAAAAAGAGGAACTCAGAAATATATTGTGTAAAACATTTATTATTTTTAATATAGACATATACATCATACATACATTATTTATGAATGAGATGGTGGTCTTGTATAGCTGTTGAGAAATATACTGACAGTTTTCTTCCTTCATGCTGTTAAGTGAATTCAGCAGAACCATTAATTGGAATTTGTTTTCACATAATAAGGCACTTGTAAGAGTGGCACTTTTTTTTAGATACACACGTGATAGGTGGCTTAGGAAATATTGGATTTTGATCCTCAAACCACAGAAGTGACCAAAAAAACTATTCACTAACACAAAATACGTGCTGTTAGAATGCTTTGGTGATTAGTTGTTCTTTTGTTTATCTCTAGTTATTATTATTAGCTGTACATTTTTTTAAAAAAAGTATTACCAATATTTTAATCCGACATTTTAAGTTCAGATAATTGTACCGAGAACTGTCATTATATGCCCTTTATAGCAGACTTCACTCTAAATGCTTATTTGCTCATGTAGCTACATTTAGGGATATGCAGGAAAGTAGTATTTCATTCCAGATATATCATAAATGATTTTTTTTTAAATAGCAGAATGAATATTTGTTATTTGCTGGAATATTGTGTTGATTAATGGTTTAAAAGAGGCAGGGCCGATTAACAAGACTGAAGCTACGGGTAGCCACACTGCAGCATGGGTGCCACAGGAACCAAGAGTCTGTGGCATACCTGAGCAGGTAAATAAAGTCCTTGAGTCTAGTATGGCACAGAGTGAAACCTGGGCTCCAGGCCTGTCCTTCCAAATTTGTGCAATTGCCCTCCCTCCATGATTTGGTACACAAGGGGCAAAAATACACCAACGCATGGAGCAGCGCAATGGGAACACCAGGTATGTACCATAACAGTACAAACTAGAAATGGAACTGTCTTATTATTTGGATTTGACTTAGAACACACGTTCCAAAAAGATTTGCCACTGCTGGTTTAAATCATCCAAGAAATTTGAACATCACCTGAGACTGCAAGGCATATCTTAAACTAATGAGTTAAGGCATCAGATCACCAGCTCAGAAATAAATGATTGGTGTATCCCAAGCATTTTTATGCATACTTTTGTGTTAGCAACTTAGAGCTCACTGTTGCTCTCCAGGAAAAAAGATTCCTACGGTAGTACTTATTATTGCATTATTTATTTGTCATAAATAGTATTGCCTTTATGGCAGTAGATCCTAAAGGTACCCCTGAGAAATAGAGACATCACATTCTGCTTTGTATTCAACAAACAGAACCTTAGAACGTAATCCTAAACAAATGTGTGCTCAGAAGGAGTCCCATTGCACTCAGTGATGCTTACTCTCATGTAAATAAGTTTAGGATTGCAAATTCTTCCAAATTCATATCAAGTTGTTTTCTTTCTTTCTTTCTTTCTTTCTTTCTTTCTTTCTTTCTTTCTTTCTTTCTTTCTTTCTTTCTTTCTTTCTTTGCTTCTTGTTTTTGGTTATGTACATTGGAATAAAATTAGGACACAAATACAGTTGTGCATGTGTCCTCCTCACTTAGAAGCTAGGAGCCAGTTTTGCTATATCTATAATGAAATTTTCATTTCCTAAGTAATTTAGATACAAATTTACCAAATAATATTAATCAAAGAATACTATGTAAAAAGAGAAATTAGAGTCTGGGACACCGGTAGCATAAGTTAAATATTTTCTTCTAGTGCAAAGTAAATCGTTTCAATGATAAATACGCTTTTAATATTGGTTCCGGTTTGTCAGAGTTCACAAATACGATAAATTCAATATCCTTCCTTCATGAAGCAAGCCTACGCATAGCCTGGTGAGAATTTAAAAAAAAAAGAATGAGAGAAAAATTATTTCTGAAATGACCTTATTACATACTTATACTATATTGTATACAGGGTAGAGCCCCGGTGGTGCGGGGCACCAGGGCGCTGGGCCGGTAGGTGGGGCGCTGCGTGGCAAAGCCACGCGGAAGCCATGCTGCGCCCTGCGCCAGGGTGCCCAACCTCGAGACTGCCCTGATTGTATACTTGTACTATACAGTATTACAAACATACAAAGAATCCCGTAAAAAGTCTCTGGTAGATATCCTTATTAAACCTGCTTAAGTTTGTGGTGTACATTAGCCTTGAATTACTCTATGAATGTAAGAACAATCTCCAGAAACATCCCTGTAAGCAGCTCCATAGCAGAAGTGAACAGAAGATATGTAGAAGCTCCTGGAAGATCATGGCCTCTGAGATGAATGAGCTATTTTAGACAAGCTATAAAGCCATTTCTCCGTCCCATTTGACAAAATTAAACCTCAAGGTCATTCATATATGACCAAAGCAACGTTGCAATCAGCTGCCCTTGGTACACAGATATCTAGATATAAAGTCATCTGGTGTGTTTACTAAACAGGCCCTGTATGTTTTATCATCATTTCATGTAAAAAAAGGGGGGGTGAATACATTGCTTTGTACTAAAGTAAAACATACCTCTTCCTGAACATCAAGCTCTTCGTTCTGGTTTGTTTCTGTGAATTCTATCGGTTCCTTTGACTCCTGCATTAGTGAAATCTGAACCAAAATGTTAAGAGTTGTTATGAATGTGTAGATAGGAAATGTACCACAATGCAGTTGATGAAGGAACTAAATATACAGTAAATCTCTGATATACTTTTTGTTAGTTATTCAATGGTATGAATATATTGCATCACAAATCCAGAGGCATCCTGAATGATTTGCAAGAAAAACACAAAATACATTAGAATTTCAGTAAAACATTACAAATATAAAATAGTGAAAGGGTTCATCAAAAGAAAAGGAATAAAAGGTAATCACTGAAGCCTTCAGATGAAGTTATTAGGAGCTCTGGTGTCATATCTTTTTATTCCCTAAATATGACTTTGCTGACCTGGTTAAGTTTGCACAAAATCAATAATGCCAAATGCTGAATCCATTTTCATGATTTCTAAAAATATCAGTGAGCTATGGGTGAAGTCTAAGGGATTCATTTATTTAAAAAACAAACAAACAATGTTGAATCCAAGGTTTTGGAGACAGCAATAACAAACAATATTGAAGTAGCTTGTGATGACAATACTCTCAATGGTATGTCCACAAGATTGTAATTGAACTGGTCATTAGAGGCCAACTAGAAGGAAATATTACAGAATGAGGAAGGATTCATCATAAATGTTTGAAATGTACCCTCTGGAGTAGATAGATAAGTTTTATGGCCTTCTTATACAATGCACACATTTGTCATACAAACACTTTGCACATTTATAGGTAAGCCAGGTACTGTACTGTATAGCTTTTAAAAATAAATAACTAATATTGTCTTTGTTGAACAAGCCTAGTTCCTTGTGGATTTTGGCCTTTCCTATAAAACGAGGTTTATTTAAAGTGGCTTGGATTCAAAGGTATGAATAAAAAGACATTTGCACTCATACAAGGTGGGAGTCCTCAGGTTTCATCAATTTTTCCTGCATCAGATGCCCCTGGCCAGACCCCTTGCTGCCCTGAAGGGTCCTCCGATTCAAAGGACAAGGTTTAGAGGGGCATTGGGGTGGGGGGCTGCAATGCAGGAAGGAGGTAAGAAAGCTTTGTTCTATGAATGGAGCTCTACTCACAAAAGTTAGGCTACAAGCCAGTACACATAAATTAATGAAAAGAAAGTTATGTTTGCTCCCTACCTTTTCAAATATAGGATCCTGGATGTCTCTCTGCATGCTCTCATTCTGTATGTGGAGTACGGCATCATGCACAGTCAGGAAAAACATATCCTTTTGAACGCTATCATCAAAAAATGCACAGTGGTCCAGTGTTTTGATAATGTGCTCTGAAGAGTTGAAAACAGCAACAACAACCAAATAAAAAGCAAATTGCATACTCAGATCTACCCCAACATCACTGTGTGCACAATCTATTCATTCCCCCCTCCCATTTTTAGCAAAATTATAAGTTCACAGCCAACTTCATCCCACAAAAATAAAATAAAATAATAAATAAATAAATAACCAACCAACCAATAAACATAGCCCTGTATGGTCAAAATTATAAATAATAGCTCTCGTAGTATTTTCAGTGTCTCCTCATCCCATATGCATCAAACTGTTTTTACTGTATTTTATTAAACTCAAACAAAAGCCACAACCAAGGACCAAAAATAAATGTGCTTCTATAGCATACAGTATAATAATACATACAGATTAGTAAATAAGTCGGTCTTTACAGGACCCTTATACAAATCTTTCCATAGAAAAATAAGCATATGCAACTCGCAACTTACATGCATTTAACTTGTGCACATTCAGTTTTACACAACTGGCAATAAAACAAAAATTATTTAAAAGGGGGTGAAAAGGAGGTGGGTGCCCAGGGGAAAAACTTTGGCAATCCCACTTGCCATTGCACATAATTTGTTTTGACTATGCTATATGTGATTTTGGCTTTAGGCGCTATCCCTAGAACATAAAATTCCCACGCAAGTTGAGAGCTTACTGTGTGGTCAAAACACTAATCTGTATTGTAGGTTCTATCTCCTTAATAATTATTTCCCCAATGAACTTAGTTATTAAGTTCCAAAATTCAGTTAGTATCAGACATTTCCACCAAAGGTGCATGTATGTGCCTCTGACACCGATCCCTTTCCAACAGTCAGGATAGGCTGCAGACATTGTGTGCAAGATCTGCATGGGGCTGCAGAACCCCTTCTGCGACAGTCAGTGTATCTGCTATTTCTCAGTCTGGCCTTTGGAGGTTCGGACATGGAATTGGTTGAGGTTAGTGTTAAGTTGTGGGTAAGCATAGCAGACGACACAGCAATCTCTCCAAAGCAGCTCTTTATTTGGAAGCCAGAACAGAACTGAACTGCATTGCCGAGCTGGCCTGCTTTCATAGAGGCTGGCTCAAACAATGTATCAAACATAATTCAAAGTTCCCTCCTAAAGTTCCCTCCTAAAGTTCCCTCCTAAAACAACTGTCAAGGACCTGAGGGAAAACTATATACACTAATACATAACACCTAGTGTATAGGTAAAGGTAAAGGGACCCCTGACCATTAGGTCCAGTCGCAGATGACTCTGAGGTTGCGGCGCTCATCTCGCTTTACTGGCCGAGGGAGCCGGCGTACAGCTTCTGGGTCATGTGGCCAGCAGGACTAAGCCGCTTCTGGTGAACCAGAGCAACACACAGAAACACCGTTTACCTTTCTGCTTGAGTGGTACCTATTTATCTACTTGCACTTTGATGTGCTTTCAAACTGCTAGGTTGGCAGGAGCTGGGACTGAACAACGGGAGCTCACCCCGTTGCGGGGATTCAAACCACTGACCTTCTGATCGGCAAGCCCTAGGCTCTGTGGTTTAGACCACAGAGCCACCCGTGTCCCACTCATAGCTGCCAAGTCTCCCGTTTTTAGCGGGAACCCCCCCCCCCCGTATTTAAATCCGTTTCCCTCTGGCAGCCCGGATGGTAAAATATCCCTTAAATCTCCTGGATTTACACAGCTCCTCTCCCTGAACCTTCCCCTCCCCTCCCTCTTCCCCAGAAGCAGCCGCTTGCAAAGGCAACATCTTCCCCGGCCGAGCAAGCAAGCAAACAACTGCATTTTCTCCTGATCTCTGGAACGGAAGACGGAATTTTTGCTGTGAGGCAGACTGCTTTCACAGCGATCTTTTGGTGAGCGACTAATCCCTTCCCCCTTAAATTTTCCCAGAACACCCCCAAAATGGAACTAACTTTCCTCCCTGAACCCCAATAAAACAGGGCTTAAAACGGGGGACTCCCTCTCTCTAAAAAAGCTAAACAGCTTTGATCCGAATCCCTAAAAACGGGGCTCTCCTCTCCCCAAAAAACAGGGGGGAGATTTTTTAAATCATTGCCAGATTTTAATCCTGAAAGTAGATCGCAGTAGATTGCATCTCTTTTTCCTCCCTGTGCAGTACTGTATATTGTGTGCAAAAAAGGAGGAATCTGGAGGGTGTGTGTGTGTGTGTGTTGGGGTGATTTGCACATCCACCCTTTTGTATGTGCCATCATGTTCTTAGGGTGTGTTATGTGTGGTTGCTTTTGCCTACTGTTTAGACAGCCGCCCCTTTTAAGCCTCTGTATTGGCAAAATTGTGTTGGTGAATAATAGCAATAATAATTAAGCAGGCGTTTTAACTCTCTCAAGGTCGTATTGTATTTTTTTTAATCATGGGGGGGGGGACCCAACGTTTTGGTTACAGGTGCTATAGGGAAGAGTGATAAGCTTACTGATATGCATAAACTGCTACTTTCCAAACTCTGATCAATAAGCATTTAAATCACGGTTATTTCCCCAAAAGCAGCGTTGTTGAAAATGTACTTTGTGTATAGCCCAGAGACTTTAAAATAGAAAATTGGGAACCAGAAGCCTTGAGCTATTTTGTTGGCTGGGGGGGGGGGGAGTCCTGGCTCTGTTAAAACCTGTGGCAAAATTCCCATCTGACCTCCTTGGGGGGCAGAATTTCATCTGTTTCAGTTTGGCCTTGGGAGAAAAAGCAGAGTAGAATCTTCATTTTCCTTGTGGTGAGAGAGGGGTCAGCAACCTTTTTCAGCAGGGGGCCGGTCCACCATCCCTTCCAGGCATGTCAAACCTGCGGCCCTCCAGATGTTTTGGACTACAATTCCCATCTTCCCCAACCACTGGTCCTGCTAGCTAGGGATCATGGGAGCTGTAGGCCAAAACATCTGGAGGGCCGCAGGTTTGACATGCCTGCGGCTTAGACCATGTGGTGGGCCGGACTATATTTTTTTTGGGGGGGGTGAACAAATTTCTATGCCCCACAAATAACCCAGAGGTGCATTTTAAATAAAAGCACGCAATCTACTTGTGTAAAAACACCAGGCAGGCCCCACAAATAACTCAGATATGCATTTTAACACACATTCTACTCATGTAAAAAGTGGGGACACTGAAAAAAGACTGGATGCAGGTGGGATGAAATGGACCAGACCTTTGGAGAATGCTAGATCAAGTTGTGTGGAGGGAATATTAAAGCTGCCATCTGATACACATTTATTTGGGGGAAACCCCACGCAAATGCAGTGGGATTTACTTCTGAGTAAACATGGATAAGATCAGATTGCAGCTTGCCTGTTTCTGGCTTGCCTCAAGGCAGGGTGACCAATAGATTGGAGGGTCCTGATTAAACTAAGAAATAATATGTATCAGTTACACATTGGTTGCCCAGCAAAATAAACAAATACGGTACAGCATAGCACAATTAATAACAGGCCAGCACCTTGAGTGCCAGACAAATTCCACTTAAGCAGTTCAACCTTAGGCTTGATGAGAAGAGGGTGTACTTTCTATAAAGGCTTTTGTGTACAGACATACCGTAGACACACACACATCCTAAATCCCTTCCGGAGTGGTTGACTAGTCATGGGCAGAGCCGGCACCGGAAGTCGCTTCTGCGCATGTCCAGACATGCGCAGAAACAACTTCCGGTGCCGTGCCGCTGGGATCCCTTATTTTTAAACAGGAGACTTGGCAGCTATGGTCCCACTCCCATGGTGTTACCACTCCCTTTGGTAAATAGCAGCTTGAAGATTATATTAATCAGGAAAACATCAGATGGGAAAGAAGTATCCCTGGTCATTTCTCACTGCCATGGTCCTGGTTGATTCTGCCTTTCCCTACAAACAGATGGCTGCTAGCAATCTTTTCAAAACAACAGGAGATCCAGTCACAGATGTCCTGACTTCATGTCTAATTTGGTTCTGAGAGCGAAAATACCCCTTTCCAAGCTAGCATTGCAACAGTCCCTAGTAGAGGCTGTCTCTTTGCTTCCGTTCTGTTAGCTTATCATTAAAATGCTGTTCACTCCAACAAGGTCTGCAAAATACTCAGTAACTATGCAGAATCATGAGGAAACCCACACCTCTCTATTACATGAATCTGAATCTGCCTTATACCAAGTCAAGCTTTTGGTCCAACTGGTCCACTACTTACTCCAACTGTCAGAAGAACTCAGCGGTCTCAGGCAGAGTACCTTTCCAGCCTTGCCATATGAGTCCTTTCTAAACCAGTCCTTTCTACCAGGAATTGCTTTGCCAATGATGGTGTCTGCAAAGCATGCACTCTGCTATGTGGCCTCTGCACTTGGTTTGCTACTCTGAATGAATGCAGTCTATTATTAGCAAATGGGTTGATATCTGTTTACCTAAATGTGACGCGATGTACACTTTCACATCAATCCTTTCAAATTCTTTGACAATCTGAAAAGAAAAAAGGTTGGGGTTATCTTAAATGTATTCTCAAGGACATTTTTGATAAGTAGCCTGTTTCTAGAACTGATTGACACCACATTTCAGCCCACAGTAGAACAAAATACTGTATGGCTCTCTTTAATAGACAGTGGTGTCTTTTAGGGCCATTGAGACAATTAGGACTTGTTCAATTGTGTGCCCAATTCACAACTGTATGAATGGTCTTTTAAAAAGTAAACAGCAGGTTTGGGGACCATAACTCAACAGGAAAGGAGAGCTTTTCCTCCATTGCAAATTGCAGGTGGAAGGAAACAGTTACTGTGGATCAAGTTTACAGTGGGGGACAAAGAGTTTAAGCCCCTTACTCCTTCTCATAGTCACAAATTGGGGTTCAGGCCCCACACACCTGCTATTTACAATTTTTATAAAATGTATGATTGCTTTCTTTGACACCCTCACTACCACTTTCTGCTGACTCTCCTTGCATGCAGGGATTAAGGCTGCTATTCTACTACTGTATTGCTATTCCACAGCAACAGCAAACGCACTCAGGAGCAATTGTGCTATTAGTGCATCTCATCATTCCACAGGTCAACAGGAGCACTAACCATTTCAGTCAGAAAAACCCACATGTTGCACATGAATCACAGAACGAGCTAGTAATCCCATAAATTAAAATTATTGTGTTCTTTAAAACTTTTTTTGTAAGGTGATAAAAGATTCTTACTGTTTTCATAACTCTCACTGCTACTACATCCATGAAAGATACAGCTCCAAAGTCGAAAATCAGACTGTGAAGAGACACTTTGGGAACATTGACTTTGACGGGGAGTTCTGCATTCCAGTCCACCTGAATTTCTACTTCTCTAGTTGGAACATCAAGATCTTCAGGATCTTCTGGGTCCTCATCAAATTCAAATGCTTCATTAGTCCTACCAGAATCGCTGATGATACCATTCTGATACAAAAAAATTCATAGTATATTCAGCAAAATTCTGATTAACAAACAAAACTTTAGACACCCCCTGCCCTAATAAAATATTTTAAATCGACTTTCAAGTTTTCTTTATATATGACCTGATTGGGCATTTGCTTTGTTGGGACTCAATATTGAAGCCACAATTATTTAACTGTCATATTGTGTTTATGCATATAGGCACATATCACACATACAATTGCATAAAAGAATTACATTTGCTTTACTGCATGCCAGGAAAAAAGGAAAACAAATCATTGGGCTGTTTCCAACATAAGTTAGTCTTCATTGACTAAATTCATTGATTCCAGTTGGCCTCCTCTAAGTATGACAGAGTCAGAAACAGCCTGTTGTTTACACAAACAAGCAAACATCAAATTCTGTGCCCAGAAAAAATATATGGAGATACAAATGTTGAAATTCTCAGGAATGCAGATCCTTCACTGTATTTCAGTCTCCACTATGCTATGTGCACAGGTAGACGAGCACAATCCTGCCTCTATTCAATCAGTTAACGAATTGCCATGGAACCAGATTCCACTCTTGAAGTTGAGGTTCCTCTCCCTTGCCAGGGTACCACAACTCTAGGTTAGAAAAGGGACTTCTCCTCTTCTATTTGAACTCTATCCACATCAGTTAGTTGGGTCTTGAGGATCCGGGCTACCTACATATGTGTCTAATACTGTGATCCTATGCTCACATATCTGGGAGCAGAAATACATAGGGCCGAGTTACCTTCTAGCTCTGATCCTAGGATCTCTAATTTAACCTGGTTGCTTGACTTGCTTGCTCCAGCTCTTGTAGCACTGTAGCATTGCTCTCTGTCTGTCTGTCCCTCTGCCAGAACTCCCTGTTTTTCTGCCCAAGGAAAGCGTAATGATAGATACAGTAGACGTTGTCCAGAAAATGTATTTGGAAACAGAGTCGGTCCCTCTCAGATGACACTCCATTTTTATACCAACAGAAACCACTAGCATAGGTTATGCTAGTCATAGAGCATCTTCCTGGCAAGATTTCCGATCCATCATCTCCCATTTAGATTTCCTGTTTCCTGTTACAAATATTAGTAATTTCTTGCTGCATAAACAAAATAGGCAGATACAAAACCAGTGCTTATATTTCAGGCCCGTTGTTTATGTCAAACCCCTTTGAACCATGGAGTAAAGAGGGAATAATGATATTTTACTTTGGTCGCTTTCAATTTTCCCTTCTTGATTAGCTTCTGTATCTTCCTCAGAGCCTTTAGCCTCTTGTTATATACCCGCATGGCATCAAATCCCACCTGCAGAAAGCAGAATTGAACAAAGATATTCTATTATTTGTGTTACTGGTAAGCTGGGGGGGACAGGACACTGGCCACAATCCATTGAAATCAATGGGCTTAAGTGAATTGTCATTAAAAAAAATCCATTGCTATCCCACCTTTCCTCTATTATAGAATTCAAAGCAGTATGCATAATCTAGTCCAGGCATCCCCAAACTTCGGCCCACCAGATGTTTTGGACTACAATTCCCATCTTCCCCAACCACTGGTCCTGTTAGCTAGGGATCATGGGAGTTGTAGGCCAAAACATCTGGAGGGCTGCAGTTTGGGGATGCCTGATCTAGACACTGACTAGATCAGACCTGCTTAGCTTCAGCAAATTTACCACATCCTGTTTCTTCAGACTGTCCCTGGCGATTCTCCCTTTCTTGTTTTCAGAGATGGACAAATCACTATTTCTGGTCTGTGTCAGTTTTGCATGTAGTTATTCATAAGTCAATTCAGTTCCACTTTCACATTAATCTGTGGATCTTTTATTTTTTATTTTAGAAATCTGTATGGAAGTTCATATTTAAATAATACACACTTACCATGTATTTGAGTAAAAAATGAGTAAGAAATTATATTTTTTGAGTAAAAAATGGGGGGGTTGTCTTATACACACACACACACACACACACACACACACACACACACTATATTTGTATGCTGCCTTTCCACAGTTCAAACTGTGCTCAAGGCAGCTTATAAAATGAAAAAAAAAATACATCACTACAATGTAACAAAGGTAGTCACAATGAGATCTATAATAAAGATACAAAAAACCAACAATAAATAATATATATATTTTATAACAAAATACACAATAAAATATGTATTTTATCTCTATGTATGTATTACTTTCGCGGGACATGGGTGGCGCTGTGGTCTAAAGCACAGAGCCTAGGGCTTGGCAATCGGAAGGTTGGCAGTTTGAATCCCCACGACGGGGTGAGCTCCCGTTGTTCGGTCCCAGCTCCTGCCCACCTAGCAGTTCGAAAGCATGTCCAAGTAGATAAATAGGTACCGCTCCAGCGGGAAGGTAAACAGCGTTTCCGTGCGCTGCTCTGGTTCACCAGAAGCAGCTTATCTGGCCACATGACCCAGAAGTTGTCTGCGGACAAACGCCGGCTCCCTTGGCCTATAGAGCTAGATAAGCGCCACAACCCCAGATTCGTCCACAACTGGACCTAACAGTCAGGGGTACCTTTACCTTTTTTATGTATTACTTTGTTCTAAAATATGCACTTCTATTTGCATTTTGGTACATTTTTGAGCTGAGAACTATTTAATGTAATTTCGCAGGTGTGTGAAGTCTAAAGGATAATGAAGTGTTAATTGCTACATTAGTCTGAGATTTGTGAATTAGGTCATTTTGCTTAAGATGCAGGCCAAATGAAATTCTCCTCCATCCATACTTGGATTGTGGCTGCTGCACATAGGAAGTGTTCAGAATGCGGGTTCTCTATCATAGAGAGCACGATTTGCGGTGGGGGCTAGCAGACCACTCCTAAGTTCAAAGCATAGCTGCCAAGTTCTCCCCTTTTTTAAGGGAAATTCCCTTATGCTGAATAGGCTTCCTCGTGAGAAAAGGGAAAACTTGGCAGCTATGGTTCAAAGGTGGAGGCATGAGTGGCCACCATCCGATTGGTCCTGGGCTGTTGTTGGGCAAATTAGTATGTTGCAAGTTGTAGGTCCAACCCCTGGGTTATAAAAAGCTAAATGCATGGTTTCCCTTTCTCTTTGGCTGCGTTTCGGATCCCCACCCTCCCTCCACTGTTTTTAGGCCTCTGTGTCGACATTGCTGTGCCTCTCAAGGGGTCACCTGTATTCAGGGGCCTGGTAGGAATTTTTTCCATTTGGCTGATTGGCTGGTGCCATCTGGTTTTTTGCCTACTGAGTAGCAAATAGTCACAACTTGTAAGGTTGGCGGTTAGGCATTGGTTATTTTGGTTGTATTAAGGGGTCTTATTGATTCTGTTGCCCCAAGTTAATGCCTGCGTGGTGGGGGAAATTCTGGTCAGGAATACAGGGGCTCTATGCAGTGTCCGTAACCCCAGGTCGGGGACCAGGACCGCGTATTGAGCCCCTGGGAGCCTGAAGGGAGAGGAGAGAGTTCATGCACCCGGGTCCCCGTCTCTCCCTGTAGGATTTCCCCGTGTTGACAAGGCAAGTTATTATTATTTCTGTCCTTAGGTGACAGTTGAGAACCAATGCCTACGCAACCACTCACATATTTTGTATTTAATAAAGTTGTGGCCAAATTCATGCCAAAAACCATTAACCAAAAATTCTGTCTATGTCGTGAGTTATTTGAGGGGTGGTTTTGGGGACCTCCGCGTGCAAATATCACAGGCTACTCACAGTGGATTTGATGCTGCTTCTCAAGCCATCAATGTTAGCATAAAAGATTGGACTTGAAAATTTGAGAATCTTCACTCCTTCTGGTTCAACCACCTGTTACAGAAAACATTTTTCAGTTGAAATGAGCATGAATTTGTGCGGTGTTTCTGCCATTCTGCTAGTGCTGGGCTGCTAAATTGACTCCTTTCCCCCTTTTGATCCCTTTTAACCACTGTTAACATTATTACATCACTGACAGCCTACCTTTCACCTCTGTCTCCATGGGCTCCTGGAATACCACAGATCTCTTCTCCAAGGTCTGTTGCAAAGTCATCAGGTGCAGTTTTAACCACTGAAAGGTTACCAGAAACTGAGGGGATGGGTCCATTTAGGGGATGGGTTGGCCATTCCATCACAGTTGCTCATACAAAAAGTGTACTTTATTGCAGAAGAAGGATTCTAAATATTTAAAGAATGAATGAGGGCAACACCCCCCCCCCCGGCAACTCTTTATGCAGGGAATATAGACGTTTCTCCACTCAAATCACAAATCATGGTGCAAAAATAAGTTGCTGCAAGCAATACCACTTCATCTTTTGCAACAATGCCCTTCCTTTAGCTCGCTAGATGGATCACTGCATTTCTACCCCATCCAGCAAGACTTCCCTCTTAACTATAATTCTTCAACAATTGAACAATTGTCATCTTATCGCTGCAGGATAATGACTAGTAAACCTCCAAGCAGCTCCAACAAAAAAACAATAATCTGATGAAATATTAACTTGTTAGAAAGTCTTACATTTTTGTATTCTTTTATGTTCTTATATAGGTCTGTGCCAGGAACGCTGCCAAGGCTACCCCAGGAAGGACTGACAAAAACAAAACAAAACAAAACATTGATCAAAGTACATAACCTAATGTTAAATTAATGTATTATACAGAACGGTTTGTTGCAAGTAAACATTGGCTGAACTGCTATTAATTACTTAATCTGTAAACTAGATAGCAAGATACGGAAAGCATAAAAAGCTCATTTCATGTGAATTGACAAGGGCTTACTTATTTTGGTAGTGGAATGGTTCTTAAACCTGATTTTATGAGGACAACTCTTCTGGCTTGCTTGTTTTTTGTGGACTACCACGTTGTCTTACTTTGCAGCCAGCTATGAGGGAGGATCATTAAACACTTTTGAATTAAAGCTCAACCAGTACATTGATCTTCTGTGACCATGATCCAATTTGTTTGCACAAAATAGGTAGAACAGCACACATGTTTCTTGAGTCTTTCCCCCACCCCAGTTTACACCTGCAGCGAAATCAAGTGGTAACACTTTCCCTAGATTCTTCCACTTCAGATAGGTATTTGAATGCTAACCCATAAAATAACATGATGTATACCCTTCTCACTGACACACTAATTTTCTTTGTTGTTATTATTTTTACAAATTATTCACCCCAAGATCCCAGGTCAGGTTATCTCAAATTAAATTCAATATTAAAACAGTTTGAAAGAACTTAAAATGTGTTGCAGTAGAGAAGTATTATTTAAAAAAAAAACTCCTCACCATAATCTAAAAGTAGAAAAACTGAGAAAAATCTTCCCAAAGATACAGAAAGGTGACTTTGTTTCTGCAAAATGCATAAACTGTGCCCTAATACTCTGCTTTATTTGCACAGCTCAGAGTTTCTTCAAAACAGTTCCCCACAACCTGGTACGCTCCAGCTTGAACTCCAACCTGCCCAGGTCAAACCAGAGCAGCCAATGGTCTGGGATGATGGGAGTTGTAGTCCAACAGTACCTGGAAGGTACCACATTGAGAAGCCTGGTTTAAGGCATCCATTTCAGCCATCTGCCTGGCTGAAGAATATACAACTTGTAATTCTAAAATGAGAAGTGGTGTCATGTTTTTGTGCCCCTTGGGAGAACATCAAACCACTGGTATTTACGTAATAATAAGTTATCAATTAACTGGACAGTGTAATTTTTACCATGAAGGAAGTGTGCCTTCCTGCGCTCCATGGTGGGATCCAATACGATCCACACTGACAACTCAGACATCCGAGTTCAGCATCATTTAACAATTAACTATTAATTTTACCATAATTCTCAGTCTTTATCTCAAATAATACTTTCCCCGGCATCCTCCACAACAATAGAGCCACTTCAAGTTTCCAAAGTGTGTGTCAAAGCAAATTCTGTATATTCCTGCGTATATTCCTGCGTATAAGACTACTTTTTAACCCAGGAAAATCTTATCAAAAGTCGGGGGTCGTCTTATACGCTGGGTCGTATTTCTTATAGGCGAATATATCCCAAACTCTATATTTTAACTGGAAAAGTTGGGAGTCGTCTTATACGCCCAGTCGTCTTATACGCCAGAATATACGGGTATTTGTTGACTTCCATTCCTTTGACACTATCTTTGAGTTAGCCTAAGCATGAACTGCTTTAAATTCTATTCACTCTCCCAAATATTCCACCTAATCTTCTTTCATTTAGATTGGAGATGGGGAGCTTGTGGTCCTAACAGGTGTTGCTGGACTCCAGTTTCCAGGCAGCATAGTCAACAATGAGGGGTGATAGGAGTTTGAGCCACAACACCTGCTCTACGTCATAAGCAGAATATGTTAGCAGTGATTTCCTTCTTAGCTAATCAGCTAGGTTTCCCCCAGATTCCTTATCGGCACCATATGCTATCTTTTCCTGCATGTATCAATGTGATGTGTGTGAGCAAAAGTTCTGACACTGATAAAAATAATGCTTAGCTAGAAATGTAAAAAAGGGAGGCTGTTTACACATCGAGAGCCTTACAACGTTCAGGAAAGCACAGGGTACCACAACAGGAATTTTTAAACAAGAGCAGCCAGTGCAGTGGAACAGTGCAGGGCTGCTGCTCTCTCAACAGCAGCAGCATCATCACCAACTACCAGGTTGGGGCAGGGTGGCAGCAAAGACAGAGCTGTGCAGCACTGCCAGAGTTCTGAACTGGCTTTGCCGATGCAGTTGTGATGCCCCAACCTCACCACCACGCTGCCTTGCCCTGATACTAAAATGGTACTGCCTTGCCCTGGTACTAAAATGAAACTGTTATGCACCACAGTGGGTCATTTATTTAGAATGTAAAAGTCCATTGTCGCCTCCAGGAGCACTTGAAAGGAGACCAAATGTCAACAGCAGTACCAGAACAGAACAGAACTGCCTTGGCCTTCTTTCAGTAGCTTAATGTGGTTTTGACTCCAACTATTTACAGCCTGTTGGCCTAGTTCTGTCTACACTGTTCCATATTCTCATATCTATTTATGCATTTTCTATTTTCTCACTCTTAACGGGCTATGTGGAAGTAATTTCAGCCGTGTGTGGTGTGATTTATATTCCATGATCCTTTTCCAATTTTAAAACTAGTGACACTGTCCGCTTGCAATAGCAGAACAATAGTAACTTGTGTCACTCTTCTTCTTTTGTATTCATTTATTTACTTGTCTTCTTGGGAGTGCAATGGCAGAAACTGCCCCTGCCTAGATAATAGTTACTTACAATTGAACTCTCAGGACAACCGTCAGCAGTGCAAACACCAGACCAGCAAGTAACCCCAAATCTAGTCCCAGAATGATGGACGATACACATGTGAAAACCCAGATCATCTGGAAAAGAAAACACAAGAAAAGTCAGACCATAATCCCATTAGTAGACAGGGTGATTCCAGCCAGCCACTGAAAGCAGACTTTTGTAGAGCAGAGAAATGAGAAGATGTGAGGAAGCAGCTGGGGCTGCCTCTCTCACATGGGAGGAAATCCCACAGGCATGGCACGGAGTGTTATTTCAGAGGGAACGTGCAAACCATGCTTCGTCATATAAAAGTAATAATATATCCCTCCATACAGAAATCAACAACGTTAGCAGGAAGGATTCTAATCTAGCCTTCTTACTAATTTGTTGTTTGACATAGTAACCAGTGAATCCAACACTGTACATTGGTGCATTTGTTCTATGCAGGACATCCCGCCCCAATGACTTGGGATTCTTAATTATTTATTTATTGTGAATTAAAATGAAAAGCAAAGGGTAAGCATTTAATTGGGTTGATGGTTCACACGATAAAGGACTCACAGCATCTGCCTTGCTCTGCCTCCACAGACGGGGTACATCAAATATTTGCATGAACATCCCTTTCAAGTTGGCAATGACCACAGCTGCCAACACAGACTGCAAAGAAAGAAAGACACATTAACCTGTATTAAAGGAAAACACAGGCAGTATGTGTATTTGCATGCAGTCTTTGTGTGTGAGCAGTAACAGGAAGATAACAGGAGAATGCTTTCTGTTTATCAGGAAGCAGACTAAAACATTGCTTAAGTGTTGTTGTTGTTTAGTCGTTTAGTTGTGTCCGACTCTTTGTGACCCCATGGACCAGAGCACGCCAGGCACTCCTGTCCTCCACTGCCTCCCGCAGTTTGGTCAGACTCATGTTGGTAGCTTCGAGAACACTGTCCAGCCATCTCATCCTCTGTCGTCCCCTTCTCCTTGTGCATCTTTCCCAGCATCAGGGTCTTTTCCAGGGAGTCTTCTCTTCTCATGAGGTGGCCAAAGTATTGGAGCCTCAGCTTCAGGATCTGTCCTTCCAGGGAGCACTCAGGGCTCACTGCTTAAGCTCGCATTGCTTAAGTATATGCACCCAAAAATGGTGCGATAAGAAGTGCAATAATAAAATACCTTCTGCAAAGGTTCAAGCAGTTTCCCCAAGGCTACAATGGCAATCAGTACGATTCCAGCTGAGATTATTCCAGCAATCTGAAAAAGATGTTTTAGATAAAAAGGAAATAGAGTTTCTATAATGTATGTTTTTTGTATAACAGACTTTAGTAGGCTATTTATTCTTATTATGGATTGTAGGTTGTTGTTTGGCGGGGGAAGCATAGGGACAAGTTCAAAAGCAATAAGCAAGTTTTTACTTAAGTGGTACAGTAGTATTTTTTTTAAAAAAGTGGATGTTTTTAAATTTTCTTTCATAGGGATATGCCAAATGCACACAGCAGAGTTTGCATTTTAATGTCCTTCCTAGCTGCAGCTGCTTTCTTTTTAAAGTACTACTGACTGACTGTGAATGTGAACTTGCAGTCATCTGATTACTCCTCCAAAAACCCAGGTTCCTACTTGGGATGGGCAGCCCCCACAAACTTCCATTTGAATCCCCCTGAAGCTACATACTCACTTAATACCTGAGTGATCAACGAAGCATTCAGATGACTGCCCACCTGACATCACTGAATTTAATCTGGGTTCAGGGAGATTATTTATTTATTTATCTATCTCTGGAATTCCTACTGCATGCAGGTTAAGGTAATACCATTCAGGTGCTATAGTCTTCTCTTAATGTGCTCCCTTCGTTTTATGTCAGGGAAGCTGGTGTCCAGGAAGTCAGTGAAACGTTTGGCTTTGCATTAAAAAATGCCACCCACAAAATCGGTAACAATGAGATTTCGAAGAATCACTGTGCGCTAAGCAATACATCGATTAGAATAGTCTTTATTGTTTCTTCTGATCAAGCGGAATTACCTGGGTTTTCCCACCAGTGCTTTCTTGGACTGCTGTGCGGGACAGAGCAGTGGTGGCAACGAAGCAAGAGAAGGCCCCTGAAAAAATATTGCTGATCCCAAAGGCAATAAATTCCTAGAAGATTAGAAGATCTTGGTGTTAAGATGATAATTTTTCCCCCCTAAGAAATAAAGCTTTCTCCCTACATATAAATATTATTTTGAACTGTAAATTGGGAAGGACTAGACCCAGTTTCAAAACTGAATCAAATCATAGCTGCCAAGTTTTCCCTTTGCTCGCGAGGAAGCCTATTCAGCATAAGGGAATTTCCCTTAGAAAAAGGGAGAACTTGGCAGCTATGAATCAAATGAAGTTGTAGCTGAACTTTTATGGTACATTTGAGGTGCAGTCATTTTTCTTAATAGTGTGGAATTATGGAACAAGTTCCTTTTTAGGACTTGACCAATGGCAGATTTCTGTAGGCTGCCATTGGTCTGTAGCTGTTCCTAGAAATAGACATATAAATGTAAAGGCACAGCTGCTAAAGAAGAAACAGTGGGAAGAAGAGTAAAAGAAAACCCAATTGCCTTAATAAAAAAATAGGTTTGGCAAATTCCAATTGTTTAATTTGTACTTGCCCTAGTTCCATATATACCATATATTGAATATTGCAATAGAAATAGCCTTCATACTATCTCAGATATGCATTCTTATATACTACTCAAAAAAGATAGCAAAGATAAATGCTCCATTAGAAATCTGGTTCAAGCAGAATCATCTTTTAAAAAGGGAGAAAGAAATACTTCTTCCTAACAGCTAATATGAAAGTGAATTGGATAAAATGACAGGGCAACCAAAACGATCAACGGGATAGAGCAATTCCCCTATGTGGAAACGATGCAATGTTTGTTATTTTTTTTAGTTTAAAGAAAAGACAACTAAGAGGTGACATGACTGAAGTTCATGAAGTTATACATGGCATGGAAAAGTGGATAGAAGAAAAGGTTACCCCTCCTTCGTGGCACTAGAATTCATGGATATTGAATATTGGCTGAATGTTGGAAGATTTGGGGGCAGGCAAAATAATGTACTTCTTCATGCAGCAAATATGTATACTGTGGAACTCTCTCCCACAGGAGGCAGAGATGGTCACGGACTTGGCTGACTTCTAAAGAGGATTGGACAAATAATACAGAGTTGGGGGAGGGCTCAACATTGGTCTGTTATTGGTGCCAATTCCATGTTGCTCTCAGATCTAGTTCCACCCTTGATGAGAAACACTGGCACCATTTGTGGGGGAGTCCTGGGTGCCTGGGCATACAGAAAATTTTGTTGGGACCTTCCTGAAGCTGCAATGGGTCCCATTGGGCCTTCCAGAGGCTGCTGTGGGTCCCATTGGGGCTCTTCCTGCCGCGTGACATCACACACATGCCATGCACGTGATGTCATAGGTGTGCGCCGGGCACCCACAAAGTGAGGCAGAATCTGGCACGCCTTATGGGGAATAGTTTATTACTCATTTAAATCTGACAATTGAATTACTTATTTTCCTAATATATCCACTAAGTAACTTCACCTATAAACATCCCCACAATGGCTGAAAAATAAGTGTGCTCCTCTCCATAAATAAGATTCAGCTTTCACTTCGCAGTTTATAAAAAGTACTTTGGTTTCACATACCTGATTTCCATCAATAGCATAGTCATATTTGGTTGCATACACTTTGCCCACAGACACAGCTATTGCATAAGCAACAATGGCAATGGAAAAAGCAGATGCTATCATGTCCCCAAACATGCTGACCGCTGGAGGTTCGGGAGGCAAAAATCTATATATAAAAAAGGAGAAAAATGTGTGTGTGTGCATTTGTTTTTCCCCCTACAAATACTACGACAACTATGACTAACAAATTATTATGATGGCACTTTTCAACTCTATAATGAAACGATTTGGGGAGGTGGAGATGTAACCCATTGGTGCTTCTCCCTGCAGTAAACAGACAACATTTACTCGTAAAATAATTTGTTGCAAAATACGTTGTATATTCTTCATTTAGTTGGAGATCCCCAAAAGGCAAAAGCCACTTGTAACATGAAAGTCCTTCGGATAAAATGCATTGCCAACTATTCATAGTAACTGTGCTTGCAGTAATGTGGCATGATTTCACTTGTCTGTCCCACAGACATGCCTGCTTGCCCTGCCTCCATGTGTTTACCCTGCTGCCTGAGAATTGTATGTACCTGTGTAGTCCAAATTGCACAACTATCTAAAAATGTTATCCTCTCCATCCATCCATCCAAATACACCAAACATGTCTTGGATTCACCTTGTGGGGGGGGGAACCTTAACAATTTATTTGCCAAGTTGCTCCTCTTTCCCGCCCTACCACCCCAGCCTCTGCGTTTTCTCTTAAAGCTACTTCTAATATTTTACCATAACACAGAGCAGGGGAGGGGAATGTGAAGATTGGACCTGGTTTTGTTTCACCATATGTACCGGTATATATTCATTGTGCAATTCTACCAGCTGGAGTTTAGCACATGTACATGATGTAGTCAACTTGACTCCACTTTCACTTGATACATGACTGAGCCATTCCCCCCCCTATATTTGAGTACATCTATGTCAGTTGGTTAGAGCATGGTGCTAATAATGCCAAGGTTGCAGGTGTGATCCGTGTCTGGGACAGCTGCATGTTCCTGCATTGCAAGGGCTAGATCAGGCACCCCCCAACTTGGCCCTCTAGATGTTTTGGGACTACAGCTCCCATCATCCCTAGCTAACAGGACCTGTGTTCAGGGATGGTGGGAATTGTAATCCCAAAACATCTATAGGGCCAAGTTTCAGGATGCCTGGGCTAGATGATCCTCAGGGTCCCTTCCAACTCTATAATTCCATAATTCTATGTAGATAAAAAGATTATGTATGAAGTGGCTATACAGTTACTATTAAAAGCTGAGCCATTAGTGTGTACTTGAAATATAGCTGCCCAGCCCACTGACTTTACACACACACACACACACACACACACACACACACACACACACACACACAGTGGTACCTCGGGTTACAGATGCTTCAGGTTACAGACTCCGCTAACCCAGAAATAGTACCTCAGGTTAAGAACTTTGCTACAGAATGAGAACAGAAATTGTGCGGCGGCAGCAGGGCGGCGGGAGGCCCCATTAGCTAAGTGGTACCTCAGGTTAAGAACAGTTTCAGGTTAAGAACGTACCTCCAGAACGAATTAAGTTCTTAACCACTGTATATATATACCGTATATGAATGAACAATCTACACTCACCCACTGGGAATAGATTTAACAATGCCTGCATTGTACTTTTTCTCCAGGTCAACACCATATGAAATGCCAGCGGCGACTATTGTCTAGAATAAAAAGAAATAGCATTATGTTGTTGTTACGAGTTCAGGGTGTTATACCGAGTGCTAGACCCCTCTCATCCCTGGATCCAGCAAGTGTTAATCAAAGCTTCTAACTAGAAATAGAAATACTTTATTGTCACTGTACCACTTGTTTACAGTGAGATTAACTCTTGGAATAGCCAAGCTAGCGTCCTGACAAAGCGATAGCCATTACAGTGGATTAAGGGCATTAAGACTCTTGGTGCAAGACGGTTATTGGGTGGGGCCCCCTCCGTGAGCTGGAGAGAGAGTCAGAGAAATGTTTGAGAGCAATATCTGATTTCTCTTTGAATCCAAGGCTGCAGCTATGGGCGAACCAATACCCTTTGGGGTGTTAATATGCAAATAAACCATATATCATAAAGACACTGCAGTCTCCACTATGCCTCATTCCCGAAGGAAACGCAAACCCTGGGTAAGCACTTGGGACCTTTGGAATCCCATTACGCTTGAAGATTGGGGTGGATTGCAACACTATGAACAGAGAAAACAGATATTGTTCTCCTGTCAATCAAATCCCTTGAGCTTAAAGTTGTTGGCTTACCACAATCACTTCTATAGGAATAGGAACAGGGATCTTGTGTCTGAACCGATCATTTATTTCCTTGACTACCATACAAATAACGATGGTCAGCAGGCCAGCAATGAGATCAGCAATGTTGGTGAGTCCAATATTTTTAAATATATCAATAAGGGTCTAAAAATAAAAAAGACAATGTGAAATGCTACCATTCAGTTTGAATAAACCACATTCTCAGTCTAAGGTCCCATCTGCACTATTCACTTAAAGCTATATATTACCAGTTATTACTTCCCTGGGAAGAGTGATTGGTTGTCAAACCACTCTGTGAGAGAAACTGTGGTCTCCTAACACCTCTCCGTACCCTTAACAAACTAGGGCCCCCAATATTTTTTTAAGGGAAAACCATGACTGTGGTATTATACCACCCTAAAGGAAATACGCATGGGACCCAGGTGGCGCTGTGGTTAAACCACTGAGCCTAGGGCTTGCCGATCGGAAGGTCGGCGGTTCGAATCCCTGTGATGGGGTGAGCTCCCGTTGCTCGGTCCCAGCTACTGCCAACCTAGCAGTTCGAAAGCACGTCAAAATGCAAGTAGATAAATAGGAACCGCTACAGCAGGAAGGTAAACGGCGTTTCCATGTGCTGCTCTGGTTTGCCAGAAGCGGCTTTGTCATGCTGGCCACATGACCTGGAAGCCATACGCCGGCTCCCTCGGCCAATAATGCGAGATGAGCGCACAACCCCAGAGTTGGTCACGACTGGACCTAATGGTCAGGGGTCCCTTTACCTTTACCTTTAAAGGAAATACAGGCATACCTCGATTTAAGCATGCTTTAGTTTGAGTATTTTCAGTTTAACCTGTCTGGAACGGATTAATCCACTTTCCATTACTTGCAATGGGAAAGTTCGCTTCAGGTTAAGTACGCTTCAGGTTAAGTACGGACTTCCAGAATCAATTACAGAAAAGAAAATTAGGAGGGGGGGGATGTAAGACGGATAACCCCATAAAACTGTTCAATGAGGACTGAGCATGCTCAGCTGGCAGGGGGCAAAGTGGGGATGGCAGGTTGACCAGAATCCCGAAGACAAGCACTCCAAAATGCAACATTGTGCTGCAGGTCCTACTTGTATCAAGTAACAGCAAACTCAGGTCCAAAAGAAACAAATGGCTGCGTAGCCAAAAACATATCAACATGTTTGGGAAATCCTAAAGTCTGAAGTAGAAGAAAAAATATTTAAGGGGGAAACCTCAAGGGAGCAAAACCAAAACTAAACCCAAAACAGCCAAGGAGGAATGAGCATGCTCACCGGCCACAGAATGATGACTAACTGTTGCAGGAGGCATAGAAAACAGGAGGGAGGGGGAATGTAGTGGAGCACCCTGAAAGAAGATATGGCTGCCTGAAGACTCCACGCTGTAGCATTTTGTTGCCAGCCCCACTTGTATATAAATGCATACAGTCATACCTCGGGTTAAGTACACTGCGGGTTGCGTACTTTCAAGTTGCGTACGCGGCAGACCCGAAAGTGTTTACTTTCGGGTTCTGCCATGCGCGCATGCGCAGAAGTGTTCTGCGCACTTCGCGCGTGCGCAGAAGCGCTCTATTGGCGCTTCGCACACGCACGCTATGGCCGCTCAGGTTGAGTACTTTTTGGGGTGCGAACGGCACCCCAGAATGGATTGAGTACTCAACCCAAGGTACCACTGTACAGTGATCTAACAACTAAATTAACATCCACTTGGCTGAAACACTAGCTCCAACAGGCTCCTCCCTCAACTGTCATTCCATCAGGCCAAGCACAACCCCCAGTTCAGCAAGACACACTTACATAGATTATGGAAAGGATCCCATTGTAGTTTTGGGTTGGGACATTTAAGACTATCTTCAGCTGTGAAACAAACACTTGAAATGCTGCAGCAGTTGTAAAACCCCCAACCAGTGGATCAGCAAGATATCTCACAATAAAGCCAATCTGAAGAAATCCGAACACTAGCTGGAAAAAGAAGAAGCACAGAATAGTTTTATGAGCTGTTAGAAAGCATTAGAATACCCCACAAATTTAACAATTCAGGATTTAGCCACCTAACATACAGTGATTAAGACTCTTATTTTGTCTGTTTTAATATCTTAGCTACAACTTATGCAATTTATTTATTTAATTTATTTGTATTATGTGGTGTAAAAACAGTAAGAATGAGCACTAAATAAACAGCAACAAAAATTAAAACAATAAATAAAACTAGCGGAATATTCTCACCATTTAAAAATTGTAGGTCTAAGAAAATATCAAGGTTTTCACGTGGCACCCAAGACAATCAAGTAGGTGCCAGGAAGAAAGACTCCCAAAACTGGGGTGCCACAACTAAGAAGGCCCTGCTCCCAGTTTTAACCCACCACACCTCTGTCCATTGGGTCACCCAGAGGAGAGCCTCCAATTATCTCTCAGTACATGCGCAAGCTAGTGAAAAGATTCCTCCACGTATCCTGGTCTCAACTTGTGTAGGACTTAAGAGTAAGTACCAGGGTGACCAGCTGTATGGATTTACATGAAGGCCTTGCTTGTTGTTTTTAAATAGATTTTCAATAATTATTAGTTCTTTTCTCTTTTAATGGTCTGGCTTTCCCACCTTTAAAATGATTGTACTAAAATGCAAGAAGACTAAAAAGCCTTTTTTTCCTGGCTGCAGGAGACAAGATCCGAAATGCAAGGCTTTAATCCCACGACATAAAAGGATACAAATGCTTGGTATTTCTAAACTGTGCAGAACAATAAATGTGAGGCAAGCAAAGTTGCATTCTGTTTTATTATTTGAATACATTTTGGCTCTAATTGAGGAAAATAGTGAGTGTTTAGCATGAAGCTGTTTCTTCTATTATTTCATCAGTTCTGTCATAAAGTATGAAAGCAGCAACATTTGAGACAGTTTTATCCAATCAGCATTACCTGGAGAATTCCAACCAAAAAAGTGATGGTGCTGGCAATGAGCACTCTCTCTGCATCTCTTGATGTGATATCTATAACTGTTTGGTTCAGCCCTGTCACGTTACTGCTGACCATGTGGAATTTTTCATCAGGTGCCATGCTCAGTACTACTGAGCCCACCATCAAACTGACCACTGGAAAAGGTCCTGTTGGGAATAATTTTATATATTTTACATAGCATTTCTTAACAGTGTGCTTCAAACAGCTAAGAATAAAACAACAAAATTAGCTTAAAATGTAGAAACACTAAATTATACTAAACATCCAAAGCAATAATAAAACCAATGTTTCATGAGATCCAGAGCCGAGGGCCTTCTGGCGGTTCCCTCACTGTGAGATGCGAGGTTGCAGGGAACCAGGCAGAGGCATAGCTGCCAAGTTATCCCCCTTTTTAAGGTATTTTCCATTATGCTGAATAGGCTTCCTCGCGAGAAAAGGGAAAACTTGGCAGCTATGGGCAGAGGGCCTTCTCAGTAGTGGTGCCTGCCTTGTGGAACGGCCTCCCATCAGATGCCAAGGAAAAAAGCAACTATCCTACTTTTAAAAGACCTCTAGAGGCAGCCCTGTTTAGGGAAGTTTTTAATGTTTAATGCTGTATGTGTTTTTAATGTTCGATTGGGAGCTGCCCAGAGTGGCTGGGGAAACCCAGCTAGATGGGCGGGGTATAAATTTATTAGTATTAGTATTAGTATTATGTTTTGTCAGTTTAATCAAATAGGGTGCTGCTCAGTGTTAGCCATACACCAGGCATCCCCAAACTGCGGCCCTCCAGATGTTTTGGCCTACAACTCCCATGATCCCTAGCTAACAGGACCAGTGGTCGGGGAAGATGGGAATTGTAGTCCAAAACATCTGGAGGGCTAAAGTTTGGGGATGCCTGCCATACACACAGTGCAGACCCCTTGAAATTAATGGACTCGAGTTGCCAATTGATTTCAATGGGTCTGCTTGGAGAATGGCTAACACTGTCTATCGCCCAAAGCTACCACAGAAAAAAATATCCAGTTTGTCATACACACCATAAACTAGAATCCTCGAGAGTGTATATTTTCTGCATTATTGTCACAGCTTTCTGTCGTCTAGAATTAGCAATTAATACGTTGGAGTCATCATGCTGAGTTCAAAGTGCTTAACTATTACATTTGGACCTGTGTGAACCTAAGTGAATCAAAACTGGCATTGAACCTGATGTCTTGTAAAGAGCTCTGCTAAGGAACAGTACTAGCAAAATAAGAGATTACATACATATAATGTAGGCATCAAAGCTATTTCCAGTAGTCATGGCAGAAAGATAGCTCAGTTGATAGAGCATGAGACTCTGAATCTCAGGTTTGTAGGTTCGAGCCCCACATTGGGCAAAAATATTTCTGCATTTTGGGGGTTGGACTAGATGACCCTTGTGGTCCCTTGCAACTCTACAATTCTACACTTTGTGGGAAAATGTGGATAAGCATAAAGCTCTACTCAAACACAATAAGAAGATGCCACCATAAAAGCATATTAGTAAACTGGTTTCACTAAAACTACTGTCTGAGATATTCCAATACCTTTGAATAAGTTCAGCATTCTGGAATTAATAGTTGGCCAATAGTAACATGAGAAATATACAATTACCAACTGAGATGTGTCTTGATGTTCCCAAGAAGAAGTATGTCAGGATGGGGAAAAAAGCAGAGTAGAGACCATATCCAACAGGAACTGCAACCAGTAGTGCATACGCCAAGCCTGAAATGACAGAAAATAAAGTATTGTATTGTATTGACTAATCTTACAACAGACTCTTTTGATATCTAAATCAAGTAGTACCTTTCTACAGAGGTATTATTGACTTGTGTATTCCACATCTTAAACAAAGTTCCATGTACAAATAGGAGCTATTCATGTTTTGAAGCACACAATTTGCAAGTTAGCTAGATTTTCAGTTGGATCCTAACTTAAGGTGAAGGTAAAGGGACCGCTGACCATTAGGTCCAGTCATGGACGACTCTGGGGTTGTGGTGCTCATCTCGCTTTACTGGCCGAGGGAGCCGGCATACAGCTTCCGGTTCATGTGGCCAGCATGACTAAGCCACTTCTGGCAAACCAGAGCAGTGCACGGAAATGCCGTTTACCTTCCCGCCAGAGCGGTACCTATTTATCTACTTGCACTTTGACGTGCTTTCGAACTGCTAGGTTGGCAGGAGCTGGGACCGAGCAACGGGAGCTCACCCCGTCGTGGGGATTTGAACCGCTGACTTTCTGATCAGCAAGCCCTAGGCTCTGTGGTTTAACCCACAGCACCACCCATCCCATAGATCCTAACTTATTTTGCTCCAAATGAAGTTGCAGCCCTGAGCTTTTCCAGATTGCTGACGAGTCTTTTAAAAAATGGTTAAGTAAATCAGGGCAGTGACTCACAACTGCAAGACAGAGTTTAGGCAACTTCATTACAGTCTCATTCCCCCCCACACCTTCTTTAATAGTAGTGGGGAAAAGATTGGATCTCTCTTACCTTGTAAAGTAGCCACAAGTCCTGTACTGACACCAGAAATTATATCGCTGAGGAGCCATTCCTTCACTCTGTACTTGGGCAGCCATTCCAAAATAGGGAACAAGGTCTTGGTTATCTGAATGGCTTTTCTTCTTGAACAGCTGCCAAGGACAAAATGTTAAATTGCTCGAGTCACACCGTGAAATGCACCTGCTCCCCTGCCTTGGCCCACCCTCATTTGATCCAGGATTCTTAAAGTTCTTAGGTGTCACCTGCCCCTGCACCCCACCAAACCGTGATGTATGGCAGCCGGTCAGTCACCTGCAAGTTTTCTGGACTCGTTCCCGGAGTGTTTTGGGCACCACCAATTTCCTCTCATTCTCCTCTTGAAAGGTAGGCTCATTGTACACGGGACGGGACACCACATAGCGACTGAGATCCGGGAGGGCTCCATCGCCTCCACCACCACCACCTGCGGCCATGTCCCTGCCCTGCCTACAGGTGGAAACAATGAAGGAGAAGGACAACATCCCCTAAGCACACGGTCTCCAGTGGCAGCCAGCCATCAAGGACAGCATGCCCTGCAAACTTCGCCCACACCTGGAAGAGCCAGGTGAAGCCAGCCTCTGGCAACACAAGCATCTTCCCAGGGGATGGAGCTTCAGAAACAGCCGGCTCCTGCTCCTCTCCAGGGACCCTCTGGCCAGCTTCTCCCTTCTGGTCAAGGGAGCCCGATTCTTTTGCTCTGAATGCCCTCTGACACCCCCCCAAAAGACACCCCCCCCAAAAAAAACTACTCAATCTGATCACTAAGGCCTCTGCTTCTTTTTATTTTCTTTCCTAAAAGCCAGAACATTCTGCACCTCTGTGTGGGGAAAAAGAACAGTCTGAGCAACTTCTCCACATGGAGAGAGTGAGCCCTTCTGACGGGTGAGCCCTTCTGACGATATTCTGGCGCCTCTTCCTTTAAGGAAAGGGCCAGGGGGGAAGCATATTTTGCTTTTTCTACTTAGGATGTAAGCTCCCAGATCCTTCTTTCCTTCTTTCCTTCTTTCCTTCCTTCCTTCTTTCATCTCCCCGGTCCCTTTCTTGCGTGGTGTCAACCTGTGGCCTCGCTCCCGCTCCGTGCGCTAGAGTCTAGCCTAGACCCATCTCCCCCTAACTGGAGTCTCCAGCTGCTTTGGGACTACAGTTCCCATCATCCCTGACCGCTGCTTTCGCTAGCTGGTCATGACGGGAGTTGTAGCCCAACCGCAAACCACCTCGGCCTCCTCCCCGCGCGCTCTGTTCGCTCCCCTTCGCATCCCGCCAAATCCGCGCTAACCGCGTCAGCTGCTCCCGTGCGCTCGGTTCCCACCGCTCGCCACAAGTCGCTGCCTCTTCGCCTCAGTCCGCCCTTGCGCGCCAAGGCAGCGCCGCTGTCCGGGTTCTGAAGCGCCGAAGGCTTCTCCACAGAATTTCTCCTTCTCCTTCTCTTTCTCCTTCTTCTTCTTGCCTTTGAAAGAAATATGCGAGCGCACCTCCTTCTCCTCCTTCTCCTCCTCCACACCTGCACTCGCCCCCAGAGCCCCGGCTTTGGCCAAGGCGTGGGACCCGCCCGCAGCATTTATACAGCCAGCCCAGCCTCAGCCGCTTAGCCTTTATTTACAGGCAAACAGAGCCGATGTGACAGGTTGCCTCCCTCCCTCCTTGCCTCCCGTTACCTGTTTCCCATTCTCAACCCCATGAACCTTTGAAGTGGAGCTGAAGGAAAAGTCTCAGGGACATGACTTTTTCTGCCCCTGATGCGTTCCAAAGTTAAGCTCTGGGCTGGCCCATATCACTCATTCATTCATTTGCAAAAATAAAAAAGCTGTGCCACCAAGTTTTTAAAAAACAAGGACATCATTCATGGCACCAAACAACATAAAATCAACAGCAAAGGTGCATTCATAAAACAAGAACAAAACACATCACAGATCACTAGGTCGGATTGATACATTTTGATAGCTGGATCCACAGGAGCCAACTCCTAGGGGCCAAGGTCCCTTTGCCCCCCCCCCGATTTTTAGGGGATCGGGGGCCCCAAAGTTGATGGATATTGGTATATGTGTGCCACATCATGTGACTGATTATGTGGATTACCTAAGGCCCCATATTTTATTCAACATGGCACCCCTGGGATCACCTCCTGACAAAAAGTGTGAGTGAATTGGGAGTTTTAAGCAGGAACCTAATTGTTAATTCTATAAAGGCCCTGGCCTTAGCAGGCATAATATGGCGCTCAGGAACAACTCAAGATACTCTTAGTAGTGCCATATACAGTGGTACCTCGGGTTACAAACACTTCAGGTTACAAACGCTTCAGGTTACAAACTCTGCCTACCCAGAAATAGTACCTCGGGTTAATAACTTTGCTTTAGGATGAGAACAGAAATCGTGCTCTGGCGGCATGGCGGCAGCGAGAGGCCCCATTAGCTAAAGTGGTACTTCAGGTTAAGAACGGATCTCTGGAACGGATTAAGTTCTTAACCCGAGGTACCACTGTATCTTCATGTCCCCTTTGAGGTCCAGAATAATGATCTTCAGTCAAAATTCAAAATCTGCTTTGCCACTAAGAAGCGGGTGCACACCCCACCTTAAGTTCTGAGCCACCGCAAATCAGACACCCTCAAGACTAGGAGGGAGTCCTCTATGAAAATCACTGCACCACTTCATTTTGGCCCAACAACCTGCCAAGTGTGGCACCCCTAGTGACTATGTAGAATTGAGTAAGGAACTAGGAGAAGGGGGCACACCACAAAAACTTTGGGGCCAGCTCCTATCACGGAGGCAACAAGGAGGAGATTGTAGCCTTTGGGATACCCTAGCATCACAACCGGCCCAATGCCAGTTTTGCTTTGGGTGCATGACATGGTCAAGTATATTGCCCCATTCAGTAATAGCCAATATATGGGGGGGGGGACAAGGAACTGAGGGAGCACCTCAAATTAAGCTTTCAACTGCTTCACATTATACACTGGCACCGTCAGATGTGCTTTATATATGACAAAACCCCTAGCAAAGCACCCAGCCCAAAATCTTCAGTTTCACCCTAGAAATACTAGCCTACTGCCCTTGTGCCAATAATTGCCAATGTATATGGAAAGGAATAAGGAACTGGGGTGCATGCATACCCTAATTAATATGCTGAGAGAATCAGGGGGTTGTTTCCTTCAAAACACCAATATTTTGTGTATGCTGTTGCATCCTTGTCCTCATGTTTGTTTATATTTTTCTTCGAGTGCACGGGCTCCTTTTCCTTCTCTTTTTCCTGATACAAGGCATATGATAACAGGAACTATAATAGCTACTAGTTACTTAGACTTTTGCTAAAGGAAAAAGTGGATACCAATTGTATAAATCAGCAGTTTTATGTGTTAGCAATAGATAAGTAAGTCACACATTGCACTTACTATTTTACTATGTGTCAAAGAGATGCCATGCTTCCTCATTGCAGAAATTGTAGTTACTGGAACTGTGCCATTTGAAACTGGAAAATCCCAACCCTACATTTGGTCCCAAAACAGTCACCACTTCTACTCCTGTGTATTTTCTGTTATGGTAGCATTTCCAGTTGGGCTGTTATGGTAGCATTTCCAGTTTTGACTCAAAGCCCAAATTTGACAATTCTTCCATGTGCTTGAACTAGTATTCTCAATTAGTATAGAAGGTGGTGCACAAAGTTGAGCCATTTCGCAGTTGCATGCTTAACAGATGCTTAGCTGAAAGGGACTCACAAAGTCCCCTGCAAAAATTGTTTATGGAAATATTTCCCCAGCTCTTGCAATTTCCCAGGGTTGTCAATGCTTTTCTTCAGTTGGCCGTGACCCCATTAGTGAAAATAAGTGGACCCTCTGCATCTTTATTTTATTTGTTCCTTATATGGTATATTAACAAATCTGCTGGCTGAACCAGGTGGAAAAATGTAAATATAGATAGGAACTGTCCCAATACAAAACAAGTAACGGAATTTGAGTTTTGTTGTAATAAATATATACATGCAGAACATTACAATAATGGGAAGTTATCACAAGTACGAATTACTGTGGCCAAGCTATCCCTGTCTAGGAACAGGTGTGGCTTGAAAACCAGCTACGGATAGGAAAAGGCACTCTATGTCACTGAAAATTATTGGGTGACAAGGTGGAATTCAGGAGAATCCTTGCTACACACATGCTTCTTCCAGAGGAGTGCAACAACATCAAGGACAGAGCATGTTTCTTAATATTGGAGGTAAAGTTGTAATGTTGGACCGGAGGAAGACTGCTGTTAATGTTTATAATAACTGGAGAACCTCTCTTGGACTTTCTGTTTGGAAGGAAAAATGAATGAAGTTGAGATGCCCGGATTTGAAGACTGGAAAAAACATCACCTAGCAGAGGGAGGAACTACTTTGGATTTAACATCTATTTGGAATAATCTTTGTAGATATAGCTGGCAGATAGTACTATATCTACATGAGTACTAAATATTACTCATTTTAAATATTTATTTTCCTTTTAATTCATTTATTATTTCCTTTAATGTTCTTATTTCTTTGCTCTCTTGCCTTTTCCTTTTCTGTTTCTTCCTTCTGCTGTTTTTGTTTCTGCTTCAGACTTTTGTATTTTGAATGGTCCTCTACTCAAGAGTTAACATACAGGTGATGGTTAGTCGATAAAGGAACCTGTGTGAGAGACAAGGAAGATCTCCCAGGGTGGGAAGGTGGGAGAAAGGGAAGCTCCCAGGTGAGAGCTGGGAGGGTTCACCTTTCTCTGTGTGGGACAAGTTAAAAAATACCTGTGAAAGAGGACTTTGTCTTATTCTCCCTCTCTCTCTTTTTGTTTTTGTTTATATTAGTTTGGTTGACATGGAGAAATAGAGCCGGGTGTTGGCTGCATACTGGTGCAGTTCATACATAAACTGATACATAGACAAATATATCAACATACTTCCATGTGTACAAATATATAATAATTTGATTCTAAATTAGATCCTACAAATCATTTATAGATGAGAAAATTTACTCATTACTTCAATGCACAACACCTTATGTGAAACTTTCTGTGTTTTTTTAAGTAGCAGGTTCTTCTTACTGTATTAAAAAAATAGAGCGAACTTAGCTTGCCATTCTCTTTTCTCTTCTTCTAATAGTGTCTGGTTTTTTTTCATTATGACTTTTCAGGTTTTTCTGCCATTGTTTATGGTGCTGTGTTTTTTTGTTTGTTTCAAATATGTGAGGCACTTTCCATGATCAACTATTATGTTTACTGGCACATTTGTATGATGTCCTTCACGTGGATAGGAAAGCTACTACCTATTCATCACCACAGCCAACTTTTGTATTACCTGCTGCTAACATCAGAAGATATCTTTTTCAGGAGACATGTCAGCATTTCTCAAACAGTAGACTGAGGACCACCAGTAGTCCTCAGTTGCACAGTCCACCCAGTGCCTCCTTATCTGTCCCGTCCCCTAGGCATGCTGCTGTCTTGGGGCTGAGGCAGAGGAGGTGAGGAATAGAGGTCTCCCTTCCCTAAAAGGGCCAGAGATGAAGGAAACCAGAAAAAGATAAAAGGCTCATTTTTCAACTGTGAATAGAAATGCTTTTATTTAAAAATAAAAGTAAACTGTGAATAGAAAAGAACTGCGTGTAAAGTTTTAAGAACTCCTGCTGAGCCAGAGAAACTACAGCCACACACATGTAAACTATCCCTCTGGTGTACATCCATCTCAGTTTGTACATTTTTGTACAATTCCTGAGAGGTTTTTAACCATTGTATTTATGTGATATAACTACTGATGGCCCCATAAGAGAGGGAAATATCAGTACAGCAATTCATGTCCCTACTGGGAGGAAAAAACTGACTTTTAAAGAAACCAATCCCTTTGCAACGGACAGCTGAATGGTAGAGCAACTATTATATATGTGCAAAACTATTGACCAGGAACTTTTTATAAGCCATTTCCCTTTAAATTTATTGGAATTACTTGTGCAGCTGCAGTTAACTTAAATGGAGTCTGTGCCATGGTGCATACAATAAAACAGCTAAAGGCAAAGTATTTGGATAGACTAGTATCTTGCGTTTGTGGTCACTCTTCTTGCCTGGGACCATCATATCAGTTTGCTTGGCCTCCACTCATTGATGTGGATCCACTCATGGGATGTTTTATCCCATGTCGATGGCCTTTCAGCTGATTCCCTGGTGGCCCACAAGGGCTATTGACTGACTGGCTCCGAAGCGCCCTCTCCGATTGCATGGAGCCCGGACAGCCCCGTGGTTTTCTGCAGAGCTGAGGGCGATGAAACAGTTCCGGTGGCGGAAAACTCATTCTGAATCAGACCGGACACGGGCTAGAGCTCAACTTTGAGCCTACCAAGTGGCCGTTTCTATCGCATCTGCAGAAAACAGCGGGAGGAGACTGTTCCAGGTGGTTCGCAATCTATCCATACCACCTTCGTCATCGGGGCCTGGTAGGGACCCCAATATCTCCTGCAATGCTTTTGCAAAGTTTTTTGCAGATAAAGTCACTCAGATTCGGAGGGAGGTAGACTCCACCGTGGGAGCAGGGCCGGGGCGGGAGAGTGCTGGAGCCCTGTCTAGTCATGTTTTATGGGATCAGTTTCAATCTGTTACCTCCGAGGATGTGGACAGGCTTCTTGGATGAGTGAAACCGACCACCTGTCTCCTTGACCCTTGACCATCCTGGGTAATAAAAGCAAGCTGGGAAGGGCTGGGCGATGGGCTTTACAGGGTGGTAAATGCTTCCCTCTATGAGGGAGTATTCCCAGACCCGCTGAAAGAGGCGGTCATTATACTGCTTCTTAAAAAAACATCTTTAGACCCAGCAAATATGGCCAACTATCGCCCAGTCTCAAATCTACCATTCTTGGGCAAGGTGATTGAGCGAGTGGTTGCTGAACAACTCCAGGCACGCCTGGAGGATGCGGACCATTTGGATCCCTTCCAATCAGGATTCAGGCCTCATCATGGGACTGAAACTGCCTTGGTCGTGCTGGTTGATTATCTCCGGCGGGCTAGGGACAAAGGTGAGAGCTGTTTCCTAGTTCTGCTGGATCACTCAGCGGCCTTTGATACAATCGACCATAACATCATTCTGGACCGTCTACAGGGGTTGGGAGCTGGAGGGACTGTCATACAGTGGTTCCGCTCCTTCTTCCTGGGTCGTGTTCAGAAAGTGGTGGTGGGGGATGAGTGTTCAGACCCCTGGGCTCTCACTTGTGGGGTGCCTCAGGGTTCCGTCCTCTCCCCCATGCTTTTTAACATCTATATGAAGCTGCTGGGAGAGATCATCAGGGGTTTTGGGCTGGGTGTTCATCAGTATGCGGATGACACCCAACTCTATCTCTCTTTTAAATCAGAACCAGTGAAGGCAGTGAATTTCCTGTGTGAGTGCCTGGAGGCGGTTGGAGGATGGATGGTGGCTAACAGATTGAGGTTGAATCCTGACAAGACAGAAGTACTGTTTTTGAGGGGCAGGGGGGAGGCGGGTGTGGGAGACTCCCTGGTCCTGAATGAGATAACTGTGCCCTTGAAGGACCAGGTGCGCAGCCTGGGAGTCATTTTGGACTCACAGCTGTCCATGGAGGCACAGGTTAATTGTGTCCAGGGCGGCTGTCTACCAGCTCCATCTGGTATGCAGGCTGAGACCCTACCTGCCCGCACTGTCTCACCAGAGTGGTGCATGCTCTAGTTATCTCCTGCTTGTACTACTGCAATGCGCTCTATGTGGGGCTACCTTTGAAGGTGACCCGGAAACTGCAATTAATCCAGAATGCAGCAGCTGGACTGGTGACTGGGAGCGGCCGCCGAGACCACATAACACCAGTCCTAAGAGACCTACATTGGCTCCCAGTACGTTTCCGAGCACAATTCACACAATTGGTGCTGACCTTTAAAGCCCTAAACGGCCTCGGTCCTGTATACCTGAAGGTGCGTCTCCACCCCCATTGTTCAGCCCAGACACTGAGATCCAGCGCTGAGGACCTTCTGGCGGTTCCCTCACTGCGGAACGCCCTCCCATCGGAGGTCAAGGAGATAAACAACTACCTGACATTTAGAAAACACCTAAAGGCAGCCCTGTTTAGGGAAGTTTTTAATCTGTGATATTTTAATGTATTTTGTTACTTGTTGGAAGCCGCCCAGAGTGGCCGGGGAAACCCAGCCAGATGGGCGGGGTATAAATAATTAATAATATTTGCACCCACAGACAAGACCTTGTAGATAATCCCCTGCTTCCCTGATTTCAGGTGTGCAAGGCACAGTGGGATTGCGTTGTTCCATATTACTTCAAAGAGTAGCACGGGGAATTGGTGGGGACAGGACAAGAGCTAGCACAAATGGAAGTTCCATAAAATCCCAAACAAATGCATTTCCCACTGGTTGAGATTGCAAATATTGCACATAAAAACACTGTGGTAGGCAAATTTCATTGTGCGAGGGAGAGGGAGAACAGATCCTCAGGTTGTATCCTCATCCTTCAGAGTAGCAGTTGTCACAGAAAATATATATTGTCACAGCAATATATCACCACTACAGGTCGTAGAGTAGGCAGGATCTTTAATGCAAGAACTCAACAAATGTATTGTCATAACTTGGCAGTGCCTTTACTAAGTTTTGCAATAAAAATTTGGTGTTCAGTACAGTCCCCAGAATTTGCAAGATCAGCTTATTGGGGTGCGTCATAATGGTATTGAAACAGCAAACATTTGGGTGCAGGTTTCAAGAGAGAATCAGCAGGCTCAAATGCAACAGATTTCACTTTTCTCTCGTATGCTGAAGAAACTAGAGAAACCCAAAACTCAAAATTTACTTACACAACCAACATTCTCCCCAACAAGCTCAGATGCCTATAAACATGAAACTGCATACTCATTGCACTTTTTGGTATTAGTATACAGAAGCACAGTTCTAAATTTTTGATTTTTTAAAATTTAAAATACCTGTTCCTCCCTTACAGAGTGTACCATAGTATTTATTTGGGCTAGTTTTGCCCGAATAAATTCTCATGGAATTATTTCACTGTCACAGGAGCAAAGTAAACACAGCAGTTTGTTGTATTATGAATTCCAAGTTAAGACACGTAGAAAGATAAACCAAGCTTAAACAATCTCTTTATTAACAAATCAACATCCAAGCAGCATACTGGAACCAATGTAAAAAATAAAATCTTTCAGTTGCAGATAATGAAGGTTTTAAGAAAGAAACAATGTCACAAATAACTAATCACCATAAAAGCCTGTTTTGTAAGTTACATATATGTGTTTTTCAGGGGTATCACCCACTGCAGAAAGAAAATACAACATATTCAAATTCTTGAATACATGAAGTAGATAAAGTATACTATAGTAAAAATCTAAAGATGGGGAAAGAAGAAACTCTCAATTATAAATAACTATAGTTAATTAACTATGTAATTAAATGTGAAGTCCTTTAAAATTTATTTTAATGCTTTTTACTGTTTGTCAAGTTATCTGGACGTAGCATGTTTCACTGTGATCTAGCATTATGGTTTGATGTAGTTTATAAAGCCTTCTCTACATTGCTATAGCTGGCGGTTGTACAATCTCTCCTACCTTTTTCAGTTTCAGTGTAAAACAGTGCATAGAAGCTGAACAGTAGTTAATGGAAATTTCCATTTTAAACTGCTTTACATTTTCCTTATAGGATTTTTCACAGTATACTGACAGCACACCCCTTACTGGTCTGCATCCAAATAACCACACAAATAAAGCTGTGTGCTCAAAGGAGGTATGGACTTTTATTTCTTGATCACCAGCCCTCCAATGGACATGACAAATCTCTTTTGCAGCTTAATGGAGTTTGTGTGACATGCCATGGGAATCTGCCATTCAAATAAAAACAAGAACAAAAATCAAAGCAAAACTTCCACTGCGCCTTTGACACAAGTAAAGTAGGTCTTTGGATCCTAGCCACTATTTCCATTGCAAAATAAAATATGTTTGGCAATCTAGCGTTTCAGCTACGAATGCAGAGCATTTCCCTTTAAAGAAAATAGACCTTGTTTTTATAAAGCTTTGGAGAGTAAAGACAGGAACAAGAGACGATTCATGTTGATGCACGTGTATTAATGATGTCCTTGTACTGCATTTACTGGCCTTTCTTTTCACGTTTTCCACCTGAAGAACACTGTAAAGGTAAGGAGACACATGTGAGAAAAGGAATGAAGCTATCTTTATACAGGGTAACTTGTGCATCAGGATGAAACACAGAGTTAATGTGTACACTATGGGCTGCCAATCCCTGGCATGTTTGGAAACCTGAGAAACTGTTGTGGGCACCACTCATCCTCCACTGCAAACATATACACACCAGTGCAAACTTTCACACGTGCACAGTCCCCCTCTCCATCTCTCCACCTTAAAAAAAAGGTTTGAAAAAGGCTGCAATCTTGAGGAAGATACTAACTCTCAACAATTAGGCTTGGGATAGGAAAAGCTCTCTACTATAGCCAATAAAATATTTCATTCAAGCCTAAGTTTGGCAGGGGAGTGGGGTTGCAATGAGGAAGGGAAGGCTAAGCTCTCCACCTGTGGCCACCCCCTCTGAAAATGCTCCTCTCCTCAGCAATTAAGCTTCAAAGAAGTATTCAATTGGCTCCAATAGAAGGCTTTTTCAAGTCTTATTGCAGTATGTAGGAGCATTGTCAGCATAAAGGTGTCACAAAATTGCCTCTCCGCCAGTGCAATTAGCCTTGTAAAAAGTACCCTAATAAGCTACAATTGATGGTTTTGCTCAACTCTAACTTGTTTATTGTGAATGTTCCTATCTGGGCTGTTTTGTTCCTCCCAGCTAGTGGGCAGAAGAAACAAAACACAATCCCAGGTTTAACATTATGTTGGAACCAGGGATCAAAGCATGATCAGTAAGCCGAAAACAAACCTTGGCAAAGATCATGGCTTGCTGGGAGTGAAGCAAACCATGATCTTGAGGTTTAAACCTATCTCTTGTTGGTTTTTGTACTGTTTTCAAAACTATTTTCAGTGTTTTTCATGGTATGTTTCTAAACTGTCTTGAGATACAAGTGAAAGGCAATTTATAAATTAACAAAATAAAGAAATGGTTTAGGCATAGTGCTAAGTTTAGGCATACTGCTAAGATACTGTTGCTTGTTTCCTCCCCATATGAGTGAAAAGCAGGGGTGACATGCTTGCGTATTGTAAACCATGATGGTTTATGGTTTACTGTGACATGTGAACCAAATTCAGAATCTTTTTAATGAAGGGGAAACCCCCTTTTTGAGTTTCTTCCTCTTCCTCTGTGCTACTATTCAAGGGACATACAATATTATTGATGAAATAATTCACGTTTGTTTTAAAACAAAGTAAGTTCCAGTTCAACAACTGTTCTGGGAAAACTTAAGAGTTAAGTATTCTCATTATTCTGAAATAACATTGTCCAGACATACACAAAATTAAAGATTGTTGTCTGATAAATTTTATTTTGGATCCAACACACACAACACGGCTAGTCTAATTCCAGGAAGTCTTGCTCCAGCAAATCAACTGCTTCTACCACCTTACCCGCATTCTGTTGTATTCTTTTGTAAGTTGGTCATATTCTTTTCTAAGGCCTTCACACCGCTTCTGAGTTGTAGAAAAGTCATCTTTGGCCTTGCTGAGAGCTGCACAACACAGGAGTAGTATTATTCAACACATGAATAACAGCATTAGGACAAAATACTTGTGCATTAAATGATACCTGGTTTGGTGGGTGTTTTTTTTTAAGATTACAGTACTATATATAACAGGATAACAAATGACTGCCGCATGTCAGAAAATCCTTGCCAATGGGTGCTTTTACATAACTGATGTTCAACACATACTAACTGCATAAGGGGGATACAACAGAATGCTGAAGTTTGTGTGAAAAATGTGAAAGGTCAGCTTGGATGAGAAAAACGTCACGTCTAGAGACCTGTGTGCTGATGGAAGGAAAAAGGAGCTTCAGGTGCTGAACGGAAAGTGGCATAGGGAACAGATGAGATAGTGAAGCATTGCTGTAAGTTCTGTTATAATAGTATGGTTTTGGTGGTGCAAGACTACTATATATGGTTTAATACGTCAAAGCCTTCCTATTTTATAATACATTATTAAAAAGTACTATTAAGAACACTATCCTCCAGTTTTTAACAAAATAAAAAAATTCCTTCAGTAGCACCTTAAAGACCAACTAAGTTTTTATTTTGGTATGAGCTTTCGTGTGCATGCACACTTCATCAGATACACGAAAGCTCATACCAAAATAAAAACTTAGTTGGTCTTTAAGGTGCTACTGAAGGAATTTTTTTTGTTTGTTTCGACTCAGACCAACACGGCTACCTACCTGTAACTCCTATTTTTAGAATATATCACAAGGTGGTGTAAATTTTAGAAGCAATTGAAGGTTTTTTTAAAAAAGTAATTGACTCTATAGCATTTATTCATGTTAAAGAAGTTGCCATTATATTAGATTGCAAAATCCATTTTTCGGCAACTTGATCCAACAGTAACTAATTACTGACTATTTTATGAAGGACTGGCAAGGCACTCTAGTTGTAACTAAAAACAATCCTGTCTTTAATCATAACCAAGATATCTGGAGATAGTTGAAGGTGAGCACAGAAAAACATTTATTGCATTGTTGCTATGTTTTGACAAAAATACACTTGTGACAGGATGGGTGAGGTCTTCTTAGCAGAAGAATGTCAAGGTCCAGCATACGAAAAACCTTCCTCGTCTAGACTTAGAGCTATAAGATGACATTCTGGGGGAGTTAGTGGGATGTGGGTGGGCAGGTAAGCACTACAGTGCCTATACAAAATTGCATGGAATTCCCGCCCCCCCAAGGGGCTGCTTTCCAATGTGAGCAGAATGTGAGCAGATTGTGAGCAGTTCAGATTCCCTAGCTTCTTCAGTAGCCTGCCCGTCTGTCTCCTGGCCCCATTCCACTCCAATCTCTGCTTCACCCTGTTACCTCTACAGCTTCCAACACCTCCTCCTCCCAGTCTGCGCCCTCTAACTACTCCTCATTGTCCCATCACCACTCGCCTGGCTCTGAGCCTTCTTCCCCTGGGATGCCCCTTGGGGGTACCCCAGCTGGTCCCTCCCACCAGCATCCAGCCAGCCCATGGCATCATGCTAGGCTCCCTTCACCCCTATTATCCTAATATTCCAATGAAACGTAACATAAAATAGTGAGTGTTCAAGTGTACAAAATGGTTAAAGAAATACAACAAATTTAATACTGGCATACACTTCTCTTCAAATACAGTGGACGCTTGGGTTGCGAACGTGATCTGTGTGGGAGGCACGTTCGCAACCCGCAGCGTCCGCAACCCACAGTGCCGTGTCTGCCCATGCTCGGGTCATGATCCGGCGCTTCTGCACATGCGCAAAGCATAATTTAGCACAACCCCCGAAAACCGGAAGTAACCCATTCCGGTACTTCCAGGTTCGGCGCAGGGCGGAACCTGAAAATGCACAACCTGAAGTGTCTGTAACCCAAGGTATGACTGTTTACCACGGACAACATAATGACACCATTTCAGTTATATTTTTCTGTTCTCAATGTCCTTAGAAATAGGAAGCAACCTTCTGCGGACCAACTCACTGAAATGGGGTAGAATTGCTCTGAAGTTGCCGGAAGGCTGGGTTTTCATTTTACTGCATCTGAGTGGAGTGTTTGAACGGCTTTTTTACATGCTATGAAAAGGTTATTTGTCCCAAGCCACATTTAGCAGAGTAAAATAGACACACTTTCAGTAGAACTTGCATTAAGCTTCAGTCGAAACAAAAGGAAGTTGTTCAGCAGTGCCTGGAACACTGCACCCTAAAGTCACCCGTGAGTTGTAGGTCCCTTGAAGGTGAAATATTTTCGCTACCTGTAACAGAGTGCTTATTACCACATACACCCTATAATAAGCATTTGCCAATGTAGTTCAAAAGACAAGCATGCATTAACAAATGCATGTGAGCTGTAAAAATAGCCCAGCCGAATGTCTAAGGATTTTACCAGGGTATAGGAAAAACTTATTTTCAAACTCAAACTAGGAGTGCGTACTGCTTGCTAGTGTTGGTTCACCAGCTATGGGTCATTCCTGGACTGGGATAGTCTGGAATCAGTAATCCAAGCTCTAGCAATCTTGCATTTGGATTACTGTAATGCATTGTATCTGGGGCTGCCATTGAAGACTGTCTGGAAGTTGCAGAATGAAGCTGCTCAGTCAGATGGGAACATGTAACAGTTTTGTAACACCAATCTGAGAAGCACTGCAATGGCCATCTGTGTGCTACCGGGGCTGGTTCAAGGTGCTGGTGAAGGCTAAAGTGTATATATTATAGGGCTTATATATCTACAGGATCGACTTCTATAAAATAAGCCAAGTCAAGCATTAAAATCAGCAGGGGGCTTTGCTTATGCCCTAACCCCCAAGGATTCACCATACAGGGCTGCACAACAAGGCCTTCCAATTCTGGAAGCCCCTTCTCCTAGGATATGTTTGTGTTCCTTGCTTTATTATTGTAAGGGGGTGGGCTTACAGGGAACAGCCACCCCTCATCAAATCCAGCTCTTCGAATGGCTCTGACAACAGTGGAGGGACAGGAGACAGGAAGGAGGAAGTGAGTGGAGCGGGGCAGGGCTCAGGCAGCATCCAAGAGCACTACCTGCAGCCTGTAATACCAGCAAGGAAGGAGGGGCCAGCAGAGAGTTCCAGCGGGGAAACAGCAGAGGG